>NC_143531.1:30000943-30307968 GCF_031878675.1 Megascapheus bottae | reverse complement strand
TAGAGAGGATCATGGAGGATGTGTAATCCTGAGGATGAAGAGAGGATCATGGAGGATGTGTAATCCTGATGAAGAAGAGAGGATCATGGAGGATGCGTACTCCTGAGGAAGAAGAGAGGATCATGGAGGATGTGTAATCCTGAGGATGAAGAGAGGATCCATGGAGGATGTGTAATCCTGAGGAAGAAGAGAGGATCATGGAGGATGTGTAATCCCTGAGGGAGAAGAGAGGATCATGGAGGATGTGTAATCCTGAGGAAGTAGAGAGGATCATGGAGGATGTGTAATCCTGAGGAAGAAGAGAGGATCATGGAGGATGTGTAATCCCTGAGGAAGAAGAGAGGATCATGGAGGATGTGTAATCCCTGAGGAGAAGAGAGGATCATGGAGGATGTGTAATCCTAGGGAGAAGAGAGGATCATGGAGGATGTGTAATCCTGATGAAGAAGAGAGGATCATGGAGGATGTGTAATCCTGAGGAAGAAGAGAGGATCATGGAGGATGTGTAATCCCTGAGGGAGAAGAGAGGATCATGGAGGATGTGTAATCCTGAGGAAGTAGAGAGGATCATGGAGGATGTGTAATCCTGAGGAAGAAGAGAGGATCATGGAGGATGTGTAATCCTGAGGAAGAAGAGAGGATCATGGAGGATGTGTAATCCCTGAGGAGAAGAGAGGATCATGGAGGATGTGTAATCCTAGGGAGAAGAGAGGATCATGGAGGATGTGTAATCCTGATGAAGAAGAGAGGATCATGGAGGATGTGTAATCCTGAGGAAGAAGAGAGGATCATGGAGGATGTGTAATCCCTGAGGGAGAAGAGAGGATCATGGAGGATGTGTAATCCTGAGGAAGAAGAGAGGATCATGGAGGATGTGTAATCCTGAGGAAGAAGAGAGGATCATGGAGGATGTGTAATCCCTGAGGAGAAGAGAGGATCATGGAGGATGTGTAATCCCTGAGGAGAAGAGAGGATCATGGAGGATGTGTAATCCTGATGAAGAAGAGAGGATCATGGAGGATGTGTAATCCTGAGGAAGAAGAGAGGATCATGGAGGATGTGTAATCCTGAGGAAGAAGAGAGGATCATGGAGGATGTGTAATCCTGAGGAAGAAGAGAGGATCATGGAGGATGTGTAATCCCTGAGGGAGAAGAGAGGATCATGGAGGATGTGTAATCCTGAGGAAGAAGAGAGGATCATGGAGGATGTGTAATCCTGAGGAAGAAGAGAGGATCATGGAGGATGTGTAATCCTGAGGAAGAAGAGAGGATCATGGAGGATGTGTAATCCTGAGGAGAAGAGAGGATCATGGAGGATGTGTAATCCCTGAGGAGAAGAGAGGATCATGGAGGATGTGTAATCCTGAGGAAGAAGAGAGGATCATGGAGGATGTGTAATCCTGAGGAAGAAGAGAGGATCATGGAGGATGTGTAATCCTGAGGAAGAAGAGAGGATCATGGAGGATGTGTAATCCTGAGGAAGAAGAGAGGATCATGGAGGATGTGTAATCCTGAGGAAGAAGAGAGGATCATGGAGGATGTGTAATCCTGAGGAAGAAGAGAGGATCATGGAGGATGTGTAATCCCTGAGGAAGAAGAGAGGATCATGGAGGATGTGTAATCCTGAGGAGAAGAGAGGATCATGGAGGATGTGTAATCCTGAGGAAGAAGAGAGGATCATGGAGGATGTGTAATCCTGAGGAGAAGAGAGGATCATGGAGGATGTGTAATCCTGAGGAAGAAGAGAGGATCATGGAGGATGTGTAATCCTGAGGAAGAAGAGAGGATCATGGAGGATGTGTAATCCTGAGGAGAAGAGAGGATCATGGAGGATGTGTAATCCTGAGGATGAAGAGAGGATCATGGAGGATGTGTAATCCTGATGAAGAAGAGAGGATCATGGAGGATGTGTAATCCTGAGGAAGAAGAGAGGATCATGGAGGATGTGTAATCCTGAGGATGAAGAGAGGATCATGGAGGATGTGTAATCCTGAGGAAGAAGAGAGGATCATGGAGGATGTGTAATCCTGAGGAGAAGAGAGGATCATGGAGGATGTGTAATCCTGAGGAAGAAGAGAGGATCATGGAGGATGTGTAATCCTGAGGAAGAAGAGAGGATCATGGAGGATGTGTAATCCTGAGGAAGAAGAGAGGATCATGGAGGATGTGTAATCCTGAGGATGAAGAGAGGATCATGGAGGATGTGTAATCCTGAGGATGAAGAGAGGATCATGGAGGATGTGTAATCCTGATGAAGAAGAGAGGATCATGGAGGATGTGTAATCCTGAGGAAGAAGAGAGGATCATGGAGGATGTGTAATCCTGAGGATGAAGAGAGGATCATGGAGGATGTGTAATCCTGAGGAAGAGAGAGGATCATGGAGGATGTGTAATCCTGAGGAGAAGAGAGGATCATGGAGGATGTGTAATCCTGAGGAAGAAGAGAGGATCATGGAGGATGTGTAATCCTGAGGAAGAAGAGAGGATCATGGAGGATGTGTAATCCTGAGGAAGAAGAGAGGATCATGGAGGATGTGTAATCCTGAGGAAGAAGAGAGGATCATGGAGGATGTGTAATCCTGATGAAGAAGAGAGGATCATGGAGGATGTGTAATCCTGAGGAAGAGGAGAGGATCATGGAGGATGTGTAATCCTGAGGAAGAAGAGAGGATCATGGAGGATGTGTAATCCTGAGGAAGAAGAGAGGATCATGGAGGATGTGTAATCCTGAGGAAGAAGAGAGGATCATGGAGGATGTGTAATCCTGAGGAAGAAGAGAGGATCATGGAGGATGTGTAATCCCTGAGGGAGAAGAGAGGATCATGGAGGATGTGTAATCCTGAGGAAGAAGAGAGGATCATGGAGGATGTGTAATCCTGAGGAAGAAGAGAGGATCATGGAGGATGTGTAATCCTGAGGATGAAGAGAGGATCATGGAGGATGTGTAATCCTGAGGATGAAGAGAGGATCATGGAGGATGTGTAATCCTGATGAAGAAGAGAGGATCATGGAGGATGCGTAATCCTGAGGAAGAAGAGAGGATCATGGAGGATGTGTAATCCTGAGGATGAAGAGAGGATCATGGAGGATGTGTAATCCTGAGGAAGAAGAGAGGATCATGGAGGATGTGTAATCCTGAGGGAGAAGAGAGGATCATGGAGGATGTGTAATCCTGAGGAAGTAGAGAGGATCATGGAGGATGTGTAATCCTGAGGAAGAAGAGAGGATCATGGAGGATGTGTAATCCTGAGGAAGAAGAGAGGATCATGGAGGATGTGTAATCCCTGAGGGAGAAGAGAGGATCATGGAGGATGTGTAATCCTGAGGAGAAGAGAGGATCATGGAGGATGTGTAATCCTGATGAAGAAGAGAGGATCATGGAGGATGTGTAATCCTGAGGATGAAGAGAGGATCATGGAGGATGTGTAATCCTGAGGATGAAGAGAGGATCATGGAGGATGTGTAATCCTGATGAAGAAGAGAGGATCATGGAGGATGCGTAATCCTGAGGAAGAAGAGAGGATCATGGAGGATGTGTAATCCTGAGGATGAAGAGAGGATCATGGAGGATGTGTAATCCTGAGGATGAAGAGAGGATCATGGAGGATGTGTAATCCTGAGGATGAAGAGAGGATCATGGAGGATGTGTAATCCTGAGGAAGAAGAGAGGATCATGGAGGATGTGTAATCCTGAGGAAGAAGAGAGGATCATGGAGGATGTGTAATCCTGAGGAAGAAGAGAGGATCATGGAGGATGTGTAATCCTGAGGATGAAGAGAGGATCATGGAGGATGTGTAATCCTGAGGATGAAGAGAGGATCATGGAGGATGTGTAATCCTGATGAAGAAGAGAGGATCATGGAGGATGCGTAATCCTGAGGAAGAAGAGAGGATCATGGAGGATGTGTAATCCTGAGGATGAAGAGAGGATCATGGAGGATGTGTAATCCTGAGGAAGAAGAGAGGATCATGGAGGATGTGTAATCCCTGAGGAGAAGAGAGGATCATGGAGGATGTGTAATCCTGAGGAAGTAGAGAGGATCATGGAGGATGTGTAATCCTGAGGAAGAAGAGAGGATCATGGAGGATGTGTAATCCTGAGGAAGAAGAGAGGATCATGGAGGATGTGTAATCCCTGAGGGAGAAGAGAGGATCATGGAGGATGTGTAATCCCAGGAGAAGAGAGGATCATGGAGGATGTGTAATCCTGATGAAGAAGAGAGGATCATGGAGGATGTGTAATCCTGAGGAAGAAGAGAGGATCATGGAGGATGTGTAATCCTGAGGAAGAAGAGAGGATCATGGAGGATGTGTAATCCTGAGGAAGAGGAGAGGATCATGGAGGATGTGTATTCCTGAGGATGAAGAGAGGATCATGGAGGATGTGTAATCCTGAGGAAGAAGAGAGGATCATGGAGGATGTGTAATCCCTGAGGAGAAGAGAGGATCATGGAGGATGTGTAATCCCTAGGGAGAAGAGAGGATCATGGAGGATGTGTAATCCTGATGAAGAAGAGAGGATCATGGAGGATGTGTAATCCTGAGGATGAAGAGAGGATCATGGAGGATGTGTAATCCTGAGGATGAAGAGAGGATCATGGAGGATGTGTAATCCTGATGAAGAAGAGAGGATCATGGAGGATGCGTAATCCTGAGGAAGAAGAGAGGATCATGGAGGATGTGTAATCCTGAGGATGAAGAGAGGATCATGGAGGATGTGTAATCCTGAGGAAGAAGAGAGGATCATGGAGGATGTGTAATCCCTGAGGGAGAAGAGAGGATCATGGAGGATGTGTAATCCTGAGGAAGTAGAGAGGATCATGGAGGATGTGTAATCCTGAGGAAGAAGAGAGGATCATGGAGGATGTGTAATCCTGAGGAAGAAGAGAGGATCATGGAGGATGTGTAATCCCTGAGGGAGAAGAGAGGATCATGGAGGATGTGTAATCCCTAGGGAGAAGAGAGGATCATGGAGGATGTGTAATCCTGATGAAGAAGAGAGGATCATGGAGGATGTGCAATCCTGAGGATGAAGAGAGGATCATGGAGGATGTGTAATCCTGAGGATGAAGAGAGGATCATGGAGGATGTGTAATCCTGATGAAGAAGAGAGGATCATGGAGGATGCGTAATCCTGAGGAAGAAGAGAGGATCATGGAGGATGTGTAATCCTGAGGATGAAGAGAGGATCATGGAGGATGTGTAATCCTGAGGATGAAGAGAGGATCATGGAGGATGTGTAATCCTGAGGATGAAGAGAGGATCATGGAGGATGTGTAATCCTGATGAAGAAGAGAGGATCATGGAGGATGCGTAATCCTGAGGAAGAAGAGAGGATCATGGAGGATGTGTAATCCTGAGGATGAAGAGAGGATCTTGGAGGATGTGTAATCCTGAGGAAGAAGAGAGGATCATGGAGGATGTGTAATCCCTGAGGGAGAAGAGAGGATCATGGAGGATGTGTAATCCTGAGGAAGTAGAGAGGATCATGGAGGATGTGTAATCCTGAGGAAGAAGAGAGGATCATGGAGGATGTGTAATCCTGAGGAAGAAGAGAGGATCATGGAGGATGTGTAATCCCTGAGGGAGAAGAGAGGATCATGGAGGATGTGTAATCCCTAGGGAGAAGAGAGGATCATGGAGGATGTGTAATCCTGATGAAGAAGAGAGGATCATGGAGGATGTGTAATCCTGAGGATGAAGAGAGGATCATGGAGGATGTGTAATCCTGAGGATGAAGAGAGGATCATGGAGGATGTGTAATCCTGATGAAGAAGAGAGGATCATGGAGGATGCGTAATCCTGAGGAAGAAGAGAGGATCATGGAGGATGTGTAATCCTGAGGATGAAGAGAGGATCATGGAGGATGTGTAATCCTGAGGAAGAAGAGAGGATCATGGAGGATGTGTAATCCCTGAGGGAGAAGAGAGGATCATGGAGGATGTGTAATCCTGAGGAAGTAGAGAGGATCATGGAGGATGTGTAATCCTGAGGAAGAAGAGAGGATCATGGAGGATGTGTAATCCTGAGGAAGAAGAGGGGATCATGGAGGATGTGTAATCCTGAGGAAGAAGAGGGGATCATGGAGGATGTGTAATCCTGAGGAAGAAGAGAGGATCATGGAGGATGTGTAATCCTGAGGAAGAAGAGAGGATCATGGAGGATGTGTAATCCTGAGGAAGAAGAGAGGATCATGGAGGATGTGTAATCCTGAGGAAGAAGAGAGGATCGTGGAGGATGTGTAATCCTGAGGAAGAAGAGAGGATCGTGGAGGATGTGTAATCCTGAGGAAGAAGAGAGGATCATGGAGGATGTGTAATCCTGAGGAAGAAGAGGGGATCATGGAGGATGTGTAATCCTGAGGAAGAAGAGAGGATCATGGAGGATGTGTAATCCTGAGGAAGAAGAGGGGATCATGGAGGATGTGTAATCCTGAGGAAGAAGAGAGGATCATGGAGGATGTGTAATCCTGAGGAAGAAGAGAGGATCATGGAGGATGTGTAATCCTGAAGAAGAAGAGAGGATCATGGAGGATGTGCAATCCCTGAGGATGAAGAGAGGATCATGGAGGATGTGTAATCCTGAGGAGAAGAGAGGATCATGGAGGATGTGTAATCCTGAGGAAGAAGAGAGGATCATGGAGGATGTGTAATCCTGAGGAAGAAGAGAGGATCATGGAGGATGTGTAATCCCTGAGGGAGAAGAGAGGATCATGGAGGATGTGTAATCCTGAGGAGAAGAGAGGATCATGGAGGATGTGTAATCCTGAGGAAGAAGAGAGGATCATGGAGGATGTGTAATCCTGAGGAAGAGGAGAGGATCATGGAGGATGTGTAATCCTGAGGAAGAGGAGAGGATCATGGAGGATGTGAAATCCTGAGGAAGAGGAGAGGATCATGGAGGATGTGTAATCCTGAGGAAGAAGAGAGGATCATGGAGGATGTGTAATCCTGAGGAAGAAGAGAGGATCATGGAGGATGTGTAATCCTGAGGAAGAAGAGAGGATCATGGAGGATGTGTAATCCCTGAGGGAGAAGAGAGGATCATGGAGGATGTGTAATCCCTGAGGGAGAAGAGAGGATCATGGACGATGTGTAATCCTGAGGATGAAGAGAGGATCATGGAGGATGTGTAATCCTGAGGAAGAAGAGAGGATCATGGAGGATGTGTAATCCTGATGAAGAAGAGACGATCATGGAGGATGCGTAATCCTGAGGAAGAAGAGAGGATCATGGAGGATGTGTAATCCTGAGGATGAAGAGAGGATCATGGAGGATGTGTAATCCTGAGGAAGAAGAGAGGATCATGGAGGATGTGTAATCCCTGAGGGAGAAGAGAGGATCATGGAGGATGTGTAATCCTGAGGAAGAAGAGAGGATCATGGAGGATGTGTAATCCTGATGAAGAAGAGAGGATCATGGAGGATGTGTAATCCTGAGGAAGAAGAGAGGATCATGGAGGATGTGTAATCCTGATGAAGAAGAGAGGATCATGGAGGATGTGTAATCCTGATGAAGAAGAGAGGGTCATGGAGGATGTGTAATCCTGAGGAAGAGGAGAGGATCATGGAGGATGTGTAATCCTGAGGAAGAGGAGAGGATCATGGAGGATGTGTAATCCTGAGGATGAAGAGAGGATCATGGAGGATGTGTAATCCTGAGGAAGAAGAGGGGATCATGGAGGATGTGTAATCCTGAAGGAGAAGAGAGGATCATGGAGGATGTGTAATCCTGATGAAGAAGAGAGGATCATGGAGGATGTGTAATCCTGAGGAAGAGGAGAGGATCATGGAGGATGTGTAATCCTGAGGAAGAGGAGAGGATCATGGAGGATGTGTAATCCTGAGGAAGGAGAGAGGATCATGGAGGAGGTGTAATCCTGAGGAAGAAGAGAGGATCATGGAGGATGTGTAATCCTGAGGAAGAAGAGAGGATCATGGAGGATGTGTAATCCTGAGGAAGAAGAGAGGATCATGGAGGATGTGTAATCCTGATGAAGAAGAGAGGATCATGGAGGATGTGTAATCCTGAGGAAGAGGAGAGGATCATGGAGGATGTGTAATCCTGAGGAAGAAGAGAGGATCATGGAGGATGTGCAATCCCTGAGGATGAAGAGAGGATCATGGAGGATGTGTAATCCTGATGAAGAAGAGAGGATCATGGAGGATGTGTAATCCTGAGGAAGAAGAGAGGATCATGGAGGATGTGTAATCCTGAGGAAGAAGAGAGGATCATGGAGGATGTGTAATCCTGAGGAAGAAGAGAGGATCATGGAGGATGTGTAATCCTGAGGAAGAGGAGAGGATCATGGAGGATGTGTATTCCTGAGGATGAAGAGAGGATCATGGAGGATGTGTAATCCTGAGGAAGAAGAGAGGATCATGGAGGATGTGTAATCCCTGAGGGAGAAGAGAGGATCATGGAGGATGTGTAATCCCTGAGGGAGAAGAGAGGATCATGGAGGATGTGTAATCCTGAGGAAGAAGAGAGGATCATGGAGGATGTGTAATCCTGAGGAAGAAGAGAGGATCATGGAGGATGTGTAATCCTGATGAAGAAGAGAGGATCATGGAGGATGCGTAATCCTGAGGAAGAAGAGAGGATCATGGAGGATGTGTAATCCTGAGGATGAAGAGAGGATCATGGAGGATGTGTAATTCTGAGGAAGAAGAGAGGATCATGGAGGATGTGTAATCCCTGAGGGAGAAGAGAGGATCATGGAGGATGTGTAATCCTGAGGAAGAGGATAGGATCATGGAGGATGTGTAATCCTGAGGAAGAGGAGAGGATCATGGAGGATGTGTAATCCTGATGAAGAAGAGAGGATCATGGAGGATGCGTAATCCTGAGGAAGAAGAGAGGATCATGGAGGATGTGTAATCCTGAGGATGAAGAGAGGATCATGGAGGATGTGTAATCCTGAGGAAGAAGAGAGGATCATGGAGGATGTGTAATCCCTGAGGGAGAAGAGAGGATCATGGAGGATGTGTAATCCTGAGGAAGTAGAGAGGATCATGGAGGATGTGTAATCCTGATGAAGAAGAGAGGATCATGGAGGATGTGTAATCCTGAGGAAGAAGAGAGGATCATGGAGGATGTGTAATCCTGAGGAAGAAGAGGGGATCATGGAGGATGTGTAATCCTGAGGAAGAAGAGAGGATCATGGAGGATGTGTAATCCTGAGGAAGAAGAGGGGATCATGGAGGATGTGTAATCCTGAGGAAGAAGAGAGGATCATGGAGGATGTGTAATCCTGAGGAAGAAGAGAGGATCATGGAGGATGTGTAATCCTGAAGAAGAAGAGAGGATCATGGAGGATGTGCAATCCCTGAGGATGAAGAGAGGATCATGGAGGATGTGTAATCCTGAGGAGAAGAGAGGATCATGGAGGATGTGTAATCCTGAGGAAGAAGAGAGGATCATGGAGGATGTGTAATCCTGAGGAAGAAGAGAGGATCATGGAGGATGTGTAATCCCTGAGGGAGAAGAGAGGATCATGGAGGATGTGTAATCCTGAGGAGAAGAGAGGATCATGGAGGATGTGTAATCCTGAGGAAGAAGAGAGGATCATGGAGGATGTGTAATCCTGAGGAAGGAGAGAGGATCATGGAGGATGTGTAATCCTGAGGAAGAAGAAAGGATTCGTGGAGGATGTGTAATCCTGAGGAAGAAGAGAGGATCATGGAGGATGTGTAATCCTGAGGATGAAGAGAGGATCCTGGAGGATGTGTAATCCTGAGGAAGGAGAAAGGATCATGGAGGATGTGTAATCCTGAGGATGAAGAGAGGATCATGGAGGATGTGTAATCCTGAGGAAGAAGAGAGGATCATGGAAGATGTGTAATCCTGAGGAAGAAGAGAGGATCGTGGAGGAGGTGTAATCCTGAGGGAGAAGAGAGGATCGTGGAGGATGTGTAATCCTGAGGGAGAAGAGAGGATCATGGAGGATGTGTAATCCTGAGGAAGAAGAGAGGATCATGGAGGATGTGTAATCCTGAGGAAGAGGAGAGGATCATGGAGGATGTGTAATCCTGAGGAAGAGGAGAGGATCATGGAGGATGTGTAATCCTGAGGAAGAAGAGAGGATCATGGAGGATGTGTAATCCTGAGGAAGAAGAGGGGATCATGGAGGATGTGTAATCCTGAGGAAGAAGAGGGGATCATGGAGGATGTGTAATCCTGAGGAAGAAGAGGGGATCATGGAGGATGTGTAATCCTGAGGAAGAAGAGAGGATCATGGAGGATGTGTAATCCTGAGGAAGAAGAGAGGATCATGGAGGATGTGTAATCCTGAGGAAGAAGAGGGGATCATGGAGGATGTGTAATCCTGAGGAAGAAGAGGGGATCATGGAGGATGTGTAATCCTGAGGAAGAAGAGAGGATCATGGAGGATGTGTAATCCTGAGGAAGAAGAGGGGATCATGGAGGATGTGTAATCCTGAGGAAGAAGAGAGGATCATGGAGGATGTGTAATCCTGAGGAAGAAGAGAGGATCATGGAGGATGTGTAATCCTGAGGAAGAAGAGAGGATCATGGAGGATGTGTAATCCTGAGGAAGAAGAGAGGATCATGGAGGATGTGTAATCCTGAGGATGAAGAGAGGATCATGGAGGATGTGTAATCGTGAGGAAGAAGAGAGGATCATGGAGGATGTGTAATCCTGAGGAAGAAGAGGGGATCATGGAGGATGTGTAATCCTGAGGAAGAAGAGAGGATCATGGAGGATGTGTAATCCTGAGGAAGAAGAGAGGATCATGGAGGATGTGTAATCCTGAGGAAGAAGAGAGGATCATGGAGGATGTGTAATCCTGAGGAAGAAGAGAGGATCATGGAGGATGTGTAATCCTGAGGAAAAGAGAGGATCATGGAGGATGTGTAATCCTGAGGAAGAAGAGAGGATCATGGAGGATGTGTAATCCTGAGGAAGAATAGAGGATCATGGAGGATGTGTAATCCTGAGGAATAAGAGAGGATCATGGAGGATGTGTAATCCTGAGGAAGAAGAGAGGATCATGGAGGATGTGTAATCCTGAGGAAGAAGAGAGGATCATGGAGGATGTGTAATCCTGAGGAAGAAGAGAGGATCATGGAGGATGTGTAATCCCCGAGGAAGAAGAGAGGATCATGGAGGATGTGTAATCCTGAAGAAGAAGAGAGGATCATGGAGGATGTGCAATCCCTGAGGATGAAGAGAGGATCATGGAGGATGTGTAATCCTGAGGAAGAAGAGAGGATCATGGAGGATGTGTAATCCTGAGGAAGAAGAGAGGATCATGGAGTATGTGTAATCCTGAGGAAGAAGAGAGGATCATGGAGGATGTGTAATCCTGAGGAAGAAGAGAGGATCATGGAGGATGTGTAATCCTGAGGAAGAAGAGAGGATCATGGAGGATGTGTAATCCTGAGGAAGAAGAGAGGATCATGGAGGATGTGTAATCCTGAGGAAGAGGAGAGGATCATGGAGGATGTGTAATCCTGAGGAAGGAGAGAGGATCATGGAGGATGTGTAATCCCTGAGGATGAAGAGAGGATCATGGAGGATGTGTAATCCTGAGGAAGAAGAGAGGATCATGGAGGATGTGTAATCCTGAGGAAGAGGAGAGGATCATGGAGGATGTGTAATCCTGAGGAAGAAGAGAGGATCATGGAGGATGTGTAATCCTGAGGAAGAAGAGAGGATCATGGAGGATGTGTAATCCTGAGGAAGAAGAGAGGATCATGGAGGATGTGTAATCCCCGAGGAAGAAGAGAGGATCATGGAGGATGTGTAATCCTGAAGAAGAAGAGAGGATCATGGAGGATGTGCAATCCCTGAGGATGAAGAGAGGATCATGGAGGATGTGTAATCCTGAGGAAGAAGAGAGGATCATGGAGGATGTGTAATCCTGAGGAAGAAGAGAGGATCATGGAGGATGTGTAATTCTCCAAGCCCCCAAGCCTTCTGGTCAGCAGCAGGTCTTGTGGCCACCATTCTGCACTGCTGGGCTCGTGGAAGACGTGGCCTTATCTCTGGTGCTCCCTCCCCTGCTTCGTCTCAGGGTGTTTGTTGCACCGTGATTCAACAGCTCCACCGTTTAGTCAGTGGATGTTGTTTTTCTGGTCGGTGGTGGGGCATGGGTTCTGGACCTGGGCGTTCTCCTTGAGTTCTTCAGCTCAAGGCTACCAGCCTAATCTTGGAGCCACATGTCACTCTTGGTTTTCCAGCGTGTTCCCTGGAGACAAGAGCCTCAAGGACTTTCATGACCAGGCTGGCTTTGAACCTTGATCCTCAGATCTCAGCCTCTGGGGTAGCTGGGTGACCGGCGTGAGCCACCTGGCCCGGCCGGTAATTTGTGCTCCATGATATTTATAATCTGCTGTGAAATGACTATTCAGCAACATTTGACTAATTACTGATAAGTGTCCCAAAACTCGTACACTAGTCTAACGATTCTGAAAAAATGTAACTTTTCCATATTTATTTTTCAATGTCTTCAGCACGCCCTGTGTGATCTCCTTAGATTTCACATTCAATGCACAGTGTGTGGTAAAACTTCCCCTTTGTGGTCGAGAGCAGGGCAAGGTAAGGAGCCATTTAGTAGAAAGTGCTGAGTTTTGGCAAGTGTCAAAAGAGCAATCGTAATCTATTACCACACTTAAATACGAATATTATCATGAACGAATAAAGGGGAACACTGTCTTTTTATTCAGAGAAACAAAGATGTGATTTGTGAATCATCCCTGTGAATGGCCAGTGTTCTTGTGTTTTTCTGGTTGCCTCTTTGGGGTGCTGGGGGGCCCTGTGTCATGCTGGCCTGTGGGCTGACACCCACTCCAGCCCACCCGTGGCCCCTCCGCTCCAGCAGGGGTTGCCTGGATTGCTGTGCCTTTCCCTCGCCGGTCTTGGACAGTGGTCCCCTCACACCATGAGTGTGCCACGTCTGAGTGTGCGGCCCGGGCAGTGTGCGCACGGTGACCCCGTGCTTGACCGAGGGCTCTGTCTATTAGCCTTTCACTCATGGAGAAGGAACCAGAAATACTCTAACCCAGGGAAATCCTCCTGGAATCCTCCATGCTAGTCAGAAAAACATAGTTCTGTGAAATCCAACTTACAATCCAACTGTCACCTCCTGGAAATTAGAAGTATAATACAAAGAAAAACAGAACTACCAGGAAGGTTAGAATATAACGCTAGAGAATGGGACTTTAGAATGGTAATGAAATATAAGGCAGTTAAAGAGTTGTCAAAAGTGTGTTAGTTCCTGATTTGAATGCCTTTGAATATTTGTAAATTAAGGTGACTTTTTAAAAGAATTTTTAAAATTGAAGGCAACAGAATTGAACATTAATCCACAGAAAAGGCCTCTCTAATTTTAGATAACATATCTCAGAATAAAGGTAAATATTTACATAGATAACAGAAACAGGCATGCATGTTCATTCATATCCGTGAACACACATGCATGCAGAGATACACATGGAAACTACAGGCAGGCATGCATTTGTGCTTGGATAATTAATCATTAAGTGAAGAAACCGTGAATGATACTAATGCTATATTAAATAATGTAATGCTATGTTTTTAAATTTATTTTTGACATTCATAAGGGTAAACTTAAGTACAGTTAGTAATAAACTAACAAAACATGAAGCACATAATATTTAAATATATCAAAGTTTGAAATATATGCATCTGAATAATTCATTGGAAAGATAATGGGAAATTATCCATGTTACACCAATCACAAAAATATAGAGATTCTTTTCTCAGGTATAATGGAAGTAGGTAATTTTTTAATTTTCCTTTTGTAATTAAAAGAGAACACTTGAATAGCTTGAATTTTCATCAGAAAAATAATTCTGAGTGGAATGCCAAGTAGCTCATTAATTCACAAGGCACAGAACAGATCAGTTATACAACCTAATATAATTCTTATAGAGTCGTTCGATGCTACTGCAATCCGTTTATATTCTGACAGTAGATTCATGGTATTTTTTCCCCAATTGTTTTCAGAAGTGGACATTTGGTTTTAATTGACTGCTGGGTTTCCAACCTATCGTGGAAATACAGTAACATCGCTGCTGGATCAATGGAGGAGCCAAGAGGAGATGTAGGCTGAACCCCGACCCCCACCCCAGAGCCAGGAGTCATGTGAAATGGCAAAACCAGCTGACTGATGGAGGCTGTGACCCCCCTTTCTTGTCACAGCCAGGGCACCAGGGAGGAAGCCCCAGCCCCTGAGGGGAGGCCAGAGCCACGGTGGGAGATGACACACCGCTGTCAGGCCGAATTTGTGAGTTCAGTCAAATATTCAAGTGGGCGTGATACAGCCTTATGAAATTTGCAACAATCATAACTGACAAGTAAAATATTTATGAAGCAGTATTGTAATATATAAAATTAAATACATGAATGAAATATGATTGCTGGGTAAAAACGTTGATTTTGTTATCTTAAAAATTTGGGATAAAGTTCACACTACTTAATCTCCTTTACTGTTTGATACCAAGATAAACACATTTTTTTTTTATAATCCATTCAATGACAAATAAATCGGTAATAAAATGGAGACGTGGAATTTTAATTAACTGCTCTTGGAATTATTTTTTAGGGAATTGCATTTCCTCAACTTTACTAACTTCCTAAAATACTGGAAAAGTGTGAGTGATCCAGGAAGCGGCGTGTGCAATTTCAGTATCGATTGCTCTGCGATGAAGCGAGGCTTGCATGCATAATCCTGAACAAGAACTGAAGGCCGTGGAGTCCACACGGCGTCTCCTGGAGGCCTCGGAGGGCAGCTCCAGCACCGCACTGTCCTGAGGTGGGGCTGCGAGGTCTCTAAGGGTCCTCCCGTCCCGTCCACGGCTCCCGTCCACGGAGCATGGTGGTCAGTGACGGCTCCTCTGCAGGGGAGGAGGGATGAATCCTCCATGAGGATGTGACCCGCCGAAGGAGTGAGACAGGCCCGGGTTCAGTTCCCAGCTCTGTCCACAGCAGCCGAAGTGACAACGACAACAGCAACAGCAGCAAGAGCAACAGCAACAACAGCACAACAATAGCATCAACAACAGCAACCACCACAGCAGCCACCACAACAGCAACCACCACAGCAGCAACCACCACAGCAGCAACCACAACAGCAACTACCACAGCAACAACCACAGCAGCCACCACCACAGCAACCACCACAGCAACTACCACAGCAACAACCACCACAGCAACCACCACAGCAACCACCACAGCAGCAGCCACTACAGCAACCACCACAGCAACCACAACAGCAACCACCACAGCAACAATGACAACAGCAACCACCACAGCAACCACCACAGCAGCAGCCACCACAGCAACCACCACAGCAACCACCACAGCAACCACCACAGCAACCACCACAGCAACAACCACAACAGCAACCACCACAGCAACCACCACAGCAGCAGCCACCACAGCAACCACCACAGCAGCAACCACCACAGCAGCAGCCACCACAGCAACCACCACAGCAGCAGCCACAGCGGTGGTGGTGGCAGTGGTGGCGGGCTGGTGGCTCTGCGGGAGGTCACACTCAGGTTAGCGTGCTGCCTGCCCACGAGGGGAAGGTGTCGTCCTCAGGAGGATGAGGCACTGGTTTGTCTCCCAGGTAAGTCCAGGAATCAAGGCAGAGCGGCGACGTGGTTCTGGCCGGGCGCTGTCCACTGACCACGGAAGGTGCAAGGCCCTGGGGCTGTGTGGACAGCTGACCATCCGACCAGAAATACGCATGTGTTTAGCTTGATTTTTTTCAGTTTCGGCAATAGCATGTTTTGTTTTTAAACACCCTATGAGAGCGTATAAACAAATGTGAGAGGGAGACTTCGTGCGTTGATTGTGAATTCAAACAGAATGAAAACTGGGGAATTTGGAACTTAAAATCAGGCAAACACTGGGATGTTACACTTCATTTCCCTAAGTATAACGTTAGGAATGGCACAAAATGCAAAAGGGCAGTCATTTAAAATGATAAGAATCTTGTTCATTCTGGCAGGTTCAGCTGGATATACTACAACATCTTCTTCAGGAAGGAGCTGTGTCCGCTTGAATAGTTTAAATTCACACTTGCAGATATTACTAAATCAGCATACAAACTTACTCCTGGTACAGTCAAGAACCAAAATGTGATTCTTTTTTTTGCCAGTCCTGGGCCTTGAGCTCAGGGCCTGAGCACTGTCCTTGGGCTTTCTCAAGGCTAGAGCTCTACCACTTGAGCCTCAGCACCACTTCCAGGTTATTCCAGATATGTGGTACTCAGGAATTGAACCCGGGTCTTCATGCAGGCTAGGTAAGCACTCTACCACTAGGCCAAACTCCAGGCCGCAAAGGTCAAAAAGTTTAAACACTTGTATCTTATAAAATGTTAGTGGAGTTTACCGATGTCTGCATTTTTTGGTAGAATTTTATTTGTAAAATTTTAAGTAAATTACAACATTTTCAAAAGTTGACTTTAAGTGAAATTATATACCAAAAGACATTATGCATATGAGAGGCAGGGAAAAATGGAGAATGCTTGAGAGTTTCTGACTTTTTTCGTAGCTGAATTCTAATGTGAATGTCCACATGTTTATGTGCTGTGTATTTAACGCTGCGTAACATATACATTTGTGTCAATTGCTCACTCAAGCCGTGGTGTTATTGTCATATACATTATTATATTTGATTCCCTGCCTAATAACATAACTGATAGAAATAACTTCACAGATTGAAAAGTCAGTTTTCAATATTTGTACTAAAATTTGAAACAACACCCCTGGGCTTCTGAATATAAAATCTGATAGAGACAGTTTTCATTTACTCCCTTCTTTTCAGTCTTCCATTCTTATCATCACTTCAGTTTTGAATAATTATATTTAAGAGTATGGTGCAGAAAAGGAATCAACAGTCAAAATGCTGTCACATACATACTGGTTTTCGTAGGTAAGTATTTACAGGTAAACTGTTTCAAGAAGAGCAAACTCAGTCCCTGACTAGTCTGTTATAGAGATTATTTTATTTCTGTTCATTTGAACTACTGAGGCTGAGAAAATTTGAGATCTTTTGAGTTTTTGAAATTTAGGAAACACTAAATTTATTACTGAAAGCAAGAAGGGTTCAAAAAAGAAATATTCCTTTATCTCTCGATAATCTGAGTTAAACAAGTTAAATAAATAAACAAATATATGTGTGTATATATCTAAAGAGAGAGAGAGAGAGAGAGTGAGAGAGAGAGAGAGAGCGAGAGAGAGAGAGGGGGGGAGGGAGAGGGAGGGAGGGAGGGAGGAAGGGGGAGGGAGGGAGAGGGAGGGAGGGAGAGGGAGCACGTGAAAGCACTCCGCAGTGTCCTGTCTTCACATGTGACTGATGGCCACGTGTCCCCTGGGCTCCTGTGGTCTGAGGTGAGACCCCCTCAAGGGCAAAACGTCCGTCCGTCCGTCCGAGCTCTGAGCAGCATGTGACCGCGCTGGGACAGCTGCTGGTGAGCAGTCATCCCTGACTGGTGGTCCGGTGGACCAGGATGCATCCTCCACTGGACATGCCACCCTTCAGGGGGAAGAACCCTTCGTCCTTATTCGTCTGCCGGGATCTCCTGGGTCTAGGTGCAATGCACCTCATACTTGATTACTAAACTATGCTACGCTCTCCTGCGCGGTGAGCGGGGAGTCTGGAAGGAACACAGACGGACGCCAAGCCTTTCATGTCCAGAGAAAAAGAAGATCCATTGTTACTCAAGGATCGTTTTTCTTCATTCCAAAGTGTAAGAGAAATTTTCCACCAGAGCTTCGTATGACACACACGCACACACACACACACACTCAGGGAGCTATGGATATTATATAGGATATTTGTGTACAGGTATGCATATCTGTGTATTACACATATATGTACAATGGTGAGGCACTAACATTTGCACCCTACCTTACACCAGTTCTCTGCATCCTGTGTTATCCAGGTTCTCTTTAACCTACAACCCTCCTGGCCCAGACGGTTCACATCCCAATTTGTTGTTGTTGTTTGTTTTATGAGAAAGGTCTGGAGTTCCTAAAGATTCCTGGATGTTTGAATAGTGCAAGAAATAAGACAGCTGTTTGCTCTCTCTGCCTGGAGGGAGGGCAGCCCCCCCCCATGTCTTCTCCCCCCTCCCGGTGTGGTCTCTGCTCCACCTCAAGTCCCACAGCCTGTATGACAAACCCGGACAGCAGAAAGGACTCAGCCCGTTTCCACGAACTCTGCTAGTGCATTTGGAGATTCAGACCCCTTCACCATTCCCACTGGGACACGTTAGACTGGGTCATAAAATCTGGGATGTCCACCACTTAACGTTGTTGGGGAATTTGGAGCTTTCCCTATCTGGGATTTTTTATCTTCTCTGCATGCATCTGTCCTGGGTTCGAGCATGTATTTAAGTATTGCCCTTGGTGATTTTCACAACTCTTCAGTGCCGGCTCAGGAAGGAAATGGACCCTTCTCTTTCTCATCAGCCTTTTGTACTTCCTGAGACCAAATCTTTCTTATTTTTTTGCCAACTAAAGTGAATTATGACCATGGTAAAAGAGTCTAAGACCACCTTTCACTGGATGAGACCCCAGAGGAAAAGTTAAGCTGGGCCCCCACAGCAGTACTTAATCCCCAGTATTGCAATGCTACTTCTTGAGTTGAGCGGAAAGTAGTCACAGGAAGCCTGGTCTGTGCTCCATGCCCTCTCCTGGGGGTGGGCCAGTGACCCGCTGGCTGTCACCCCCCTGGGCCACAGAATGCCACTGAACTCATCATCTCAGGACAATCCGATGGATTTGTTTTGTACTATTTCTATATTTAAGCAGGGGCTAAAACCATTTCTGGTGCTTGGTGTGGCTGGGAATGAAACTAAATTTAAAAAGTAGGAGGGCAAAGTCTACGCTGGAGCAATTTGAGCAACGACTTGTCACCGGGAAAGAAGGATTGTTAGGTAGAGCAGCCTCTCCACACGGTTATCAGGACGGGGAATCTGCCTGTCTCAGAGTCCTTCTGTCGCCTGACTTCTTTCTGCCGGAGGCCAGTCGTGAGCACACTGGAATTGGCCTTGGTAAGCTGCGGGCATCCTGGAGCTCCCCGTGGCCCAGGGCTTCCCCGGGAGAGACGGTTTCCACTCCGGTGTTTATAAATTACCCCTTAGGGAAGACCCCCACCGCTTATTTGCCTTTCAAAGATCCCGGTCAAGTGCTGTTTCCATCCTTGGCCGGGCCAGGACCAGGGCTGGGTGGGCAGAACAGAGGAAGAAAGGAGAAATTGTCAAGTACTGGTTCTTTTTTTGAGACTTGCCACTTTAGAGTCTTTGAGGAAGAGGACAAGGGAAATGGCTCCATGTCCTCCACCATGCATTGGCCCTTCACAGAGCTGCGAAGCCTAGGGACGGGGCCTTTACGTCCTATGTAAATCGGGGGAAAATCAGCTACATGGCCTTGAAGCTTTCCAGCTATGCTCATTTTGCTCTCTCTTTAACTTAACTTATTAATATTTCTCCAAAAGAGTGCATTCCAGTTGCCACTGGGCGGGTAATTCAGGGGTGACTCTGGAGTTCTTCCTGATTAGGTTCTCAGAATAGTATTTAATCTTTTCTTTTCATTTTTACAAAAAGTATAGACCAACTGGCTTCTTTTGAGTGCTGCTAAATGATTTGTTTCATTTGGGATTCGCAAATTACAAACCCCATTTGCAAAAGAACAATCTGAACATTGCTGGGCTGCTCTGCAGTCTAAATTAGAATTTTGGAAATCTGAGGATTTAAATTAAAGCTCATGCCCAAGGTAACAGAAAGCCCTCCACTCTACGCTCGCAGAGAGAGTAATTATAGATGAGAACCCGAAATTAGGAGCTGAAATTAGAGCTATATTCACTCAGCCCCAAAGAGCAGCTATTCTTTCAGACCTCATAATGAAATGATTCCAGGTAAGATAATCTACATGTCAGAGCCATTCCGTGCCACCATTCTCTGCTCTTATTTTTCTCTTTCAAATGTACTGGGTCCCTTTAACTCCCTTTGTTGGTAAAAATGTTTTAAACTATTTATAGAAATGAAATATTTGACAAAAGACTTTCTCTTACATTTGGATAAAGAAGTAAAAAATTCCCTTGCTTAACCAAGTCTACGTTGCGTTTTATATAATATTCAAAGGAGCAAATGCAGATAATGAGCCTCCATCCCTGGTTCACCGTTCAGATAAAGAATATAATAGTCTATGTGTTTCGTAATTTGTGATCAATTATCTTATAATAAATAACGCACAGGAAAAATGCTCTCAAACCGATTACCTGGCACCAACTGAGTCCTTGCTTTTGGCAGGCATGGCGCCATGTGCGTTGCTGTTATTGCCTCAAGCACCAACACCTCAGCACTCGACACCAGTGAACCTCGCGTGTGCGAGGTGGGACAGACGGGGCGTGCGCACACAGCTGTGACCCTGGGGCCTGGCACAGGTGGCGTTGGCTCTGGCCTGCTGGACCTTGAGCAGTCCTGGGCTGAGCTGAAGTCAGCCGGGGCTCCGAGCCTCGTGAGCTCACCGGGGATGTCCCACAGCCGGTGCTTTATGGAATAATGGAAGGAGAAAGAGAACACAGCCAGCCTCCCTGCGAGGCCCGTCCCGCGTGGAGAGAGAGGAGGTCGGCGCCCCGGCCTTCCTCGTGGGACGTGGGGCGGGTGGGGAGGCTGGGAAAGTCAGGGGGGTGCAGGAGTGTGTGAGAGTGTGTGCGTGCATGCGTGTGAGGGTGTGTGTGTGAGAGTGTGTGAGATTGTGCGAGCAAGTGTGAGTGTGCATGAGTGTGTGTGTGAGTGTGTGCGAGCAAATGTGTGTGAGTGTGTGTGAGTGTGTGTGAGAGTGTGCGAGCAAGTGTGAGTGTATGAGAGTGTGCGAGCAAGTGTGAGTGTGTATGAGTGTGTGTGAGAGTGTGCGAGCAAGTGTGAGTGTGCGAGCAAGTGTGAGTGTGTATGAGTGTGTGTGAGTGTGTGAGCAAGTGTGAATGTGTGAGAGTGAGTGTGTGAGAGTGTGCGAGCAAGTGTGTGCATGAGTGTGTGCACATGTGTGTGTGAGAGTGAATGTGAGTGTGTGTGCGAGCAAGTGTGAGAGTATGTGTGAGTGTGGTGTAAGAGTGAGTGTGTGCGTGTGAGTAAGTGTGAGTGTAGTGAGTGAGTGAATGAGTGTGTGAGTGAGAGTGTGAATGTGTGTGCGAGCAAGTGTGAGTGTGCATGAGTGTGAGTGGGAGTGAGTGTGTGAATGTGTATGCGAGCAAGTGTGTGCATGAGTGTAAATGAGAGTGTGCGCATGTGTGAGTGCGTGAGTGTGTGCGAGCAAGTGTGTGTGTGGTGTGTGAGTGTGTGTGAGTGTGTGAGTGTGTGTGAGTGTGTGTGAGTGTGTGTGAGTGTGAGAGTGTGAGTGTGTGTGAGTGTGTGTGAGTGTGTGTGTGAGTGTGAGTGTGTGAGTGCGTGCGTCTTGGCGTGCGCCCCGTCCGGCTCTGGAGCTCCAGCTGTGGAGCTGTCTGTGGCGCAGCACGGTCTCCTCCGTGTCCCAGGGCGTCCCCGTGTGTCCCTGCGTGTTTCCATGCGTCCCAGGGCGTCCCCGCATGTCCCAGGGCGTCCCCGCGTGTCCCCGAGCGTCCCCGAGCGTCCCTGTGCGTCCCAGTGTCCCCGCATGCGGCTCAGGCTCTCCCGCACCTCTCCATCCTTTCCTACCACACAAACCCGCGTGATGAGTGCTTACCTGTCCTTCCTCTGAAACGCGCTTTCTCCGTCTCTCTAATACTTGGCATTTGTTGGGCCTGAATGAAGGCAACCAAAACAAGGTGCTACTTCATCTCCTAACTGCAGCTGAGTTAAAACCCAAACCAAACCAGCTCATGCTTGGGAAAGACGCTTCCAAGTTGGGACACGACAACGCTTTAGGATCTTTATATAATATATATAATATAATATAGGTAGTACTGAAGAAGATACAATAAGATTCAAACACGTTTAAATGATTGTCATAAGAATAATATAATTTGGAGAAAAAGAAAAGGAAGATGCAATTTAATAGTGATGCTAAAAAGAAATGAAGTAGAAGAGTTACGTATCTGTTAGATCCTACATTTCCAAACATCTCCACAGGTAAACAATGTACGAATATTTATATAAAGATGTTGGTGTATAAGCAAACCCTAATAAAACACTAATAAAAGTCAACTTAAGTATGATGAAAAGACAACCCTTGCCTCTTAGTTTTAATTTTTTACCAAAAATAAAGTCATTAAAAGGATCTCAATTCTGCTGAATTGTGAAAAGAGAATAAGAAAAGTCTATCAACTATATGGTCATTATGGAAAAATATAAACATTTAAAATAACATCATTCATTCTTTCATCAAGTCATATTTTCACAGCCTGTTTAGTTAATAGCAATAAAGTTCAACCTTGTCATTTTAATCAGGGTAGATTCTTAATTCTCTTTTCCTTTCAAACTCATTTATCCATCATTTAAGAATGCAAGTGCTAATAATTCCTCCAGGAAATTGAAATTTTTATAACTTTGAGAGTTCATTTTATAATGAAACTGATGAATCTTTAATGAAGCACTTCGAGATTGCTTTCAACCAAATGTGGCACTTTTTTTTTTTGGATTAAAATGCTATCTGCATCTCATTTTGTCTCCAATGTATATATACTTGTCTTTTCTAGCCTTGCAAACAAACAGCTGTTACTGCAAACAAATGCTGTATTTGAACTTGAAAATGAATTTTGCCTTATGGATGTAAATAATCAGCTTGGAGAATAATATTAGCCTGGGAAATATCATCTTTTTCCCTTTCTTTTCCTATCTAAGTAGTAACAATTTGTGTTAAAGTTATTGTAGCAAACAAAAATTACTTAGCATGAAAGGTTAATTTAATAATTAGGAACACATTTTAAATGCATGATGCAGTTTATCTTTTGTTATTTTTCCCGCTGAAATCAAATCTGAAAATATAAATGCCAATGTGTACTTCTTGCTCACTGAAAGATTTTTCTAATTTTTTTTGGTTGTTCAAGTGGTAGGAAAAATTGTCTGCATTATGTACTTCAGAAAAAAGAAATCCTAAAGACATTTTTGAAACTATAAACATATAACATTGTTAAGATGAATTATTTCTCCTAGAGCTAAATTAATTGTTTTCTACAGCAATGATCAATGAAAAATTATAACCTTCTGACTTACTTTAAAATTATTTTGGACAAAATCCCTTCCGATTCAGTAGAATAAAGCATGAAGTGTTGTAATGAAGCAAAACCCAACTGAGAAAGGCCGTTAAGTCAGGGTATGGTGGAGAGGCGCTGTCCTCACCCTTCTTCTCTGAGCTCCGGTGCAGATGCACGCAATGAAATATGCAGATACGTGGGCAGTGACCTCACCTTTTAGAACGAGTGGTGACAGCTTCAGATCCTTTCACAACAGGACCAAACATATGGTAAGTTCATTTCTCTCTAGTTTTGCTTTTCTCAAAATAATCTGTACATTTAAATGAACCGTTCTAGATAATGTTTAAACGTTGTTCAAAAGCAATTCAATGATTATCTTAAATAATACACAGCAAGAAATTCAATAATGAATGCTAAATAGTCTAAATATTCCCCTGGAAAAATTGTATGGCATAGCATTCTTCCTCAATGTAACTGGAGGTAATCTAAAATATGAAGACAGGTTGTTAAGTTATTACAGTATCTCACTATCTACTGAAACAAACCTCTGCTTCTCTTCAATGGTTTTTGCCCCTCTGCACACGTTCACTCTTTTGTCTCTCATGGGGTTGGACTCGGGGCCTGGTCGCTGTCCCTCAGCTTTTTGCTCAAGGCTGTCATTGTATCACTTGAGCCACTTCCAGTTTTCTGATGGTTAATTGGAGGTAGGACTCTCACAGATTTTCTTGCCTGGGTTAGCCTTGGGGCGGGCTTTGAACCACAGTCCTCAGCTCTCAGCCTCCCAAATAGCAAGGATTCCAGGCGTGAGCCACGGCATCCAGCCTGGAGCTTTCTCCAGGTCGGAGCTCTGCCACTTGAGCCACGGCACCACTTCCAGCCTGTTCTGTGTCTGTGGTACTGAGGAATCGAACCCTCGGCGAGCACTCTCCAGTGTGCACACACTCAGGCCCAGTGTACTATTTAAAAAAATCAGAACTCATTCTAGCTTTCTAAACCAGATATTAAATGGTCATCAAAGAAGGAAAGTCAATGCTTAGCATGTTTTCCCCTATTAGAACCTCTCCACAAATTGTTTTCCTCTTTTCTTGTATTCCTGTCTTCTACATAAATCTATACATTTAACCTAAATGCCTTTACTTACCTTCATAACTAAATTTTTCCCCGTATTTTAGCTGGGGCATATTCTAAGCATGTCAGTATCAACACATCAGCTCTAAATACATTCATGCTAATCTGAGTCAATGGAGGCATAATATATGTAGTAATTCTTTTGTATTATCTCTTAAGAAATGAATGTGCTTTCTTCAAAACAGTCATGTTCATATGCTCGTACATGTGCATATACATTTATAACTTCAGAAATAGGTATTTGCTCTTTTCTTACTTGGTGTGTAATAAAGCAGGAGAAGTTGGAGCCGTCCACATTTTTAATTCGGAGACATATTTTCTGGGGCTCATAATGACAGAAAACGTGCCGGGTGTGGAGTGAGGCGGTGGTGAGAGCGGGAGGCGGGGAGGGCGCCCCTGGGCTCTGGGTCCGGGCCTGGCAAGAGCATTTCACACACAGACTTTCCCAAGTATTTTTGGAAAGATGTATTTACTCTGCCTTATGGAGAAACTGTGGACCAATGATATATATTGTTTGATTGATTTCTTTTAAAATTAGAAGAATATTAGGCTGAAAATGGAGAGCCCCGAGACATGTTAACATAATTTATATGAGTTGCAGATGTTAAGTAGTTTTATTCATTGTGGGAATAAATCTATCTCTCTGTTTAAAACTATCAATTAGGTTGATGGCTGAAATTCATTAAAAGAGAAGTATAGCATGCTAGTTCCGATAAGCAAATGGTTCATCTCTCACTACTAAGAAAATTATTGTAGGAAAGTGATATGGAGAATAAGGCACTTTAAGTGATAGTTTGCATCCAATTAAAAATAAGGCATACATTTAATATACCGTACACACAGCAGAACACCCCGATAAATATTCCTGGGGTTCTCAAATGACTGAACTTCCTTCCATGGGTGTTCCATGAAGTCTATGGAACCTTACTTGGCGTAAGCATGCGTGATAAATGATGCAGAAAGGCAGAAAAAGCTAATACTGGTTCGGGGTTTACCTGCAATGCATTCCAAAGTTACTCCCTCTCCATCTTTATCCGTCCTTTATTCCCAAGTAGGAATAATCAGCAAACTTTCTTGCTTCCACCAAGTGGTCTATTTCCCCCTCTACCATGATTAACGAAATAACGTTAGCAGGACTACCATTTTATTTCTTAATCCAGACTTCCTCTTCTGCTTCTCTCTGTTCCTATTTTCCTCTTCATTCGTCTCTCCCAGTCCTTGCCGTTGATGTCACTCATTATTATTATTATCTCTGAGTGGGTGTCTATGGTAGGCGTCGTTTTGCCAAGCAGTAAATGAATACAGTGCACCTTGACCTGAGCCCCTGCCTTCAGCCTTCTCACTCCCTTCTGCCACCCGCCCCCACCCCGTCTGTTGTGTGGAGTATAGAACAAGTTCTTGATTGCATTCTACCCTCCCCATCAGTCTGCCATTCTTCCCTTGCTCCTGCCTTTAAAAACACTAGGCCTTGGCCTAGTCATTCTGAAAGTTGTACTGTTTGACCTATCCATCTTATCTATTGTAATTTACCAACTTATTCACAGCCACTGGCATACCCCTATCATGTTCACACATAGAGCTCCGGTACATTCTCTCCACCACAAACGACAGTGCTTATTTCACTTAATGTGATTCTTTCCCAGTCTTTGTATTTTCCTATAAATGAAACACTATCATTCTTTCTTGAGGATAATGAACTCCCAGTGTGTGTGTGTGTGTGTGTGTGTGTGTGTGTGTGTGTGTGTGTGTGTGTGCGCGTGCGTGCATGTGTATCACATTTTCTTGATCCATTCTTCCACTGAGGGGCATCTGGATCGATTCCATATCTTGGCTATGGTAAACAATGCTGGGCTTTCGTGTGGCCCAGTTTGTGGTGTATTGGCTAATGACCAAGAGTAGGATTGCCAGGTCATAGGGAGGCTCTATGTTTAGTGTTTTGAGGAGCCTCCATAGTGCTGTTCAGAGCAGTTGAGCAGTTGAACACCAACAGTGTAGTAGTGTTCCCATCTGGACACATCCCTGTTAACATCTGTTATTTTAGTTTTCTTGGTAATGGCCATTCTAACTGGGGTGAGGTGGAATCTCAATGTTGTTTTGGTTTGTGTTTCTTTTATGGCCAGAGATTTTGAATAACTCTTCGTGTATAGATTGGTCATCCTTATTTCTTCTTCGGAGAAGTTTTAGATTAAACCTTTAGCTCATTTGCTTAACTGGATTCTTATTTATTTGAAGATTTCACTTTTTGAACTTTAGGTAAACTAGGCTCTTGTTATTAAATATACTGAAACAATAGTTAGATGATATACACTAGCCATTAATAGTAAATACATTTCGTTGATGTTGAGCAATAATTGTTATTGGGTATTATTTATTTGAATTGGGCAACTGACACAATCTTAGACTTTGTATAGGAATGGAATAGGCAACTCTTATGTATATACCTATTAAGTACTTGCAAAATGCAAAATATAACATTTCTAAGAATGTGTATTTAGAACCACTTCACATTTCAACACAGCGAGTCATCAAAAACATGTATTCCTTTATCACAGAGAATCAGCTTAGCTAAGGAATAATTTAATGTGCTAATGAGACTTGTTCAATTACTGTTTCAGGATTCTGAAAAAACTTTTTATAATTACTGAATCTACCTGCCTTATTCCATAGTTGAGCTCAGATTAGCAATCTCCTAGTTTGTCTCTGTTGTTTTCAAAGGATTAACTTTTTTTTAGTAGTTTTCTTTAAGACATGTTTTATATTTACAATTAAAGTCTTAATGACTAATGTCTTATATTCAGGATTTATCTAAAGAAATGGAAACTGAGATTCATTGAATAGTCATTGTCAGAGCAAATACCTGGTTTCCCCCAAGAGAAATCTGCAGGCTTATTTACAGTCAATTTATAATATGTCATCATAATCTTCTTAACAGGTTTTTCCCTAAACAGATTTAACACTGTTGGATGAAATTAATTTATGGACTTCTATGGTTTACAACTGATCCTGCTGATAATCAGCTATTTATTCAACTTGCACTCGACCTAAAAAGAAGTTCCCCAATCAATACTGTTTTGTGAGGATTTGGTATTCTTCTCCATTTTTTTAATCTAGAAGCAATACTTGTCCTATGTTAATCATTTAAGCTAGAATGAGCAGCCATTTGTATATGCATATTTAAGAGTGAAGGGCCTTTTCTTAATGACTTAGATTTTTTATTTTTCAGTATCAGTAATTGAACTCATTCCCTCAAAATTGCTCTAATTATTTGGCTGGCAATGAAGTCTTGCCAATATTTTCGGAGATAGAATCCTGTGGACTTTCCTTCCCACACTGGCTTTGAACTGAGATCCTCCCAACATCAATCCCAAGAGTACCTGGGATTGTAGACGTGAGAAACTTGCATCACAATTAATAAATGTGACTTTAATGCTGGCAAGAAAACCTAGCATTCTGGGGAGGTGTTATTTAATTACCCATTATATTTTTACATCTAGTCTCATACATAATAGACACCTACATGCAGGTTCAAATAAATAAAATCATCCATTTTCTGTAAAAATAAATGTTCTATTTATAATCACCACTTATAAGCTTTATTCCACATGCAATTTGAAATCTATTAAATCTGGCATTTTGGAAAATGGTTGCTGTGACAATTATATTCTGGTTGATTTATATTTTAAAGTATTTTTTGCTTCACTGAGAGCTATGGAGCTGGGATGTATGTGTTACATACATCTACAAGTTTAGTATTAAGGAAAAAATGCTAGTTCCACAGCATAGGTGATATAGAATCTATTTTATCATAAGGTCAAAATGCTATAAAAAATTAAAATATAAAGGGAAAAGACAATCCTGTTAACCTAGACTTCAAATGAAGTCTTTCTAAAATTTTAATAACACAATGTTGAAAGCAAAGTTTGATATTCCTTTGCATAAATAATTAAATATTTCAATTATTCATTGGAATTAACAACTGAATATTTCAATTTTTAATTTAATGTGAGCTTTGTATCATTATCAAATGATTTCCCATTACAAATATCCTATGTTAAACAAATCATATTTTAATGTGCATACCAATGATTTTTCTCCTATGGCCATTGCTTAATAAAAGTATAAGCTTTACAATGCACCGAACATGTGATGATTGTTTGACCGCATGGAGATTCGTATATACACCAATGCTCTATTTTACGAATACAGGACTGTGCTCTCGTGTGCACTGGGCCAGGTGATTCTGTACCCCGCCATCCCGCACAAGGGGATGAGGCCGTGCTGTGGGCTCACAGTCATAATTCAGAAGAAACTTGGACTGCTTAACCTTCTTCTGTGTGGTTAGGCCATTTCACATCGCGAATACAACGCCTTACAGAAACACTTCCTGTATTTGTTCCCCAGGAATCTTCAGCCTCGCGTCCATCTGAAATCAGCACTGCCCCTTCGTTGCTTGCCAGCTGGCTGGCCTCCAGGCCTCACCTCCGGCAGGTCTGCGTTGTCCTCCCGTCCTCCCCAGTGACTTGTCTAGTGGTGTCATTTCTGCAAGGCCTGCAGAAGGCCATGGTTTAAGTTGTTTCTCTTAACTGAGCTGCCACATGGGTTCCGGAGACACCTTTCCCTCTTCCGAGAGGTCAGAAACAAAAGCAAGGGAATAAGTAAACGGAAAACAAAGGGATGTGGTTTAAGCAAACTTGTATTTCTGAGGGTAAAATAATCAGGGTCGTAGCTCCATAAATAAAGGGTATCTACCCTTATTCTGCTAACATTTAAGCAAATGCTTCATAGGTCTCTTAGCCCCCACTGGAGTACTCTGTATGTGCAAGAGTATTATTCATTTTATTCTTACATGTGTCTGTCTTTGCCTCATTTTGTTTTCTAGAGGCTGAATGTTACAAACTTTCTGCCAGTTTTGTAATCTAAAACTCATGAAATAAAACATTTGATTCAAGTGATGTACAGTGCTTGTTCGAAGCACGGCCAAGCATCTTTCACACAGTCTCTTCTCATCCTTTTGTTTTCCTGTAAAATAGGTCTGTTACTTATTAATAACAGCAATATATACCCAACCACGAGGCATAGCATTTCACCTATCATATTTCCACGTCTCAAAGGGCACGTTCTGGAGTTTGCTATGAGCTCTGCTTCCTTCTGCACCTTAGCCCTAAGTTATTCCACAGTTTACCCGAGGAACAGCCCTGCTGTTCAGCAGGTTGAGCCAGGTTTCTGTGACAAGCACTGTGGGATGGCTGTGATGCGACAGCTCCACCATCCCAGCCACTCAGGAGAAGGGACGGATCACAGCTTGAGGTCAACCATGAGAACGCCGATGAGACCCTAGCTGAGAAACAGGAAAGCGAATGGGCAGGCGCCGGCTCTGGGAGGTGGACTGGGTCCTCGGCTCTACCAAGGCGTAATTCCAGAATCCTGCTATCCACGCACTTAGCTGTTGTGAAATAAACAAGCACTCAGAAAACCTGGAGATAGTTGTAACAAAAAAGTAATGTGGAACAATGGATATGAATGTTTTAAACTCTTCACTAATTGATAGGATGTACTGTAAATGGTCATTTTGTATTAAGCCAGCAAAGGCTCTTTTCAATCAACTTCATGGAATATGATCAAAGTTTACAGTTAATCCTCAGAACATCGTTTCATGTAGTTATTATAATATTAAAGCTAGAGAAGGTGATACTTGAACCCCTTTCATAAATTGTCCAGAAATCATAAAAGCAGTGGATGGTAGCAGACATTTACATGTAACTTTATCCAAGTTCAGTATCTTTGTCTTTGAATAAAACTGTATATTTGAATAGAACTATATCTGAATGGATGGTAATCCTGACTTTCTGAGCTGTGCTTGCTTTCTGAGTCAACTGGCCTTACTGCAGTCTTGGTGGCTGTATCCCAGTGAAATGCGGGATATCGCCTCAATTCTATTCTTGGTTAACCCATCCTCCTTAGAGACCCGCACAGGGCCATATCCTGCAAAGTGGAAAGAAAGGAGGCGAGCTGGGCTTTGGATGTGTTTGTAGAACTAGATCAAAGGAACTGAATAAAAGCATCGCATGCACCTTTCATTCTAAGCAAAACATTACCTGTCAGGGTAGTTGACAAGGACAAATTAAACTAATAGAGGGCCCGGGAGCTCCTGGCCAGCCATGGAGGAAACACATTCATGTGCAAAGAAAATCTCCAGGTAGGACAGAGGGAGAGAAGGCAGGAGAAAATGGACGTCTGCAATATACTGAGCCAACTCTCCTAAGGAGCTGTGCTGGGGACCGTGCGTCTGCAGGAAACCCTGTGGGCCCGAACTCAATCTGCAGCTGTCAACATGTGGATGAAGAATGTGTCTTTGTCTTTTTAAAAAGCATCCATTTAGGGGCCTGTTCCAAGTCCAGTGTTTCCACAGGAAAGGAAACGGTACGCGCACACCGCGTGGGTCAGCGCTGGTATGCGTTCTCCAGGAAGTGTGCTGAAGACACACACGAGACTCGTCTTCCTGGCGGCACCGAGGCGGCTGGCACACCGGGGGTGCCCTGGGGACTACTGCCGGCCCTCTATGAGTTGCTCCCTACCAATTCTCAATTAGTAATTAGTGTCGATAGGCCTGTTTTCCTTCAACACAGACATTATCTGTTTCTAGGACGGGATAAGGACTTAGGTTACATTCTTGTTTTGGGTCAGTTGTGGAGCTTGACCTCGGGGCCTGCGCGCTGCTGCTGAGCCACCACCCCACTTGCAGTTTTTGGTGGTTGAGAGGAGGTGAGTCTCACGGATTTCCTGCCCGGGCTGGCTTTGAACTGCGGTCCTCAGGTCTCAGCCTCCTGGGCAGCAGGTTAAAGACCTGAGCCCCCAGCACTCAGCTGACTTCTCAATCCCGAGCCATCAGTAAGTCATAGCGCAGTGGCTACGCCACGGCCACTGTTAGGCATACTCAGGAGATGTGACTTCTCCTCCCTGCCGTCTGTGCCCAGATCACCCTGCAGGTGAGCTCTGTGCCCGCGGGAGGAGGCTCAGGAGTGGGACCGGCTGGGCCAGGCAGGCTCCTTCTTTGCTGGAAAGACAGATTTGTGCGTGAGCCATGAACGCTCGGACACAGGTCACGACTTTTATGACTTTACTTTGTGGCACTGAAATCATGACCTGCCCGTGACTCTAAGCGTCTGCGTCCACAGGCAGCCTTCGCCCCAGCGAGCGAGACACGCGTGTCGCACCTTCACCACCACTGCACAGTGATGGAAAGGAAGCTCAGGGAGACAGCGTTTGAGGAAGTGAGGCATTTGTTATTTCCTTCTCCGTCCAGGCGGCATCGCGTGGGGCTCTGCCATCCCAGCAGCTGAGAGACGGGGAAGACAGACGGGATACAAGCACCCAGGCTAAAAGAAAACAAAAGTAGAAAAGTAACAGAGGAAATAGATGGACCTAGAAAAAGATAAATATATAGACTAGAAGATACACTCATTATAAAGCCCCATGAATGAAATCTCTTCTTCAAAATTAATGCTTACATAATAGGATTAATTAGCACACACATGTCACCTAAGGCATTTAATACCCAACCCTTAGGAAAGAAATCACTTGTTAAATTTAAAGCAAAATTTTCATAATGAGTCTCATTGAACAATGTACTTTTTTGATGTGTCTTAGGCATATTGAAATGGAGTTATTCTTATGATGTATAAATACACCTACACTACATTCAAGTTTTCTGATTTAAAATTTGATTTTGTTTATGCCGGAGGCCAATTAAGGCTTCTAAGTTTTATATCTGATCTATGTTTTGGAACTCTGTGTATCTGACCATAGTCGAGATCTTAAAATTCTTCTTTACCAATGTCCTGCAGGGATAGCAAAATGAAAGAGAGTATTCCTGTGAAAGCGTAGAAAGATTGGGCTGACTTTTGGAACAAAAATGTCAAATCTGAAAAAAAATGTAATTAATGCAACTGATGTGACCTTTAGAAGGTATTTTGTAAGTTATTTGAAATATGGGCTGGGTTTCCTTTTCTTGCCTATTTTATTAAGGGGCATTTACCAAATAAGGAATCAATCCATGTTATATAAGTCTGCTTCCTTCCCCCGAGAAGGTGTGCGGTGCTTGTAAGTGAGCTGGAGTTTCGCTGGAGGTGTTACCCTCCGTAGAGGCCGGGCTGCTTTATTGTGGTTATAATGAAGAGTGTGGAAGGGAAATGTGACCACAGCACAGGAGAAAACCGGACGTTCTGAGGCTGGAATCTTGCAGACAGTGTTATCTCGGTCACTTGGATGGGGTGGAGAGCGATGGGTGAGGGAGGAAGAGATGATGTAGAAAGAGACGTGTTGTACCCGTAGTCTGGCTTCCTGAACTGAAATCCCTTTATGCAACCACTTCGTTTACATATTAGGAAGGCTGAAGGATTTTTCTGTTCCTTCCTAACAAACACAGAATGTACCTTTTATGTATTTATGTTTCTTAACTGCACTCATCTGTGCTTTATAGCACATTTCACCTTAAAAGTAGCTTCATTTTCATTTGGACAATTTTTCCCAGGACATCTTCCCAGAGGAAATGTCCCTATGGGAAAGACAAAGGGATCAGAGCTTTGGCTTGGGTGACAGCATCCACCTTTCCTGTTGAGTTCTTATCCTACCGACACCGTGGGGCACCACACCTGTCCTGGCTCTGGCTGGGTTCAGAACACACCATCTGAAATTCAATCTGCAGAAGACAGACACAGTGGCTGCTGAGCAGAGGAAAACATTTAGGTAATTTACAAAGAACCCTATTTTGATGGCCATGAAATATACAAAGCATGCCATCCTGAATAAATCTGGCATTCTTGGCATTAGATAAAAATGAATTTTCCACTCAAAAAAAATCAATGATATGGTTGCTCTTATCCTCTTATTAAGGAAATCACTTCCACATTTTTGGCTCTGAATCTGTAGATTAATTACATGCATGGTGTTCTGGCTTCATTTCTGTGCATTTTAATAGGCCCATAACACATTTTCTACAAAATAGAAATACAGTAGATAAGGAGGCATTATGCATGGAGGAAATAGTGCCTTCATGGTTCAGAAGTATCTCCATGGCCATAAATTATTCTTTGGAAACATGGAAGCACTGAATTGCTCTTCCTGTTGGTTTAAGTTACAAGATTCTTAATTTCGTTTTTTAATTACATGAAGTTTGATGAGGAGGAATGCACACATCTCTTGGGGACACTCAGCACCCATGCCTTTCAGACCGGAGGGTGGTTTTTATGTTCTGTGTCTTTGAATGGTGGGCGCTTGGAGACTATTCTTCCATAGCCACCATGATGAAGGTTAAATCTCTGGGAATGTCTTCTGCCCACAAGCTTTCCCCTGGAGATCTTAAGTTTGCTTAGGATGCTGTGATTTATCCAAAATCCAAGGCATACAGGTGGAATCTTAAAAGTGAAGAAAAAGTACATAATCAAGGCCTTTGGAAACATGGTACAATCTTCTAATTTAGAGAAAAGAGGTGACCCTGACAGGTCAGGTGAGATGTCTTGCAGACCATGCTGGGGTGGCAAAGGTTTCCATGGAGATTACATCTCCAGTTACAGTGGGAAGCAGACAGCAAGGTCTGCTCTGACTCCCAAAGCCACCTTCATAGATAGCAGAACCCACGGTGTGTGCCAAGCTACTCAACTCTCTTCCCTACCTATGTGGTGGAACACACTGCAGCTCCAGCGCTGCTGATTACAAAGGTGCCCAAGCAAGACCCATATTACCACACCTCCCTTTCCAGGGCCATATTACAAACCCCACTTCCAGGCAAACTAAAAACCTAATATACTTGTTAGTTTTCATTTCTATTAAATGTAGAGAGGGAAAGGGCAGTTGTAGATGAATGGCTGGATAAATGGAAGGAAGGAAGGAAGGAAGGAAGGAAGGAAGGAAGGAAGGAAGGAAGGAAAGTTGAATGGATGGATGGAGGGATGGATGGTTGGATGGTTGGATGGATGAATGGATGGATGGATGGATGCATGGATGCATGGACTCATGGATAGAAGGAAGAAAGATTTTCCTGGTCCTTTGATTTTGTTTCCTTGCTATACCAGCCAGGCTAAAACCTTAGGCAGAGAATTTTAGAGAAAGCCACACTCCACTGTATGTTTCCCCTGTTTTAATTCCTGTTGGATTTCTCACTGGGTAAACACCATTGGGTGTGGGATGGCTCGGGGAGGAGTGGAATGTAAATAGAAAGTCAAATTTCCAGGATAGGTTCTCTTTCTTCAGGCAGCCACCTGCCTGCCCCCAGCTGTTTCTCTGCCTCCATTTACCTACATGGCCTCACAGTCTTCTGTGCTGTATGTGTACATTTGGTCACTGAAAAGCAGGGTGAAATTTAGGAAATCATTCGTATCCATAGACTAAGCACAGTGTTAAGAGACTCCCTGAATAGTTCCCACGTCTGTATTGAATCCGCTATTTGAAAGAATGTAATAAATAGGTAAACCCATGACTGTTTTCATTACTAAATGGAGAGAGACAGTTTAAGGCTCACAGCAAAGGGACTGAGGTTGAGCAATGATCTCGTAATACAAATTCCATTGAATATCGGTTCTCGGGTTTTCTTCCTTCGAGATGGGAGCCAGCATGCATCTCAGGTTGGCCTGGCGTCAGAGCTCCCCTAACTGAAGCCCCTCTTAGAACCACACAGACATGCTAAGTCATGTGCTTTCCCCTGGGCCCGCCCCTCCCTCCTGCTCCTTCTCCCCTCTCCTCACCACCTCATTCTGCACCTCATCATTAACCTGTTAGTGTCTGGCATCTAATGTACCACTATGAGCTTTATGGGAACTTGAAAACATTTCTGAGAGTCCTTCATATAGTGATTATTTGGAGAAAACAGACGATTCAGAAATCGTGGCTCTTCACTATGAATCTTTAACACTAGGAGTCTCTGGGATATGGACACCACCTTTTCTACACCAAATCTCTGGAAAATTCATTTCCATCGGAAACTGTGACTCAGAACTATTACAGCTGGATGTCCCCAGGGCCCTGTACACTCACCCATCACCACGCTGCTCCAGGACTGCCCTCCTGGTGGCAGGAACAGCATGACGTAAACAACACCTGCAAACATTCAAGTCATGCAGGGATCCCAAAATATAAAGACTCACAGATGGACACACAGAGTTTTATCAACAGCAGCCACACCTCCTCCATGTAAAACACCCCATCATTCTGTTGGAGTTTTATCTAGATCTGTCTATCAGTCATTAATCTTCTATTTATCACTGTCCCAGCATTTATATCTACCTATCGCTTACACATGTGCCATCTCTATCATTCCTTTATGTAGCATTTATCATTTCTGCATCTAGAGGAGTGTTGGGTAAAGTTAATAGCATTTATCTCAGCCAAATTGGTAAGTTCACCATTGCTTAACAGGAATCAAGTTGTAGACACAAACTGCTACCATTAACTGTTATAACTCTTTGATTTCAGAAGCTGAACTAATTTCAGGATCCCAGTTTAATTTGCCAGTTATTGCTGACCTGAAATAGGCTATAAAATGGAGAATTTCAGTGTGACTCTCTCCAGAAACTAATATCTTGCATGCGGTCTTACCTGTCAGCTTACTGCTGACGCTTTGTGTGTACGCTGCAGACACAGAAGGAAGGTGAGCACACTGCACCACTCCACATCCCTGGGAGTCCTCCCTCCTCCCTCCTCCCTCCTCCCTCCCTCCCTTCCCCTCTCCCTCCCTCCCTCCCCCCCTCCCCATCTCCTCCTCTCGGGCTCCGGCTGCACTCCAATAGAGCACTTTGACAGCAAAAAATAAATATGGCTATTTATTTTCTTATTGAAACCTGGAGGGTCTTTTTATACTTGGATAAATAGGTGTCTCTGAAGATGCTTAGGGAGACAGAACAAAAATAATTTAACATGTTTATGAAAGCGAGAAAGATGAAACATCCAGGGAAAATAAAGGAGGGTCTTAGAACAAGAGGTTGGCAGTAGCCTTCGGCAAAGGCCCCAGAGAGACGCTCAAGAACACCAGCTAATGAGGGTTTGTGGGTGGGAATGGTGACGTCTGTGCGATTGAAATGCTCTCCTCAGAGTCTCCGGCAAAACCTTCTGAGTATACCTGTGCTATTGGTAAATTTCGTCTTACAGAATTCAACAGGGGTTGCAATCTGCTTGAACTTTTGAGTCGGCTGATCTAGATTTTCAAGTAGCTGCAACATCTGTCTTGGCTTTCTACAGGGCACGCTTAAACACCTACTGGTAGTAATTTGGAGGTGCAACGTGCACATATCAACTTTGGAATATCTGGTAAGGGAACACATTGTGTAGCATAGTTCATAGTCAGTCAATGAGTTTCAAAACCATGAGGAACCAACAAGGAGTGAGACAGCACAGGAGCATCTGGGAGTTGGCAGAGCCGAGGCATCGAGTCAGTCATCGGGAGTCCTTCTCGAGGTCAGGGTCCTGGCCCTTCCCTCTGCGGGGCTCGGTTTCTTTCCTGTGTCAGACAAAGAGCATGGTGAAAAATTATTTGAAATTCAGAGAAAATCAAAGGAAGTGATGTCCTTGACTGGAATTGGAATTCTTTCATACTGACTCCAGGTTGTCTTGGGAAGTTGTCTCTTCCTTCTTGACTTCACCAGGGCTGTGAGGATGTCCGCCTGTCCCTCTTCACGGGTGTGAGGATGTCTGCCTGTCCCTCTTCAGGGATGTGAGGATGTCCGCCTGTCCCTCTCCAGGGCTGTGAGGACGTCCGCCTGTCCCTCTCCAGGGCTGTGAAGCTGTCCGCCTGTCCCTCTCCAGGGCTGTGAGGACGTCCGCCTGTCCCTCTCCAGGGCTGTGAGGACGTCCGCCTGTCTCTCTTCACGGGTGTGAGGATGTCCGCCTGTCCCTCTTCAGGGCTGTGAGGATGTCCGCCTGTTCCTCGCTGAAGTGTGATCATGTTCCCTTGTTTTTCTTCAGGGGTGTAGTCCCTCATCAGGCATGTCTGCCTGTTCTCATTCAGCACTTCTCCTTTGGCAGCCACAACTTCTTATCACCATGCCATCTCTTCTTCTAGGCCCAGCAAAGGAATGGAATGTTTACTCGCAGACTTTGCCCTCCACAGAGGTGAAATTGGTGTAGATAATAAAAAATTACACAAGGTGTTGGCGGCTCATCCTTGTAATCCTTTCTACTCTGGCTGAGACCAGAGGATCATGGCCTGAAGCCAGCTGAGGCAGGAAAAACTACACGAGACTCTTCTCCCCAATGAGCCACCAAAACAAAAACACAACCCAAAACAACATCAACAGGCTGAAAATGGAGCTGTGGCTCAAGCTGAGTGCTGACCTTGAGCAAAGTGATTACAGGATGGTCGCCCCCCCAAAAAAGATATGAAGAGAGTCTACCAATACAAAGGCAGTGATAGGTAGAGAATTATTTTCTCTGTGTGCTTACAAGAATACATATGACTTCTTGAAATTCAAAATTATGGCCAAGTGACCAGATACATTTGCAGTTTAAAACAATACAACAGGAGTGACTTAAGCTTTTCGTGTGAAAAAAATGTAAGTTTGTGTGTGATTCTCTGTTAAAGTTTAGTAGCGTCTATAAGGGTTGCATTGACAAATAGAAATAAATCATACTGCTTTTAAACAAGCAAACCTCATTTTCTGGTGTTCAGTATGCCCTCAATTCCATTACAGAGCTCGAAAGAAATAATCTAGAAATCAATGTGGAATTTGAAAGAAGGGAGAAAATAAGATGTAATAATTGTTTTATCTCCTTGAGGAATGCAACACTATAAAGAAATCCTAGAGTTCGCGTTTCTCTTCCGTCAGCTCTGAATATCATGATGAAGGATGACTTTCTGAAAAACTGCTGGTAGGTTAATTCATTTTTCTTTTTCTTTTCTGAGGTGTGGACTTTGCCAGGCAGTGACATGCGTGCTCTCTGGTTTCTCATTCAGCTGCAGGATCTCAGCTCAGGAGCTCGTTGCTCTGGCTGTACCTCCAGGATCTCTTTTGGTGACCACATAGCAAATATGAAAGACAGCCATCTTCTTCCTGGGTCATTATGGAATGTCTTGTTTGGGGTTGAAGGATACTCCTGAATCTTCCTGTGTGCTCTGAACACCCTCCTGTCCGTCGCTCACAGCCCTGGGCTTCAGGTAGAAAGAGCTTTCCCTGCAAAGCCCCTGCTGTGTCTTCATGCTGAGTCTCCAGTGGGCCATCCATGCACAACCCACTTTCTGCACTCACCTATGGCTTCTGTCCTGTCTGTGCTCAGGGTGTTTTCTGTAATCGAGGGGCCTGAACTATGCATCTGAAAATCCTAACGATCCACTTAGTGACACTGTATAATTCTGCACTTACCAAACCCACAAAACGCATGCTCTCTCCCCTTGTCAGAATACAGACCATAGTTATACATAGAGAAGTATATTTAAGAGTAATAGTTTGGGGGTGATTCGAGAGTCTGGACTGGACCACACGCTGGCAAGGCCGAGCCTCACCATGAGACTGCCACCGACTTGAGCAGAAGTTAATGGGAAATGAGAATCCACTTGTTTCTATAAGCCCCACCATTAAAGTGAAATAGCAAATTATAAAAATCCATTTCCTAATCAATGTGAAGAACATGGATGATCTTGAAGCAATGGTTTCCACACGGACATAAGCTAGGCCAGCATACATTTAAAAGTGAATTAAATAAATAGATGTAAAATCAGTGTGTTCAGTGATGTTGAAATTCAAAGCAACGGTGCCTCTGTAGTATAGTTTGAAGTCAAGAATTGTGATGTTTCCAGCATTTCTCTCTCTACTCAGGATTGCTGGGGCTTCTGTATAAAATTCAGGATTAATTTTCTACCTCTGTCATCTGTGCTGGAAAGCAACTTCAAAGAATGTGCATCCGCAGAGAGTTTTTGTTTTGTTTTTGCCCTCAGAAGGAAGTTACCAGATTGCTGTGGAATAAAATTCAATATGAGAAGTCAGAGGAAAGATGAATGCAACCACTTGGTAGGAGAGGATAGAATAATAAGAAAATGAAAAGGCAGGGTTTGAACTCAGCACCTTGTACATGCTTTTAGGTTGGTTTTGTTGTGGTGATTTCCCATCTAGATGATTTCACTCTTTCTTAGCCTGCACGGTGAGGCTGAAACAAGTGTTGAATTTGACCCAATTCATCAGATATATCATCTAGATGTGACTGGATGAAAAGCATAAAATACCAATCTAAAATCTATGTACCGTTGATTTTTAAAATAGTGCAGAGTTTTTTGGCACAAAGTTTATTTCATTCATTTCTCGAAATGCTGGTCCCGTGACTCACCTTTCCTCCCTTTCCTCAGTACCCTGCATCCTGTTCTCTCGTGGCGACATGCCTGGTCTTCCTTGGCCTGACGTTGTTTGACTGGGAAAGCCAACCCCTGGTGGCTCACCCCTCCCCACCCCTTTCTGAACTCTGTTCATCTGCTGTCCCACTGCCACCCTCGCCTCTGCTTTCGGGAAGAATTCCCTCTGCAGGCCAGGGCCATCTTCACGAGGCTCAGTCCCCTGGGCTGTGTGCCATGTCCACTTTGTAGCCTGGGTCTGTGCTCCTGCCTCTCCATCCCGCCATGGACACGGCCTGCCTCTGCAGCCTCGCTGCCCTGAGAAGCCTGGAGACATTCCCATGTCTCGCCCTTCCCTGGCTCCTTCAGGGCCCTCCTTCTCCCAGGGTCAGGCCGGAGGAGAGGCCTCTGCTGCTCCTTCACGGGCAACCTTCTAACTGTTTTTGCTACAGTTGGGAAGAATTTCCTCTGTCCTGGTTCTTTTTCTTTGCTTGCCCCTTTGATGATGGGTCTTCCTGCAGGTTATTTACATGTGCTACCGCAGAGCCACACCCCGCTCTCCAGATTTCCTTGTGTACTCACATGAGAAGGGTTGCACACTCACACACACGCCAATGTAACTGTCCTAGGCCGGCATTCACCTCCAGAGGAAAAGCTATTTCTTGCAGTCCTGCCCTTCAGTAGAACCCTTTCTACATTTATCCCCTCTTGATCTACCCAAGTTAAATGACATAAATACCTATCTTGTTGTTATGTTGTATAATCTCCAATAATTGCATGTGTTTCTGTAAGCTTTGTTGTGGTTTTATGTTGGCCACAATGGGGCCAAGATTTATTCAGTGGACAAACAGAGGAAATCAGCACACTTGGGGCTCTGTCATTAGCTTTCTTAAAGGTCACATGGAAAATTTTATTATTAAAGAAGTTTTAGCGTTCTCTTTCCTCGTTGTAAATATGAAAGTGCCTCTAGAGCTAGCATTATAGTAGCTTTCTCTGCCTTTATAACCAATCTCATAATTTAAAAGTAAAAATGATTAGATAATGGGTTCCTCATGATTAATTTGTTAACAATTGGTTTGAGAAACACTAGTACTTGACGCTGTTCACAATAACGGTTAGCTTCATAACATAGTTTGAGGATTAATTTTTAAAAATTAGGGAAATAGAAATAGCTACCCGGAGGCAAAGTTAGGAAATGACTCTTCCAAAAATGTAAAGTATTTTCTTGATGCTTGTGACTGAATCACCTCCTTCGCAGTGCGAAGGCTTCGTGAGTGTCGTCCAGTGATGCCGCGTGGGGACGGGCTTGGCCGGTCGCCCGTGGGCACGCGGGCGACATGCTTGCTCCTATCCGCGCTCTCGGGCGCCAGCGCCTGGCTGCCTGGGCCTCAGGCGATGCTGTTCCTGTTGGTGCTCGTCCCCAGATAGCTTTTTCCACAGACGCAGACTCGAGCTGCACTCAGCGAACGCACTACCTTGTCTCATGCATTCATATCTGATACGCTCTGAGCTCTCTTCCCCTGTTCCAGGCTCTTGGTATTCACTTGCTCGAGCAGCAACTTTGAAAGGACAGTTTTATATAAATATATATATGTACATATAATTTACGTGTATCATTTGATCAATTATCTTCAACATTTTGTTCCTTAAGACCCCAAAGCATGTTGGAAAAGGCAAACTTCCTGCCCTGAGAACGAAGACCTGTACACCTTCTGTGTATCCCTTCAGGCAGCTGCGTGTCACCAAAGGGCCCTGGGTACACTTATTGTCATAAATTAAATCCACACAGTACAATAGCATATTGTAAACCACTGCACACAATGCTTTTGATTCAGAGAGAGAGGGGGGGAGGGAGAGAGAGAGAGAGAGAGAGTGAGGGAGGGAGAGAGAGGGGGGAGGAGTGGGAGGCAGAGGAGGGAGAGAAAGGAATACAGGAAGAAAAGTGGGTAAAACATCAGTAATTTGTTTAGCTGGTGGTGCAGGCTGCTCTCTGATCAAATTTTTGTTTCCCAAAGGAAGGCATCAGTTTTAAATTATACAGCAAGCAGGCAAGCAAAGGGAGGGAAACAATCAAACCCTTCCCCGGGGGGAAGGAGTGCGGCTGGAGCTCCAGAGAGCCCATTTAATAAATAAACACCTTCATTTCTGTAAGTTAATTTCACCACAGGAAATAAGTTTAGTTTTAATTCTGTTGCCTTCTGCCATGTTTTATAAAAGGTACAGGAGGCTCATTGGCCTTCTCTTATTAAAGCGCAGGCTCTTTCCCAAACTGTTGCATGTACATTCAGTCTCTGAGGAAGCTTAGCGAGATGTTCCATTATTTGAAACGCGCTATTTTCAGCGTACCCCGTGTTAGTGAAAATTAGATTGATGAACACAGACTGTTCTATTTAATTTTCATTGAAAAATGCTTTGGTTTTCTGGAGTGACGTAGGGCGGTTGGACTGCACACTCCTGTTAGCATTGGCATACATCTCCAAGATGAGCTGTCTTTGGCCAGGCTTGAGAAAACTCACTCTGGAAACCCAGTGTCATCTTCGTTGGGTGGACTCTTAACTTTCATGATTATGTACAGTATACATGTCAAGTTAGCAATGTCAAGAAGTGACTATGTTCACATTTTAGTTTGCAAAATATATGTATGCAAAAATACGTCTGCAAGTTTCATCTGTTATTCGTATTTCCATCTATTTGTTCATCTTTCTATGTCTCTATGTATCTATGTGTATATCCATGTATCTATGTGTATCATCTATCTCTCAATTAGTCCATCCATCCATCCATCCATCCATCCATCCATCTATCTATCTATCCATCTATCTCTCTAGCTGGCTAGGTATCACGTAGTTCTCTGTATCATGGATAAGCAAGCTTGGGGGAATATCTCCCCGGTAGAACACTTACCTAGCAAGAATGATACTCTAAAATGGATTTAGAGAATGCAGAATAGATACAAAACCAAACTATGCTGCCTGTAATCAGTGTTCACGGGAGAACGCCATGCTTATGCTCACACATTTATCCTGCCCATCCTTCTCCTACTCAGGACCTGTGCAAGGCCAGCTGCTAGCAATTATCTTCTCCAGTCCACTTACATATGTAATCTTCCATCATTTTCAAATAAAAGTGAAGTAATAAGACAGGTCCCTTTGAATCTGCAAGCAATCTCCTTTCTTTCTCACCTGCCTCTCCATCCCTGCCTTTTAAAACTTATGTATTCTGTCAAAAATCTTAGAAGAATAGTGCAGAGACATTTTGATATTTTGTACTGGAGAGACCCTTGAAGATAGTGATCTTTAATCTTTGTATCTTGTCATCTTCTGTCTTTTTATCTTCTTAATGACAAATAAACATCCCACAAGTGAAGGAGGCTGCTCTGTCTCAGTGGCATTGTGTCAGAGGCAGACCGATGCTTTCAGAATGGAAAACTGAATTTTCACTCTGCCATCTAACTATTCCTTCTCAACCTAGATAGTCACATCTTGAAATTGTTTTCTGGACACTTATGACATGCAAACCTGGTTTAAAAATGTTACTCAAGTTATTTTGTCCCCAGATAAAATTAGTGGATGTTGCAGCTTCAGTTCCCGCCGTATCCCACACAGGGCACTTCTTTCCTGACTGCTGGTTCCTGGTGTTATTATTTCTCACCTGGTCTTGTTCTTTCTCATCTTTATCTAACGCCTATAGAAAGCAGCTTCGAGGTGATTCCTTGGTGATCGCTGGTGCTCACAGCCGCAGTCTGAGCAGGCGACGCGGCCAATGCGTGTTTGCAGAAATGGTCTCTGTAGAGAGTGTTTTCCTTAATTACTGACAAAAACAGCTTGAGATGCAGTGCATTCTTCCTATCTGCTGAGTATGTCCGCATAGACTTATTTCACCGCTCTGCACCTGAGACATAATTAAAGGAATGATGGTCTCTCGGATGATGAGGATTCCGGGATGGAATAGTGACTCAGATAAACAACCTTATCATAATGATTCCCTCAGCCATCGGGAGCTGACCAAGAGCAGAAGGAAGAGGCGGCCACAGGCCCCTGGAGGCTCTGTGTTTACTCCAGTGCTAGAAAATCCAACTAGTAATCAGAATCAGAAGAGAGGATGGGGTGTGCAGTCAGCGGGGAGATGGGGGAGCGGGCCGCCCGCCGGGGTGGCCAGGACTGAGAGGCTGGAGATGGTGGAGAGGGCAGAGATGGGTCCCACATGCTCAGAACTTTCCTTCCTGTCTCCTCCAGCGTGCCCCACGGTGTCCACATGGAAAGCACAAAGGGTGTCTAGCAGGCGGGGAAGTGGAAAGGCCGCTGTCCTCAACGCCACCTCTGGCTGTGAGATGTGGGGTGTTTCCAGCCCCACTGGTTTATCTTTCCACCTAGTTGAGCCTGTGGTGCTTCTCAAAAATGGAGCCCGGTGAATTTGTGTTACTGAAGGCTTGCCGTAGTCCTGTCAAGTCTAGTCTGAAGTAGTATCGCCTATCAGTCTTCTAATAGCTAAGCATTCAAATGTGAATTATATAACTTTGCACTTTGGGTTATGCTTCAGATAATTACAGCAAAGGCACTATGAAGTGGCATTTTAATTGTGAAAATAATATGGACTTGGCATTCTCAAAGAATTTTATGCTGTGTTTAAAGGTATGATTATGGATTATGGTTATAATTTTTACTCCGTGTTTCTTATTTAAGATAGTCCTCGGCTGTTTTCAGAGAGGATGGCCACAACCGTTGTAAGGATAACAACGAACAAATTGAGAGGCCCAGAAGGAGTGGCGCTGGGCACCAGAGGGAAGGGTCCACGGGATCAGGCCCAGGACTCTGAGTCCTGGCGCATACCGCTTCCCGAAGCGCCAGCTGAAATCGGGGCTGTGCACACCTGAGAACCAGGCTTGCAGAACCACCACGGAGAGGCCAGGGGCTCTGTTCCTCCATGAGCAGAGGCGGCCTTCTCATGACACTCCTGTCTGGGATGCAGGGAACGAGGAACAAAAGGCAGACTCACAATTCAGAACAAGACCGAGCCTGGCTCATGTCCAGGCCGCTCTAGAGTGAGCTCTGAGGGCGCCCCTGTTACTAGCACCCATCTCTCCACCTGGCCGCCCAGAGACGGGTGCGTGTGATTACCTGTAAAGTGTGTACAGAAAACGGCGTGTGGCACGAGGGCTCAACGTGTCTTCCAAGACGGGAGCGAGCGGGGCCTCCCAGCCACGAGTCCAGGCCGGCCTTTCCAGAGGCTCCACCATGCACACAGCTGGAGGCCAGCACGCGTGTACTGCTGAGTGCATATGAAGGCCACGTGTGGCCGGCTGCTGCCAGCGCCAGCGTGCCCAGTACTCCTGCCATACGCACGGCTTAAGTTTCACATCCAGTCAATTCTGAGTCCACGCCATCACCTGACACGGTCTGCATTTTAGACTCTGTTGTCGCTCACTTCTTTGGCCTTCCTGTACTTTCACCGCCCTCTGAGAGCCTGACCCAGCTGCGCTCTGCCACCAGAGAGACGCCCGTGGCTGAATGGGTACAACGTAGAAAGAGAGGATGGCTGGAGTAAAAGGCACCGTGGGCTGGAAAAATCATGATCTCTCCTCAGTACTGGAGCTCCTCACGCGCAACTCCAGGAGGAAGGGCGTTACAGCACTCTCGGCTTCCACGGACATAAGCTCTAGCATCTTTCCAATGTGAATTTAATCATTTTGGCCAATGCATTAATTAATTTAATAGTCGTAATATGATAAGTTAATGAATTCAAACACACAGAGTCAGACATTTTTAAGTAAATAACTAAAGACAGGAAACCAAGACAGGTTCCACTACTGCCCAGTGGTGTGTGAATTTAAGTTGGAGCATCTACTACAGATATTTATTATTTGACATTCTTAGCTAGTAATTTGGATAATTTTTACCTATCCTTCTCCAAATAATAAAAGTTGCTTCACTCTGGAATATTCCAATGTGAGAACAAGAGCCTCTTCTTCCTTCATTCTTCCTCCATGGTTCTCATAGTATTTCCTGGTTATTCTCTTGTCTACTTGCCTTAAAAAAAATGCCTTATCTCTAAGGTATCCGCTATGGCCTGATTCCTGTTGTACTTCTGAACTCTGTGTACCAGGTGACTTACAAGGGGAAGACCAACTAATTAAAAAGCAAATCTCCACTCTTTTTTGATGAGGAATCTCTCTTTCTCTCTCATCAAAATTACTTGTTAATATTTTAAAAATGATTTTAAAAATTGCAAACACCATATAATTAGATAAATTCTAGTCTAAATATTTTGCTACCAAAAATGACATTTTTTCTTGTTTTTATAGAATATTTGCCATTTGTTTTCTTAAATTGTTAGAAATTAAGATTAAATGTGACATAGTTTATTAATAATGTTAAAGGTAGTATAGGACTGTCTAGCTTCTAATCTATTTTGCTTATAAAATAATAATAATTTAAAGTTAAGTGTAATCACAATGATAAAGTAATTTAGTTTTCTTCAAAGTCATAACTTGTAGTTATTAAAGATGACAACACTTCTGTTAACTTTGTACTTGTGCATTTTAGGATGGCATAGGACATGTTTTTGAATGAATGGATGGATAAGTATTTATATGCATAATTTAACAGTACTTGGGTATATTTTCACAAAACATCCTTGGCTCTTCTCTGTAATTCATTCTTCAACCTAGGAGAACATGTCTTTCTCTCTGTCTTGTCTTCCTGTCTCTCTCTCTCTCTATATATATATATATTTATATTTATATATATAATTTATATATATATATAAATTAATATGTAGGAGAAAGAAGTAGCCATGTTTTTCTTTCTACACATGAGACCAGATCATGTTTTCCTCATGGGATGAACAGCTATGTGTCAGTGTAATGAAGCATCCTGTGGAATATCCAAGGGTTTCCAAGTCAGAGTGGAGCCAGAGAGCAATCCAAGATTTTTATGACCTCAGTTGGTTTCCTACTATGAAACTTTGATTTGGAAATTCGACTGTGAATAAAGTAGAATCTAGAAAATATGTTCTTTCTTTAAATTATATTTCCTTGCTATGCTGTATGAGTGGGTGGATGTGGTCATGAGTGAGTTTAAGAAGTACAAAGATTAAGAGAAAGCTTAAAAAGATAAAAGAATTAGAGAGAAAATTGGTATCTTTAGGCTAATATTTCTCTCTACTCTTGTAATGCGATGTTATTCAGGATTTATTTTAAATGATACACAGGCAATCACAATTTCACATACATTGAAAGGTAGATGTGTCTGTCAAAACCTTTTAAAATATATTTTGTAGTCTGGCTTTTCTTTATCCCAAAGTACAAATTACACTGAAGGGAAGGGTATCTTTATTAAAGTATTCTACATTTTGTTTTAAAAACACCCAGGCTTCATATATAATAATTTTAGAAGCACAAAAACAGAGATTCAGACTTGAGGAAGGAGTGGGGGGAAGGAGTGGGCCCTGGTGGGGAGGGTTGAGGGTGGGTTGGGCTCTTACCAGACCTGGAGCTTGAACCCAGGATCTGGGCTTCTTCTGCTCAAGGCTAGCACTCTACCACTTGAGCCACAGCGGCACATCTGGCGTTTTCTGCCTCGTTTATTGGAGATAAGAGCCTCACAGGCTTTCCTGCCCAGCCTGGCTTTCAAGCTCAGCCCTCAGGCCTCAGCTCCTCACTAGCTGGGTTGGCGGGGGTGTGAGCCACAGTGCCTGGTAGTTCTGTGTGTCTCATGAAATAAGGACCGGCCCTACTTCTTCTGTGTGGATGGAACAGCAAAATCTCCATAACAAGATGGAAGGAGGATGGGAATTGAACTCAGCACCATGTTTGCCACAGGACAGCCACTTAATACTTGGAAGTCACAATGCCGATGCCTCTTCACACGTGACCGGGAAGTGTTTCGTGGCTGGCCAAGCCGCGTAATTCTGGGCACATTTAATGCATGCAGGACCCCCACGTTGAATGCATCTGCAGATTTACCTGTGAGCAGGTATTGATGTATATTAACCTGTCAGTGCTTCCTCGTGTGTTAGTACACAGTCTAAACTGTTCTCGGTGGTCGTTGCTGTGTGTATCTTACACATACCTACTTACAGATGTGCCTATAGTCAGTACACAAATGACTGAGTGACCTTTTCTTTTTGGACAAACACTGGGAGCGTTTGGAAATGTTGTTTTAATGACGCTCTGTGTGTGGAGGTATTGTTTGTGCAGGTGTATTGTTTTGTTCAAAAAGAAAAAAAATTCCATTGAAGTTATAGACTTTTAAAGCGTGGTAAAGCAAATGCAATAACAAATAAGAGAAAAACCAGGCACTGGATTCCTGCTTCCCCGTCCTGTCCTCACACACACTGACTCCGGTTATCGGGGATGGAAAAGCTTGTCCACTGTGTTTCCAAACTGAAGAAGTCTCTGCTCCGTGAGGGCCGCTCTTGGCAAATGTTAACTGACACTGCACATTTCTTGTATGTGTGCATTTTCACATCGATTTTACTTATTGCTTGTATTACTGATTTTGTGTGCTAAACTAGGGAAGTATTTAATTACATATGCTAGAATTTCTATTTCCAGGCTGTTACGTACCTGTCATAGGGCTTTTTTCCTTAATTTTAATACTATACATACTTCCATAAATATGTTTTCATTAAGGAATGGTGAGATTTTCTCTCACCTAACAACATTTTAAGGCATGATAATATCACAACATATCCCAATTTTAAAAAATTATTTCAATATTTTTTTTGCCAGTCCTGGGCTTGAGCTCAGGGCCTGAGCACTGTCCTTGGACTTTCTCAAGGCTAGAGCTCTACCACTTGAGCCTCAGCACCACTTCCGGCTTTTTTCTATGTATGTGGTACTGAGGAATCGAACCCGGGTCTTCATGCATGGTAGGCAAGCACTTTAACCACTAGGCCAAACTCCCGGTCCCTTATTTCAATATTTTTAAACATGACACAAACACATTCATTTTGAGTATAAATTTTCATGATAAACATCAATAGCCCATGACTGTTTAATCAACTCCCCCAAACTTCACTTGAATTACTAAATATTTGTTGACCAACTTCTTTTATTTGGAGCTATTTGGAGGATACAGAGATTTGAACTCATGGCCTCATGATGTTAGGTAAACTGTAGTTTCTAGCTCCACCTGCAGCCCTCATTTTGTTTTAATAGCAATTGATTCGTAATTTTTTACTGCTGCTATTTTTCCAAAGCAGTTTACCAATTATATTTCACAGCAGTATTACAAAGAGACTTTTAAGATCTGATAAAATTATATCAGTGTTCAAAATATTTATTGTGTAAAAACCAAGGATAAAGACAAACTGTGTTCTGTTTGCTTCCTCCGCAATGAAAGTATTTGCAGATCACTCTCCTAATCCAAGAGATATTTAAATATTGATGAGTCAGAATGGATTCTTTTTGAGTATAGATTTCTATGGCTGCTCAATAACCTCTAGGGTTCCTTACTCAAATCCAATGAGCACCATTGCTAGAAGTATTTATTTTTCCCTGGAAGAGAATAGTTTTTCAAAGTACACTGATTATTTTTCTAATGGAAGGCGTCAGGAATGTTGTGTGTATTTCTGCAAAGATCCTGCTAGACCTTTCTGAGGGTTTATTTATTTTTTTGCCATGCAATAAAGCAAAGAAATGCAAATCGTGCCTATTGCGTGCTGGGGGTGGTGGATAGGGCAGTGGTTTTGCTTTGTAGGGACGGAGAGAGTGACACAGGTGAGGCGTGAAGACCTGCAGAGGGTTAGGACGTCTGGAGAGCAGAGTGCAGCTCAGAGCTGAGACCCGGCCACAGGCTCTGCCAATCACCAGACGGGCATGCTCAGCAAGTTACAGAGACAGCGTCAAGAGGTGAGGAAGAAATGCTGGGCTTAGTGGTGCAGTTTTCTAAGTGACGCATGCACGACTTTATAACTGAAAATTGCAAGGAGAGAATGTATATATGAAGAATGTATGTGTACAAAGACTTGATAAAGAATAGGAATCTATACTACAGGATATTTTATTATATCTATTACCCATTTAATGATTCAATATATATTTTGCATATACATTCTTTTCAGTGCTGCCTATTGAACCAGGATTCCCTGATTGAGCGAGGCTGTTCCCCTTAATTACAGCCACAGCCAAGTCTGGTGAACATTTTGACCTAGATCATTTTCCTAAATATTTGCCTGAGGTCAGCCTGCTTACTTTGCTACCTTTTTGCAAATTCCTCCTCAGACTTTCTGAAGTAACAGAAAAAGTTTGTTTTATTTATCCTGTGTGATTGTTTCTGACTATAAGCCACATGGCATTTCCGTTGAACTGGTATTGCACCGACACATGCACTGCAGTAATTGCCATTTCTATAAAATTCCCTGGGCGAGGCCCGTTCATACTCGGAGCATGGAAGCGTTGCCCTCTGGGCATTTACTTAGCTTGCACGCGTGCCTACCCGCTCTGGGGAGATTTGCCATTCGAGTGAGTGTGTGTTTATCTACACATGGCGAAACGTTTGGAAAGTGGTTGAAAGAACCAAAGTTCGGAAATCCCGCGGTCACTGCACGCGCCCTGAAGTCACTGCAGGTCCCTTGTATGCTCTGGAGATCCCGAACAGCCAGGGTGGTGCTGAGCTTTGCTGCCAGCTTCTTGGCCCTCAAATGCAAGCGCTCGCTCATTTTCCTGGAAGTAGACTTGGTGCCTGGTTCCCAGTCCCTTGTTGTTTTCACCAGGTCCTCACCTCTTTGGCTGTCCAGAGGCAGAACAGACTGGCGGGCCTGGAGGGGCTGCCCTGCCCCTCTCTCCCCGGGAAGGATGGGGTGGCCCTGAGATTCCTCACAGATGCCCGACTGGGTTTATTAAAGCAGGACGCCAAGTCCACGGTGAGAATCAGAGGGAAGACCTGCAGGCGGCCAGCCTGGCCCGCAGCCGGGGAGGCCAGGCTGGGCAAAGGAGGAGCCGGGGACAGGCACAGTGTCTGGCCAGTGTCACCCCTCCCTGGTTATGGGAGGGTGGCATTGGTCCCGGTCATTTACTCTGTGGAGGTGACCCTGGGTTCCCCTGTCTCCCATGTCTCCCCTGGGGCGGCCGGCCAGATGGGCAGCCGGGGCCAGCGGGCAGCCGGGACCAGCGGGCAGCCGGGACCAGCGGCAGTGAGGAAGGCCTGACTGGCCCCTGAGAGGCTGGTTCTGCAGGCCTGGGGAAAGCAGGGCCTGGAGGGCTGGTGGCCATGGACGGCCAGGCTGGGGCCCTGTGGCTGTCCAGCCCTGCGTGTCTCCATGGGTGCGCGGGCACCGCAGGCAGCCGTGGGGCTGTGGGCTCGCCATCCTGTGGGGTCCACTCCATCCACACTGACCACAGAAGCCACCGTCGGCCCTGGGAGTTTAGGCCGCCGCTGACCCTGAGAACGGAGACGGCAGGACCAGGAAACGGATTAAAGTAGTCAAGGTGGAAGCTCAGACGTGGATGGCTCTTCCTGGAAACTCAAACCTTGCAAGTTTCCATCTAGGATAAAGTTGATTTGATGAGGTCTTAAAAAACAAGGTAAAAGTGGAGAAATATGATAAGTGAACTTAAATTATAGCTAAGATCAGATTATTAAATTATCTCCAGATACTCAAAATTGAGCATTAACTAACAGTATCAAACCACCTTGATTAGAATATTAATGGTGGGGAGAATTAATCACCTCCATGCGTGGTTAGGAAAAAAAGTCAATCAGGTTTAAGTTCACAACTACCACGTCTGTGAAATAAGCTGTTAGGTGAAACGCTGCTCGAGTCTTTCCCTCAAGGGTGGAGGGAGGCTGAAGTGTCTTTTCTTCATCATGCAACTGGAAACGTTGGAATATTGTGTTGTATTGCATTGTGTTGGAGTGTATGTTCAGCCTTCCTTCCTCACCAATCAGACACAAACCACAGAACAGCATCTCCAGACATTAGCCCGTGTCTTTCCCTGAGAGACGAGGGTCACGCCGCCTCTCCTCTGGGGCAGGCCTGCTAAGGGCTGCGGGACCAGAGCACTGACAATTTCCCCGGAATAACATGTCGTCTTGACAAACTTCTCCCCAAATCCTCTTTTAAGCATCAACAGAACTAAAAACAAATACTTTTAATAACCTGTAATCATCGTCCTTAACTTACACAGGCAAAATTAAGACAACATAATCACATACTTCAAAAGATCTCCCGATTTACATGACAAATGCATATAATTTTGCCTGTCAGTTAAAGGAAATGGAGAGAATGTGAAAGGGGAAGGGAAGTGGAGCCCCTTTCCGGGGGAGCTGACACCCCGAGTGTGTGGCCCGCTCTCCTGGCAGCGGGCCGGGTGGACTCTCCTCACAGGACAGCGCACTATGTGTCCGGAGCGTGCTTGTTCACGAAGCCGGTGTGCCTGTACTGTTGCTTATGAAGACCTGGGGGGTCAAAGGTGCCCTTCGCAGAGTGAGTTGACCCCATCTCCTAACACAAGGGGCGTAATTACAGAGTAATTACAGTGTAATTACAGATTGCGGCATGGAGGTGCTGGCTCCTCTCTAACAACTGGAGAAGTCCCACAGGGAGAGTGAATCTTTCTGTGAACCACACGAATTCATCCTTTAGCATCTGTCACATGAGTATCTACTAAGCTAGCCGCTTGTGGGTCGAACCTGAGCTCAGGGTCAGCTGCTTTGGCAAACTCTGTCTCGAGGGCAGAAGCCATGGCAGAAGCCTGGTTTCTGGCCATCCGCCCGCCGTGGTGCTGTCCAGGGGGCTGTGAGCTTGCTTGGTTCCTTCACACACACCCCAGCCCCCCCAGCTCTCCTCCCCTGGCCTGGGCCTCCCATGCTGAGCTGGACCCTTCCCCCCCCCACCCGGGCGTGGGCTGGAGTCAGGGCTCTTGACCTCCACGGCGTTTCCTGAGCCCTCCTCAGCTTTCTCTTTAACCTGGATTTGTTCCGTAGTTTTGAGTGGCTCTCGAGGGCTTCGGTCAGTGTGTGTGTGGACAGTGCCCCCCCTTCCCCTGCTCACGCCCGCTCGCTCTCTCGCTCTCTCAGGGCTCTAGTCCAGGCACCGGGTGTGGGCACGGCGCCCGCTCCTCTCCCGGCCCTCACTGCCTAGGTGTCAATATCATTTTCCACCAGGACCAGGGCCCCCAGACCCCCTCGGTGCCGCAGTGTGGTAACATGCAACGTGTGTGGATGGACAGACCCCACACCAAGCCGTGAGTGTGGTCGTGAGGGTGTGCCACGCTCTGCAGCACTCAGCCGTCGGCTGGCCACAGGCCACTCTTTTCTAAAGAAGGCTCCCATTTAAAAGTCATCAGCAGCGCATGAGAAATCGTTCTGGATGTCACCCATTTCCCTCTCGAAGGAGGCTTTTCCGTGGCATGGCTCGTCCAGAGGTTTGGATTCTACTGAGTTTACTTCTGGCACCTGCACCTGCTGAAGGAGAAATGGGGTCGGCAGATGGCAGCACAGCTCTTCCAGAGAAGCTGGGAGACCAGCCTCAGCAGGGAGGGAGGCAGCGAGGGAGGGAGGGAAGGCCTCCATGGCACCTGCCCTTCTCTCCCCTCTCTGCTCCCTCCCGCTCCTTACTGGGGAAGGACTGGGGACTAAGGACCTCTCGATGCCTCTGCTGGTTCACGTCCCAGGCTGCCTGCTGGTATCTGCTGGCATTGTCTGCTATTAGGAGTTGTCCCTAAAAGTCCACCATTGACTCTTGATTTGCATGTTTTACTTCATGATTAGTCCTTGAGATTTTAGTTCGACATTAAAGAGATGAATTGTAATGAGTTATCAATTATCCCTTAATAGAAAAGATACCCGTAACCAAAATTACCATGAACAAAGCAAGCCCACCATCCATCTCTCTTTCATAGGACAAGGGACATTTAACTACGCCGTAGAATCTGTGGGAAAGAAAGCAAATATTTAGCCAGCACAGTAACATAAAATATTATTCTTGAAAAAATACTGTTAATTGACAGACAGAAATAGCATAGGATACTCATAAAAATAATGTATATAGTTGAGAGACAAGGTTGATGTTTATATTGGATAAAAACTATTAAATCATTAAAATTACAAATTTGATCATTAATTTTATGAAAATGGACCTTCAATTCTGGCTTGTCCTGTGTGGCTGGGAGAATGCTGGGCTGCGGAACTAGGATCCTTAGCCCTGGGCATAGCACATGTAGATGGCAGTCCAGGAAGAATTAAATAGAGTTACAGCTATAAACTCACATGCCAAGACATGAGCATTGACAAGAGATGATTTCCTTTCTCCCGCTCTTCCTCTACGTAAAATGCATGCAATGTATTCCACAGCATACTGTATCATCTGTCATGTATGCAATCATGCTCATGCCACACCCATCATATCACAGATCACTGTCACATGAGTATTATCAAATCACACGCTCTGAAGCTCTATTTGCAATAATTGTCACATCATATCTTAAACATGTCTGTACCTTTTATCACAGAACAATCATACTTTGATCTAACATTAGCAAACTGTTTTTTTTTCTAAGCACTGTTTCATTCATTTTTTTTTCTTGTGTGGGGAAATTGGGAGAACTTTGGGTACACTAAAAATGTTTTCAAGTAGATGTTTCTATAGACCGATGCCAATAAAAGCCCCCAAGAGCTCCCAGTCGTGTGACTTAGGCAAAACCCAATTACTTAAATCAACAAATGTGATAATTCAACAGACCTTCACCAGGCACAGATCAGAACTGAAAGGACCCTGGGAGGTTTGCTTGTCGATGCCTTTGGCTTTTAAGCTTTCTCTATCTGATTATTTCTATTTCCCTAAGTCAAACCTCTGATGGTGTGTCTACAGTCTGGAATCCATTGCTCTAATTCCACACAGTAACAACAAATCCAAATTGCAATAGCTGTAAGATACATGCAAGCTTCTGTTGTATGGACTCCACTCAAACTTCACTCGGTTGTGAAAATTTGCACTGTATAAATGTAAGAAGTCATTAATAGCATCAGATCAAATGGTTTATATATTTATTCTCTGGTAAACTTCATATTCTCAGCATTTCCTCATTTCCCCAACTAACAGAAGTAAATTTCCATGGAAGTAAATTTATTGAACTATCAATATCATTTGTGTTGTCATAATCTGAAAATTTCTCACCACTTCTACTCTGAATTTTCCCAATTCTAGTTACATTTTCAGATTAATCTCCATTAAAGATAGATATTTTTCATTCTTTCCAGTAATGATAAATGTTCTTGTGTTTGAAACACTTGAGTGCAAATCTAGGGACTGTTTACATGTACATGGGTTAGAGGGTAAAGCTATATTTTGCAAATAGAAAATGCAAATGTGTACTTGTACCAATGTAATATTACATAGGTAGAAAGTTGATACCAATAGAGTCAAATATTGAGCACATAGCTTATTAAAAATCACTATCCTCATAAACATTTTTTATATCCTTACCATCTTGCTTGCTGAATCTCTTTTTATTATAAAAGGGGGAAATATAATCATGGGAGGAATTTTACAGCATCGATTCTGAAGAAAATCCACAGGCAGCCTTTAAATTAACATTTAAATTCTTCTAAAGTTTCAGAGTTGTATAAGGCTTACCTTTTTAATACCTGATAACTCAAGCACTAGAGAGAGTTATGAAGGTCACAAATAAATGTATCCTGTATCTTTCTTTTCTGTACTATTTTGAAGTCTTCTAACATCAAGAGAATGTCAATGCAATTCATAGGTGAGAAAACACACTTCCTGGACCTGAGGAAATTGTGTGTTTGACGTGGATGCACGTGTGTGTGTGTGTGTGTGTGTGTGTGTGTGTGTGTGTGTGTGTGTAAGAGAGGGGGCGGAGGGAGAGAGTCACACCTACAGGGAGATGCAGGCTGGGATCCAGGACCCACAGTCTGGCATTTACCTCCTCCTGGACCAGATACTCAGTGGCAAGGAACAGGATGTCGGGGACGAGATACTCAGCTACTTCGCACTTGACACTGATGTGGCTCCACTGTCAAACGGGGGCTGTATAGCCGAACCAGCATCACATACAAATAAAATAAGCTTCTGTGGCCGGAAGAGTCCCATGCCTTCCCGCTGGTGACAGGCACGAAGGCCTGAGGCGACCTGACTCCAGGACGCAGCGTTGCGCCCGCTGGCACAGTGCCTTTTATCAACTCAGTCCACCCGTCGGGTATGTTCTCTCCGTGAGGAGCTAAGAGTGACCATTGTGTTCTGACAATGCTTGCATCAAAAATGTGCTAATTTGTGCTTTTCTACCATCTCTTCCTCTTGATTATTTTTCTTCTTTTAGCAAGCTATTATTTTCTCAAGAGGATTTACAAGTAGCATTCACTGGTCATGACAAACCTTCAATTAACTGCTTTCATGCAGTGTGTATTATTATCTCATTATCAACTTGTCTTTTTGTTCTTTTACTTTTTTTTACTCTTTCAAGTTATTTATTTATTGCAATTGGCCCACATGAAATTTCCTTAATTATTTTAAATGGCACTTTCTTTAGCACTAACACATCTTGCTCATGGAATTATTCTGGTAAATAATCAAGGGCCCAATTTAAATTTCCTTCATAAAAGCATAGATTAAAGGAACCCATGGTGACATGAAAAACTGGTACAGAAATTCTCATTTTCTATTACTGTTCAAATGAACCTTTTAGAAGTTGGTTTCCTCACTTCGTCATTGGAAAAGTTATGTTGCAATATTTTTTTCTTATGCCACGCGTTTCTCTTTGTCCAGGGTACTATATAATAGAAATAGTAAATAATTTAAAAACAGAAAATTTAGCTCGTTGCTTGGCATTATAATTCACTGAGTTCCTGAAAAAATTTTGAACACCCAATTTCAAATTGCTCATCTGGAAAATGGCTTCATGGACGTAAAGCATGGTTCATGTTTGTTTGAGAACTAGCAGCAGGGCTGGCGCAGCGCTGGTGTGCAGGGCTTGCCTGTCGTCTGGGCGGAGAGGCACAGTTTCCCTCGAAAGCTGGTCGCCATTCCAGAGGACCGGAGGCCCCTCTTGCAGTGGCTGTGTGTCTGTGGGGATGGCTTCCTCTGAGCAGTTTCACCCTTGTCACTGCAAAGGTGACTCAAGGTGAGCAAAGCCCGCGATGCTGGGTAATGTTGCAAAAATGCCTCTGGAAGACCTTGAGCCTTTCCAGTGGAATGATAACTAGAGGGCTCAACTGTAGAGAAGTAAACAGATGCAAGCCCGGGATTTCTTCCCCTATGGACCTCAAAATACACCGAATTCAACAAGACCTCCATTAACCCTGGCCTCCAGATGAAGATGCACATTTTGGTTTTGAGCCAGGGTCTTTCTTGCTCACTATCCAGGCTGACCTTGAGCTTTCTGTGATCCGCCTTGATCTGCTGAGTGCTGGGATTGCAGGCATGAAATATCAAGTAGAGCAGTCATAACTTAAGGTGCCCTGTGCACAATGTAACTCAAAACTCAACTAAAATAGGAATAAAGCATACTAGTTTCCCTGGGCATAGGAAGATAGTATAACTCCAAAGTGACTTAAAGCACGTGATGCATTAAACAAACCAAGCTCTCCATGGTAAGTGGAGTGACGGCTGTGGAGATGTCCGTGGGGAGAGAATGCTTAGAGGCAAGAATTCCAGCCCAGAGGGGAGCAAAGCCAACGGCCAGTTCAAGGAATGGGCCTTGGTGGGGAGGGCAGCCTGCCAGCTCATCAATCTCTGGATTTGCAGGTGCCTGTCTCTCTGGGAGAGAAGGCTTTGTGTGTGAATGTTTCTGGCCCACAATGCATAAGGGGCAAGTAATAAAACAAATTCATTACTAATGTCATACAAATCCATGTTATTCTGACTTGAAGAACAAAGAATTGTAGAATACCAGGTGACTGTCTCCATCTTCTGTCCGCATGTGCTGGGCGATTTCACTGTAACCCAGGAGGAGAACACCAGGACATCGTTTTCGGCTGTCACTTGCGCTGCCAGCTGTCTGCATGTCATTTGTTCACGAGTCTTCATGGTCATTGCTAAAAGGAGGACAGTTAAGGACATTACACAGTCATTTTCCCGATTGGGTAAGTTTTTAGATCTTATCTCACTCCCTTGACATAGAATCATGCTGCCTCAGCTTCCCCAAACCCTGCTCCCTCACTCGTAATGCTGTTGTCAAATACAGATGACTATCATCCTGGTGGGTTCTATAATGATTATTATTAATCGGGCGTTTCTGTCTTGTGGTCCTCGGTCTTTTGGGAGGTGATGTGTGGTGATTTTGTTCCTGTCACTGACTTTCAATGATCCATCGAGAGACTCTCAGCCTTTTGGAGAAAAAAGGTGTGGTCTGACTTCTTTAAACCATCACAGGCATTCTGAGTTTCCCGTGGTGATGCTGCACCTGGCTCCCAGATGGTTCACCAGGGGAAAATCACACCTCTTACCCACACAGTCCGCACTGCCTTATTCAGGAAGACTCTATGGAATCCCCACAGGAGGACTTCAGGCTCAGCTCAGCCTCCTGGGCCTGGATCCTTCCGCTGCTCACCTCCGACGGGCAGGCTCTGCTGTGCTGAGGGGCGTGGAGACCGTAAGCCCAACGCGCTGGCCAGTTTGTCATTCCAGCCAGTGTGCATGGGAATCTCACGGTTAGAAAGCATCCAGGGTGTGGAGGAAGGGCCTTAGTTCTTTGAACTCAGTGTGTAGACCTTCAAATATTTAACATTTGAATTTTCAGTAGTGTCTAGTCAGTCTGCACCATTGGTAACCTGCATACTCTTTACTATTTAAATGACCCATTACGTTATGTATTAGAAATGAGTAAGATGCGCTGGCTTATTTTTCCTGGTGATATTAAATATACCATACTGTATACCTTCATCCATTCATGTAAAACGTCTACAAGGCCCTGGCTGCTACATGTCACTGTGTAACAGGGGACAGCCTCAAGTGACGTTAACTGCTGGGGTTGCAAGCGTCAGCTATAACCTCTACCACACCTGCCTCTAGGGTCAATTGTGAAAGAACATGAGTTCTCATAAGAGTCATTTGTTTTCCTTAAGTGGAAGGTTGCTTCTTTGCATTAATAGTTAAAAACCGAGAAAAACACGTTTTCTCAGTGTTTGTTAATAGACTAAGTGAGGATTATTATTGGATGAGAGATAACAAAAAATTAACTGCAGAAATGTTTGGGACAGTTATAAGTAAGCATGGACACACACGGAGATTATGAGTATTGTTGTCCTCCAAGCTAAGAGCCAGCCAGTGTTCCAGGAGCACATTTACTTTGGTAGGCGTCGTGGCGGTGTTTGGGCTGGCAGTTATGTTTCCACAAAAGGAAAGTGTAGCTTGAAATACTAAACCTTCCATGGAGACAAAGGTCCCCTGGGAGCTCACGTGTATGTCCTGCTCCTCCCTTGCTGACTTCCTCTGCCTCTGACCTCTGCCGTCTACTCGGCTCCCCTGACTGAAACCCCCTTCCGTCCCCCAGCCTTTCCCTCCTCTCTGCCCGTGGAGTCCCCAGCGGGAAGAATTCGTCACATCCACTGGATACCTAGACACCAAGCATCCCTCCGGATCCTGTTCCCGTCTCCACTCGGCATCTTCCTCCTTTTCCTCCTACCTTCTCTCACAAAGAGGCCGCACTCATTATCCATTCTGTTTCATCCGCTTTCCCTTTGGCACACAGCAAGCTGCTTTGCATTCAAAGCAATCCATGGCAAATGGCTTCCATGTTTCCTCTGGCTTCCATGGGGTTTCCTCACTCCAGCTGCTTTGTAGACTCGAGCTCTTTGAACACCCTTCATTCACTTTACGAATTAGGTTCCTCCACGATCGTCTCTCCATATTATTCTCTCCCCTGCTTTTGTCGTTTTAAGCTGCCTTTGTTGAGTTTTATTCTGCTCAGATCAGAAGATGAAGCCTGATTTTCCAAGAATACAAATGTATATTCTCTCCAAATTACCATGTTTGTCCCTCACCTCCAACAGGTAGCTATGTGATAATCCATAAATCCCCGCTCTGGAATCCATGCCCAGCACGCGTTCTCTGAACTCATTTCTCGAGTGAACTCGGCGTTTCCCTTGGGGACCAGCCCTGTTCTCACTCTAGGGATCAGAGCATTGGAATGTCCGTGTCAGCCTAATCGAGTCATTTTTGGAGCTGTCTCTTTTGGGCAGAGTGCTATGATGACAGCTCTACTGTGAGCGTGCGTCTGACCGTGGTGATTCTTCGGCTGCTGAGACTCCTGCGAGGACCATTTCCGGGACTCCCGGCGTCAGCGTTTTCCCTCTGAAAAGCTCATCATGCAGCCCTCTCATCCTTCCCTCCTTTGATGGCAGCCTGGTGCCCCGGCTCTGCCCGGGCCGCTCACTCTTCGTGCTGACCCCTCAGCGCCACTGACCTCTGTGAGACACCCCCATGCCACCGTCTTCCCCCCTCCCTCTGCTGCTAAGTCACACACAATATCAGAGTTTGGTGTTCTTTTTCTTAATTGTTATTATAAAGGTGATGTGCGGGGGTTGGCAGTTACACGAGTCAGGTAAGGAGTTCACGTCTTCGGGGACGATGGCCCTGTTTCCTCTCTTCCCCCCGTCCCAGCCACACTTTGGGTGGATTATTTCCCACACCGAGTCCAGTGAGCACCCCAACTGCGTTTCACAGGCCGTCACCTCCCGTTTCTTCACTTGGTTACCGAGAAAATCCCAACTGCTCCAGTTCTGATTCGGAATACTGTAAACCCCGATGAAAACGTCGTTCCTTGAGTCCGAGCAATGACAACATTTAAACATTTTGAAATCCAGCGAAAGGAATAAGTATAGCCTTGGTGTCAGCTGTCAGTGGATTACCTTGAATTTTAAGTGGCTTCCCGTGAGCTACAAAGAGAACAGACAGGCCAGAGTCACAGATCAGCGAAGATTCTGGTGAAGTAAAACTTACATAAAGCAGAGAAAGGAAGTGCAGTGCTGAGTGCAGAGAGGCCGGGCCAGGTGTGAGAAGAGAGCACCTGAAGCACAGAAACCACAGGTGACAAAGTCAGAACAGGAAACTGATGAAGAGAGCATGCCACGGGACAAAACTTCAGGTGTGAAAGTGAGACGGAGTGCGCCATCTACGTGACCAGGCACGACTGGTCTTCACCATTTCCCTGACTCCAGCGCGCTTGCCTCCCATCTGCACTGACAGCTGGCTCACCTTCCACCTTATGTCCTGGGCTTTCCCCGGTGCCCAGACACATGCCCGGCCATGCATCTACCCAGAAGGCGGTGACTGAGAATTCTGACAGCCTTCTGAAAACCTCCAGTTGTTTACATACAAAACAATACTGTACCTTAAATCACATAGCGTGTGAATTAGACCATGATTCCACCTTCCTTCCAGCTAGCTTTTACATAATCAATAAATGCCCTGATATTCTTACACCGTGACCATGGCTTCACAAGTCTTCCGACCATGTGGCTTAAATGCAAATCTGAATGGACGAGGTTTTCTAGAACGTTCTCACTGTGCCTTTGCTGAAGCTGTGCTGGGAATGATGGCACAGTCTCCTTGGCCCTCGGGGCTTGCCTCTCTCTGGATACCTTTGTCCTCCCACCTGCTGACCTGCCGATGGGGTCTTTCCAAGGACTGCACTGGCCAGGAAGAATTCTTTTCCTTAAGAATCGAGAAAACCCCAGCTCTCGGAGGGTCCTTCAAGAGTGCTGTTTGTTGGGGAGTGTGGCTTAGTGGTAGAGTGCATGCAGGAAGACCCAGGTTCAATTCCTTGGTATCACACACATAGAAAGAATCCGGAAGTGGTGCTGAGGCTCAAGTGATAGAACTCTAGCCTTGAAAAAGCTCAAGGACAGTGCTCAGGCCCTGAGTCCAAGCCTAGGACTGGAAAAAAAGAGTGCTGTATTTTCCTGATTCTATATATGCCTATCCATATCCATGTTTATAAGACAAATGCTGAACCAGGTAAAGGACACCAGACATATCTCCCCTTACTCAGTATCGCTTATGGCATGTGGAATATCACTGTCACAATCTGTTTCTTGCCATTGGAAGAGGAAGACAAATGTCACACACCATATTAATGACAATAGCCCCCTAGAGACATGCTGCAGGTCTCCTTCAAGGCAGTGAACTTGCCATGAGATGGGCTCTGTGAATCCAGGCCAAAGCAGGGCAGAGCAGACAGTTCCAAGGACACACAGCAAGACAGGGTGAATGGTCAGGGGAATGGTCAGGAGAATGGTCAGGAGAATGGTCAGGGGAATGGTCAGGAGAATGGTCAGGAGAATGGTCAGGAGAATGGTCAGGGGAATGGTCAGGAGAATGGTCAGGAGAATGGTCAGGGGAATGGTCAGGAGAATGGTCAGGGGGATGGTCAGGGAGAATGGTCGGGGGAATGGTCAGGGAGAATGGTCGGGAGAATGGTCAGGGGAATGGTCGGGAGAATGGTCAGGGGAATGGTCAGGGAGAATGGTCAGGGGAATGGTCAGGAGAATGGTCAGGAGAATGGTCAGGGGAATGGTCAGGAGAATGGTCAGGAGAATGGTCAGGGGAATGGTCGGGGGAATGGTCAGGAGAATGGTCAGGGGAATGGTCAGGAGAATGGTCAGGAGAATGGTCAGAGGAATGATCAGGAGAATGGTCAGGGGAATGGTCAGGGGAATGGTCTGGGAGAATGGTCAGGGTGAATGGCCCGCCCTCCTCTCACCCCAAATGCCCTGCGGTGTAGAGCAGTGACTCATGGCTGCTCCAGTGCCAGAGCCAACATTGTCCCAGGCAAGGCGGGAGAGGAATGGTCTAGATCCTGTGGTCTCCCCGTCAGGGTTGAGGAAGAATGCTCTGGATCCTGTCCTCCCTCTACCTCGTCCTTGATAGAGGAGGAGGAGCGACATTTCCTGAGATGTCTGAAGGGAGCTGGGGACATACTGATAATTGAGCTTTATTTGATCATATTGGCCGTGTACATAAACACAAATGTGCATGGCAGCTCAGCAGGGGACAGAGCAGGGGGATGGCCATTCCAGGAGGCTGAGAGGGAATGGCCACGAGACCCCGGTCAACAGAAGAGGCTGTGTAGTGGCCAAGGTCAGCCATGCCGGCTGGGGCAGGGAGAGTAAAGAAGACAATCTCAGGCCAGGATGATTCAGAACGCTGAGGATTCACTCTCAAAAATAAACAGAACGGAGTGGGCTGAAGGCAACGAATTTTCTATAATACAATGAACCAACTCTGCCATTTATTCAGGTCCTGGTGCCAGAATGAACCTGAGCCTTGTTTTGGCCTTGTTTAGTTCTCTGAAGAACTCATTTCACTTGTCCTGCCTCTTCCACCTGCCATGCGTGCAGTAATTGCCTGTGGCTTACCTCAATTTAAATTTCTAATTTAAAGGTAGCCTCAAAAAATCACAAAAAGGCAGCATTATTATGTTAATTAGCAAGACACTTTATAAGAGATTTAGTGCGATACGATCTGAACACAACTTTTTAGAAATTATGTCTAGTCAGCCCCTAAAGAGGAGACCCTGCGCTGAAAGTCCAGGCGGGTTGGCAGCTCTCAGGAAGAGTATGTGAGCTAAGCCGCTGTGAGAGGCCAGGCTGGCTCTGTTTTACTATGTTAATTGATGGTGGAGGCTTGAGAGAACATGGTGCCTGTGCCTCCTGGAACTTAGCTGGAAGCGGCGGGCAGGGCCTGGGTGAGCAGCAAGCCTGGCCAGGCCCTGGCCTGGAGTTCAGCTGTCAGACTTGTGCAGGACTCTCTCATCCTCTGGAGTTCTCCCTTCTCTTTACTGGGGAGGATGTGGAGGGAGGGACGGAGGGAGGGAGGAAGAGAGGGAGGGAGGGGGGCTTCTGGTAGCACAGATGCCCTCTCAGATTCGGGCTGGGGTGCGAAGACACTTGGGGGCCACGTCTCCTGGGCTGGTCATTGCTGGTTTTCAACGGCTAGACCGGGCGTCTCCATGGCGCTGTGGACGCCTAGACATTTTAAAACAGGACGTGTGTTGTGGTGTCCCGTGTGCGAAGGTGAAGTTCAGGTTCGCTGTCTTTACCCTCAGACGGCCGCTGTGAGGCTCACGGCCGCGACGCCATGGGAAGCTGGCTGCCCAGTTCGCCAGCCTTTTCCAGGCAGGGGTCTCGCGTGCCACAAGCCGAGGCCTTCGGGAGAAGTTCCACTTGGAATTCTACCCGTGTGTGCTGCGGTTTTCTTAGGAAGAACACGGACGGTCTCCTAATTACAAAAGATAACTTGTAATTACTTTTAGCTGAATGGGGATTAATTCTTTTTTTTTAAGAAGCACTGCAAAATGATTTCTGTTTCCGCTCTGCACCCGTCACTCCTGGCGTGCACAGTCCCAGGCCAGTGAGAGGGATGGACCCGCGTCCACGGCCACCTCCCCTGGAAGGATGCCACTCCAGTGTGGAGCTGGACCTCAGGTCTAGGCCCTGCCGAGGCCCCTAAACCCCCACCCGTTTCCCTGTCCACGTTAAGCTTTTCTCAGTTTTTTTTTCTGAACGCATATGTCACGCAAGGAACCCGAGGAGAAGAGGGCTCGTGAGCACGTCCACGTGAGTCTTCTTTAGAAAAGTACATTCCAATGAGGCAGGAAGTCCCGCGGGCTGGCTTTCACCATAGCACCACGGAAAGCAATTGGTGCTTCGTGTGGTGCAGATTCCAGCCCCACCCTCAGAGCCACGGGGCCCCACGCCGAGCTCTGAGCCCCTGGGTCCATCCCCCCTCCTCCATCCAACCCTGTCATGTCCACTCCGGCCCCTGGGAGAGAAATGGGAACGAACAGAACTCTGAGAAGCATTCCATGCTGTCACTTCAACAAGAATGTATACTATGTATTTCCTGTAGTTTAAAAAATATTTATATGACTCTCAAACTACTCTCCTACAGAAAACTCCTTCCTGTCTCCATGCCCAACTTCTAACCCACCATTCATATTTTAACTGCCAGATTCAGGCAAATCAAATAAGTAAATACAGATAAAAATCCAAATCAATATTCTCTCCACTCATATTCAGGATTAGTGTAATCCAGCGGCTCTTAACATAATATGAGCGGTAAGTAGCCATAGCCATGCCTCCTGCTCTTCTGTAATTATCACAATAATTCTGTGAGCACCAGGGATCCCGTAAGCCGACACCCAGGGGAGCGGGAAAGGTGATGGAAGATGCAGAGGCCTTCCGTCTGCAGTGGTTTAGCAACGGATAGTATATAGACAAATCACACGACCTTGCTTGATCCTAATTTCCTACTGGGTTAAAAATGTATGTGCAGGTACAAAGAGCTCTTCCTAAAAATGACTTTTACATTGACAAGAGTCATCACTGCTAGCAACAGAGAAGGAAAGTTCATAATCCCTAAAAATGAGCAAGACGTAGAAATTAGACATTAGGAAAGAAATAATGAATTGGGACTGGGGATGGGAGAGGACACTGCAAGAGGTGCTGCTGACAAGAAACATTGCTCTCGTCAACTGACTCATGGAACTGTCACACTTGTTTGCAGCTAGTTAATATTGACGTAAATAAGCAAGCCAGCAATAGACTTATTTCCCCCTCCTGGAGTCCCTCCTTCTCTCCTGGAAGGCTGGTCCTGTGTGGACTGGGCGTGGCGTGGGCGCCTCTGTCCGTCCTGACACGAGGGCTCCCCCCCCCACGCCTCTCCTTGCCCAGCAGAGGAGTTGGTGCCCCTGATCTTTTACTTTCCTCTGTGAAATTGAAGATGCTGCTGCTTCATATGGAATTTGTGGATTAAACAAATTTTATTTGAAAGTGTTGAATACCTAGCCTGTGGAATATTTGTCCAGTGAAGAGTAAGATTGGGATTTTAATGTCTTTCATTTTAAACTTGTCATAAGAAAATTGTTTCAGATAAAGTTGGTTTCTACTAAAGCTAGTGTAAAAAATGAACGTGTACTCAATAATTAAGGCAGTATGTATAGGATTTACTGAATTGTCCTAGACTCTCATAACAGGATCGGTTTGTGTCACAATATTTTACCTTAGCAAGCCCTCCCCCAGACTCACGAACACTGTAATTTTCAGGCCAAAATATATTCTGATCTGCGTTTAGCCCACATTTTCTTTATTCATTCATGCATTGATGGTTGATTTTATTCACTGGCCTTTGGGAATGACTGTGCAAATACCTTTTCTATGTCCCGATTCACTTTCCTTTGGTTGTATGCCTGGCACTGGGAATTCTAGACCACTACACAGTTATATTTTTAATATTTTGATATATTCCTACGCTGTTTCCCTGAGTGACTGAAGTAATTTACATATTCAAAAAGTTCTGCGTAAGGATGCTGTTTGCTTTGACATTCGCATCAACCTTTAATAAGTTTTGTCTTTGTAACCATCCTAAAAAGACTTAAATATGATACTTCACGAGTTGTATTTCCCTGGTTATCAGTGATATTGGGCATTCCAATGTAATCATTTGCTTTTATACTTCTTTTTCAGAAATATTTCTTGAAGCCATGTGCTCATTTTAACTGAGTTATTACTTATAACTCCTGAGTTGTTCTTTGTTTTGTTTTCAGAACAGTTTCTTCATGTCCCGCCGAGGTCCTGTACTGCCTATGGAATACTCAGATGCTCTGGGCAGTTACGTAGGCATGGTTGTGTGTATCTTATTTAATTATATATAGTGCATGTACTTTAATTTTATATAATCCTGTAGATGATATAAAACGAGATGTTTCGGGGTAGAAACACTTACCAGCCAGCCTCGCTGTGTAGTCTCCCCCCCCTGCCCTCCCCACACACAGTGAATTTCACAATGTTTGGCCAGCTTGTTTCTGGCTGCGTCCACGGCATGCGCTTTCCCAGGTAGAGAGAAATGAGACTCCAGAGCAAAGGCCTGTGGGCAGCAGGCCTCAAGTCCTGCAGCACTGGAATCGTGATCCCCGGCACTTCCGTGGGGAGCTGGGTGGGGGCTGCTGTGTGTGTTGGGGGGCTGGGTTTCCTAGCATGCTCTGCGGTCCCGAGGGTCTGAGGGGAGCAGGTGGGAAGAACCCACCATTCTGCGTGGCTGGGTTTGAGGCATGATTGCAGGTGCACAGCCTGAGGAATGAGAGGCAGAGGATGGCCGAGGCGTGGAAGGGAGAGAGAAGCCTTTCCTCCACAAACTCCAGGAAAGGTTCCATGGCTAGCTGGTTTTCTTCAGCCCTGGAGACAGAAGCCGTCCTGGTGACCTCCACGCCGCCGTGTAATTGATTAATGCTGTTCTGAGCTGCTAATTTCATGGCAGCTTGTTAGGGGAGTACTGGGAAAGTGGGAGGGATGCTTCGTTTCCTTTCAGATGGAGACAGCAAACTTCGCAGAATTAGTTGAGTTGTAATGAAGAAAAGGAAACAAGGAAAGGTTAAATCAACAGTCTGGGGAGACAAGGATCAAAAATTGTATCATACAAGGTGCGATTTTTCAACAAAACGTCATGAAAGATGTGGAGAAAAATAAACTGGGATTTATAAAACATTCCCTGTATGCATTCAAACACAGAAGGTGGTGGAAATACTAGTCAATAAACAGTAATGGAGAAAACAGAAAATGAAGATTACAAAGGAAAATAAAAAGAGGAAAAATGAAAAGAAGTTTAAACAAACTTATATCATTAAGCAAATCTAAATATGCAAAAGCAAAGAAAAAGACACAACCTTATTTAAGTCAATGGCAGCTAGAATTTTCCCAGATTTGATGGAAGCCCTTTGTTCGCATGATTAGCATGTGTGGAGACCATGACCCATTTTCAGTACAAAGAGAAAGACGAGTGGAAATGCAGCTTCAGACAGTTGACTGCCCAATTCAGCCAGAAATCCCAACACGGGAGGTATTCTTGATGCTAATATCACATTCCTGTTTTCCTGTTTAAAATAAAGTGTCCTTATTTTAAATATGTGCATTTTTTGCCAGTGCCGGCTTGAACTCGGGGCCTGAGCACTGTCCTGGAGTTTTCTCAAGGCTAGAGCTCTACCACCTGAACCATAGCACCACTTCCAGCTTTTTCTGTGTATGTGGTAACTGGGGAATCAAACCTGGGTCTTCGTGCATGCTAGGCAAGCTCTCCACCACTAGGCCAAACTCCGGGCAGTATGTGCATTTTTATTAAGTAAGTATTACTGATATTCCTAAGACGGTGTGTGAAGTTTTGATCTACCAAACAGCAGAGAATGCAAAGTAATTCAAGCGGCTGAACACTTCCCTCTTCTCCCCTGCGGTCTGTGTCTGCGGTGTGAAATGGGCCATGCTGTTCATCAGACAAGGTCCCTGGAGAGCCTTTGGCCCCTTGACGACCCTTTCTCCCAGCCTCAGGTCCAGTCTCTCCGCCCCAGGCTGTGCTCCCTCTCCCCGCCAGCCGGATCCCAGGTGAGCCTAGCTAGGCCCCAGAGGACCGTGGTCAGAAGCCCGGGGTCCAGATACAGAGACCACAGCCTTCCTGGCTGCTGGTGGGAACGCAAACCACACATGCAGATTATTTTTAAGTGAAATGCTTCAAATCAGTACATTAGGTGGGTGTGGTAGGGAGCAGTTACAGTAACAGAATCTGAGGCAGGAGGATCATGAGTTCCAAAACAGCTGGGAGGGAGGAAAGAAGAGAAGGAGGGAGGCAGGGAGGGAGGGATGGAGGAAGGGAGGGAAGGAGGGAAGGAGAAGGGAAGGAGGGAGGCAAGCAGGCAGGGAGGAGGCTATGAGTCGTCGAGGTTCTTGAAAAGAAAAAGAAGAGAAGGGATAGTCATTGTAATTTCCAACTGATTGCCTTTGTTGGACCAACTTTCAATCTTGCCCCAAAAAGTGCAATGAAGAAATGTCAATAAATAACAATGATAAAATTCAAACTGTCTATGCAGTACTTGGAAAATATACATCCATAGTCAGTGGCTCTACTTGACTTAATCATTTGCTTTGAAACATATCATTTTAAAATACTTTGAAAATGTATACCCCTTCACAACCCAATTATTCTCTATGAAATCATGATACAATACACTATCAAGAACATGTGATATCCTTACAATGCAAGTAGAAATTGGAACTCAGATGTAACTCCACTGTAAAAAATATTAATTCTCTGACTTCTAGCTCTTGACAACAATAAGTTTTTGTGATGCTAATAAATTAAAATTAGTTTGAGCTGAATTAATAGGATTGATTCTGGAAATTCAATGATGTTAATCTTTCTTAAAAAAAAATAGTGCATCCCAGAATAAAAACTGTTAGGACAGATTTTTTTTTTCTCTGTGGCACACTAAAACAAAAGGCCTAATTCATTCAGTAGCTCTGAGTAGAGTGGGAGCAGTTCTGAAGTTTCAAAGTCTGGTTAATCAAAGAATCAAGAGTGAATCTTTCAGCCTGAAGAATAATTGGATTAAAGAAGTATGCAAATGTCTTCTTTTAAACTTCTTTTTTTGCTGTGGTTCAGAAATCCCTGTACTATAATGTGGCTGCAAAAATCTAAATAAACTTCATTACCACATAATAAAAACAGCTCAGTTTCAAAATTGGTCAGTTTATTGATTTTAGAGGCAAGGGATTTGAATGTGTTTCTTTTGCTGTCATTAATTTCTTGCTTTCTGAAGCCAATCTGTGCCTGCCATTGGAGAATTGCGCGTGCAGAATTATTATAACCAGGCCTAAAATGAAGTGAGCGGACCTCAGGTGCCCTGGTAAATTACAAAACCAGCTCTTCTGTGATTCCTTGTTCAAGTATGGTAGATCAAAGCTTGGGACGGGTTCCATTTTTGTAGATTGTACATTTTTTTTTCCCGTAAGATGGTTGAATTTCAATTCCCTCTTAGTTAAGTCACAGACTGGATCACAGCTTGTTTTGGTCAAGATGGCTGTCCCTGCCTGGCACGCAAAGGGACTCTTCCAGGCTTCCTTGTGGAATTCAGGAGCTTGTGATCAACCCGTCGGGTTCCCGTAGTCACAGTAACGGCAGGAGTGTTTTCTGAACTGTGGACAGAGGCTAGGGGTCCTGGGCATGCTCAGATCTGGACATACGGGCCTGGCTTTCCTGTCACTCGCTCCTCCGGTTAGTTTCTGGAGGTGCCTTGCCTCTGAGCTGCGTGGCTCTGATGAGGGGACACCTCTCGGAGGACTCTGAGGGTACAGAGCAGCTCTCGTACACGTTCACATTTGTTTTTTTTTTTTTTTACTTTTTCTTTCTTTTTTGTTGCTAAGCCCTTGTGTGTGGCCAGACAAGTGCAGTACTGCTGAGCCGTGCCGCCAGCACGCTCTGTTATTTGCAAATGGAGCAATGTGCCAACGAATTCAGAACTACCGTCATGCACATCTCCACCTCCCCAGCAACAGATTTTACTCTGTAGGTAAGATGGAAATTCATAAGCAGTGTTCACTTTGAAGTGAAGACAGTCACATGTGCAACCCCACATTAATATATTTTGGGGGCCTGGGAGTTTGGCCAAGTGGTAGAGTGCTCCCTTCGCATGCACGCAGCCCTGGGTTCGATTCCTGGGTACCACATACACAGAAAAAGCTGGAAATGGTGCTGTGGTTCAAGCGATGAAGCGCTAGCCTTGAGAAAGCTCAAAGACAGTGCTCAGGCCCTGAGCTCAGGGCCATGGCCTCCAGGGCCTGAAGCCCAGGGGTGGCCCAGAGCGGACAGGCTGTGCTCCGGGTATGCTTGAAGAGGGCATCTCAGACACGCCTGTGGCTCAGCAAAAGTTCAGTGTGAGCAACTCCACGCTGCCATGAGGCCTTGGCCACAGGAGGGCTCATGGAGCGGTCCAGCTCTGGGCCCGGGGCCCAGAACCATTGGAGTCTGGTGTCCAGAGAGCCTCCTCCACAGCCCAGCCTGGCTCCCCTGCGGGCCCCCGCCCGTCCACAGGAGGCTGTGGAGCCAACAGCCAGGCGATGAGGAATGAGCAGACCCCAGCCAGCCCGCGAGCTGGACGTGATGGGAGAATGTTTGACGATCACATTTCATTCTTTGTTCAGTTAAGGGGAAAACCTAGAATTTAAACAAGACAAAAAGAAAGAGCCAGCCTGAAGTGCAATCACATCTTACAGATTAGAAAATGAAGAAAACAAAAGTCAAACAATGTCAGGTTGTATTATGTCCTGGCTGTCGGGACTGAATGGAAAACGATGTTCCCATTTGAGCCCGAAATTGCCTTTATTTCTCACGAATAATGCACGATACCGAGCGTCTCTTGGCCATGGATACAGCTTCAAGTATACATTTTCTAGGTGTAAAATGACATCTTTTCACCTTTGATCTGCTTAGCTGGGGGCTGCGCCTGGACTGACCGTCCTCTCCCACTCCACCTCCGTGCTGAGTAGTGACTCAAAATCACCCCAGCGTTCCTCGCGGGCGTGGGGCATGGATGTCGGGATTCAGGTAGGGACGTGGAGTGGAGGGATGAGAGGCAAGGTCTTCTGCCTGTGGTCCAGCATGGGAGGTGAGGTGGGGACAGCTTTTCCTTTTACTGCTAGGCAATCATTTCCACCATGCTAATGTGACTACACTGCTACTCTGGTTGTCTATGATGAATTAATTTATGTGGTGTGTTATAGGTTGGCTATTTGAGTCCTATTTGATATGGCGCCGTGAGTCAACGCCCCAGCTAATCGTCTCTGCTAAGGCCTGTGACATCAGATCACTTCCAACGGAACTATACCACGGGCTTCCGTGGCTTCACATTATGGTTCCATCTCCTCCCACCCCGAGACACCGTCGCCCTCAAGACGGTTCATAGAGGTCACACTCGAGATATGGAGGCGGTAAGGAGCATTTTAATCACTCAGAATACCTTTACACGCTTTCTTTCTCGCCCTTTTTTCTTTCTCTTTCTGCGGATGAGTGAGGCAGCACGCGTGGCGGGAGAAGAGCGACCCTTGGGCAATCCTGCATCAGGAAATTAACATTCTGCTGCAGGAAATGATGAGCTGGTGTCTGAAGTCAGCTCCTGCCGCCTCCCCCTCCACTCCATCCGGTCTCCTGGCCCTCGGCCTCCTCCAGGCCTTCTCCATTTGTTTGCTGTGCCTCCAGCCTGAGTGCTGGGACCTGGGCTCTCGGGATGGCACTGCCCGCTCTGAGTTTCCACCCTCCTGAGCTGATCCAGTCACTTTCATCTCTTCTTCTAAACCCATTTGAAACCCCTCAGCTCATTGTACAACCGTGCAGTCGCCAGCCGTGTGCCAGTGCAGCCATCGGAGTCTGTGAAGACCACGCTTCATTCTCTCATGTTATTCTTCCCAGCCTGACTGGCTGTGTGTGCCCCCGGTGTGTGTGTGTGTGTGTGTGTGTGTGTGTGTGTGTGTGTGTGTGTGTGTGCAGAGCTGCATGACCCTCTTGCACTCTCCTCTCAGACACAGGATTTCTTCTGTCTTGGATCCTATGACGTTTCCTGGAAGAGAGAATGATGCACACTTGCTGTAAACAAAAGCAATCACATTTATTTTCAATTTATATTTGCGGACACTAATTATATGCATTAAAAAACCCAGATGCAGTGACTCACAACTATAATCCCAGCTATTTGAGAGGCAGAGATCCAGAGACTTGTTCAAGTCCAGGCTGGGGGAAACTGAAATTAAACGAGAGCCAATCTCAACCCACAAGCTGGGTGTAGTGATACATGCTTGTAATCACAATTATGCAGGAGGCAGACACAGGAAGACCATGGCGGAAGCCTGGTCTGTAGAAGAATGCAGAAGCCAGTATGAAAAGCACGTAAGGCCTTGCGGTCGACGCAGGGAGGAGCAGCACATGAAAATGTTTACTCTTCAGATTAGAGGGGGGAATCCCCTAAGTATGACCTTACTGCAATGTGCTAAAATAAATGAGGATTGAAAAACTGATTTTTAATTCAAATGAACATGAGGTTATGCACTAACACATTGCTGAGACTGAAATCATGAGGGTACTTCTGGTCTACCCCGGAGGGCATTGAATGGAATTGCTGTGTCCAGAATACATGAAACAATGTCCATGATGGGAAGTGTAAGTGTGTGTGTGTGTGTGTGTGTGTGTGTGTGTGTGTGTGTGTGAAGTGATTCTGCTGCAAATAGCAGAGAATCAGAAGTAGCATCAAATCCTCACCGCATGTTCAAGTAGGAGTCAGAATAACAGGTATATTTGTAGTTTCTTGTTATAATTCAACGACCATATTCTTCTTGTCAATCTTAAATGAAAACAGCTATTTCAAATCTTAAATGAATAACAAAACAGATAGAATCATGAATGCATTTTAATGATATTTGCCAAATAAAATCTATTTGCTGTATGCTGTATCTGGACAACCTAAAATGAGAGAGCGAAGTGGGCGCCTTCATTTTCTTCTCCTGGAGCCTGATGGCAAAGATCACTTCTATGTCAAGTAAATCATAATCATATTCAAGCAAAAATGGATGTCTCCATGACATTAGGAGAATTATCTTTGTAATGTTGGCAAGTCCCTATGCGCAAAGTAGCCCCATGGAGTGAAGTTGGGGTTAGTTTTTATTATGCTCTTTTTGTTGTTGTTGTTGTTGTTGTTGTTGTAAATAGCAGGAACTATTGTAAGTTAGTATTTTGAGCACCCAGAGCAGGAATAAAGAAAAGAGCTGAAAGGCATCCTTCACAGACCAACAGGATTCATTCAGGCTAAAGACCTGGGAAAGCCAGAGTCTCCAGCCCGGCTGGAGGGGAAATGGTGCTTCACCCCTCATGACCAGGGTCCTGTAAATAAAAGAGAAATCGGGTGGTTGGGAGGATGAGTGGAGAGCAAGCTCATCATGAGTCAGGGTTCAGGGTTCAGCAGCATCTGTGCCCACCAGGGACATCACCTCCAGACGTGGCCTTGGTCCCAGGCTCTCCTCCAAGACCCAGGCTTTTGTTCAGGGAAGAGGAGATGGGGCAGAGGGGGGCAGCGGGGACGGAGCCCCAATATGGCTGTCAGGAGGAGGGAGCCCTTCCAGTCTATTTTCCGCCAACCGCTGAGAGAACACATTTATTATTTTACATATATTTTTACAAAGAAAGTTTACTTTTGTACCTTAAAAGAATATATTACCAGCCTCAAAAAAAACCTCCAAGGGATTAACTTAACCAAGGACCTCTATGATGAAAATTTTAACCGCCCCTCCTCAAAAAAAGGAAATTAAAGGAGATATAAGGAAGTGGAAAACCTACCTTGCTCCTGGATTGGGAGGGTTAAGGTCATGAAAATGGCAATCCTGCTCAATAGATATTCAATGCCCTACTCATCAATATCTCAACAACATTGTCTAATGAAATAGGAGACACAATACAAAAACTCATATGGAGGGGCCGGGAGTTTGGCCTAGTGGTTAGAGTGCTTGCCTAGCATGCATGAAGACCCAGGTTTGATTCCTCGGTACCACATACATAGAAAAAAGCCAGAAGTGGTGCTGAGGCTCAAGTGGTAGAGCTCTAGCCTTGAGAAAGTCCAGGGACAGTGCTCAGGCCCTGAGCTCAAGCCCAGGACTGGCAAAAAAAAAACAACTCATATGGAATAGTAGAAGCCCTGGGAGAGCAAAATAAAGCTTAGCAGGAAAGACTGGGCTGGAGGAATATTAAGAGCAAACTTCCAACTCTATTACAAAGCTATGGTAATAAAACCTGCTTGGTACTGGCACAAGAACAGATCTGGGGACCAATGGAACAGAAACTGAAGACCCGGGAAAAGATCCCACAGACCTATGGCTGCCTAAACTTTAATTAGGGAGCCAAAAATACAAGAGAGGTTTTATATGGCAAAGGACATAGCTAGCAATATAAAAAGAAAGCCCACAAAGTGGAAGATCTTCACTATCCATGCAACAGACAAGGGCCTCATTTAAAAAAAATATATCCAGAGCTCAGAATAGTAAACCCCCAATAAAAATCCTCAAAGAAACAACCATCCCATTAATAAGGGCTGAGAACTAAAAAGAGACTTCTCTGAAGAGGAAATGAGAACAGTCAGTAGACACACGAAAACATGTTCAACATCACACACCATAAAAGAAACGCAAATTAAACCTACACTGAAATTCCACCTCACCCCAGTTAGAATGGCCATTTTTAAGAAAATAAATAATAGTCCATGTCAGCAGAGAGGTGGACGAAAGGGAATGCTAGTACGCTGTTGGTGGGAGTGCAAACTCGTTCAACCACTATGGAAAGCAGTGTGGCAGTTCCTCAAAAGCCTAACATAGAACTCCCCTATGACCCAGCAATTCCACTACTTGGCATTTACCCAACCATCCAGAAACAAGGACATACTAAATCCACTAACACAATGATGTTCATTGCAGCATTATTCACCATAGCAAAGATATGGAACCAACCTAGATGTCCCTCAGTTGATGAGTGGATCAACAAGTTGTGGTATTTATGCACAATGGAATTCTATGCTGCTGTCGGAAAGAATGACATCGCCCTATTTGATAGGAAATGGAAAGACTTAGAAAAAAATCATATTAAGTGAAGTAAGCCAGACTGAAAGGAACATAGGCTCCATGGTCTCCCCCCAATAATTAGTATACATCTAGGAGTGTCCTAGAAGAGGGTCACAGTAGCTCAGTAGCTATGTGCATGTGAGCATGAAGGATAATGCTGGTTGAAATGAATACCACGACAAGGATATGAGAGGTTTTCTTTTGTTTCTTTGTTTTTAGATTCGTTCTTTAATGAATTGTGTGAAATATTCCTTTTTTCTTTTTTATTCCCCGCTCACTTTGGCTTGTCCCCTGTTGCCAGTGTTTTTGATTTTGGTAGCCAGTATCTTGTATATACATTTATCTGACCTGGGGCTGGAAGGAGACTACAAAATAGTGAGACAAAGGACAGAGGGCGAATCAAGGCAACGGTGATGCCCACAAGATAATACATGGGAAATGAACTTAAGAGGGAGGGTGGAGAAGAAAAGGTGGAGGTTGGAAACAGGAGAAAAAAAAGAGGGGGTAACCACATTTGACAAGAAATGTACTTATTGCCTTACCTATGAAACTCTGTGCATAACTTTTACAATGAAAAGGAAAGGCTGTATTACCCAAGAATCAGTTATTAAATTCTACATCATGGTTTCAACCTAATTTTTATAACACACAAAGCAACTTCAATTCTATATGCAAGATTCAGTCAGGTTCTGTTTGCATGTGCGTGCGAGTGTGTGTGTCTGTAATACTTTGGTATACTTTAAGAAACTGTTTCTTTGCCCCTTCTGATACGCGTGGAGGGTGGCTGGCCCTTGGCCAGTTTACTGTTAGAGGCTCTCTGATAACAGATGAGACTGTAAACAGTCGGGAAACAGTAAATGGATATTTTTTTTTAATCTCCTTGTGGAATTGTTCATTGTAATGGATGTAACTCTTCTTCCTTCTCAATAGTGTTTAAATTAGTGGCAACCCCTTTTGTTATGAACAGTGAGAACTCAGATGCCTGTTGCAGTTCTTTCTAAGACATTTGAGCTCTTTGTCGAGCTATCACATGCTTGAGAGCAGCAGAGGCTCTGGCCTGACAGCAGTACTCATGCTCCAGGGTGAAGCAGCGCAGAGGGAGCAGTGAGCATGCACGGAAGTTAATGAGTGGATGAGGTAATGGCGTTAATGAGTGGCAGGGCTGTGAAACTGTGCTGTGTGCAGGGCTGGGGCAGAAGAGTGATGGGCAAACAGAGAGGGTGGAGGAGGAGAAGTGTGGCCCAAACCCTGCATGTGCATGGGCCATCATGGGCGGGGAGAGTGGGACGGGGGAGGAGGATGAGGTGATTGGGAGGAAGGCCTAACCAGGGAGGGCGGGTCAAAGTGTAAAGCTCTTTCTCAACTCACTGATGCTAACAAAACTGTAAAGAAACTATATTTTTAAAAAGCAGATATGTCAATACTTGATTTTTTTTAACCAGTTGATCAACAGAAAGGAGAACTATTTCTGAGCAGTATTGTAATCATGTGTAATTAGGCATGAGTCCAATAAAACATTTTTTATAATTGATTACAATGAGATGTGGATGATTTTTTTACCTTTATTGGTAAAAAATGAGATCTACATTCATTAAGGAATTTTGGAATGATTACAAATAAGATAAAATAGCTAAGGTCTTTCCTAATCTGAGAGTGACTTTGGATGACCAAATTAATTAGTTTGAATTTAAAGAATTAGACCTTGAGTCAAAGAAAAACAGTGGACAGGCAATTCTCACAAGGCAACTTATCTAAATTTAAAGCAGATGTTTGGAAAAACAGTTTCTGGTGAGATATCATCGTTACTTATCCAAGTCTTGATTGCTCTAATTTTATAAAGCATTTAATTTACAAGTTAAACACCAGGCAAGTCAATGTCATTTTGATGATAATATGGTAAGCAATCAATAAAGATAAATAAGATTTCATGTATATGTAAGTTAAAATATCCGTCCGTCAAGGTTTTCCAGTACAACAGGGTGCAAGCTCGGGGAAGGGCTGGTGTCCCGTCTAGCGTGAAGAGGTTCCCAGCTCAGGCCCTGCCTCTGAGCGAGGCTTCTTCTCATCGTCTCACTTTTGCTGTGCTCAAAGGCCTCGATCACAAGTGACCAGAACTCCTGCATCTGGATTCCTCCTAAGGCCTTTGAACAACCAGCTCAAAGTAGTCATAAGACCGGAACAGAAACACCAAGAGGCAAAGGTCTCAGAATACTGGAAATAACAAAACCCATGTGCAGTGACTCTCCACTGGCTCCTGTATGGAAAAGGACCGGACTCTAAGAACGCCTAAAAGCCGGCCTCTGCTCGCCCAGCCTCCGAGACCGGAAGACAAGTGACTCCTGGGGCTCAGGACAGAATATCGTAGAGGGGATCTAAAACTGTAACCTGGTAACCACTGGCAGCGGGGTGAACACAGGCACTCTTTAGAGTAGACCTGACACTCTTTAGCCTCAAAAAAAATTACAGAACCAAGGCTCCTGTCCGTGCAAGTCTGCTTTGGTGTGATTGGCCCTGCTGTCTGTGGGCCCAGACACCACACTTCCACACAAGAATAATGTGCAGCCTCGTTTCCAATCGGGTTTCCCTGCAGAGGGGAGAGAGTGCAAGGGAAAGGGGTTAGCTTTAATGAAGGGCAGAGCACCGCTCACTTTGATGGCCTGACTCTCCTCTGGGCAGAGGCCCTAATTGGCTGCCAAGGATGATTCCAGAGACTCGTGAGGATTAAAGAGAGCTCTGCCGGGAAGTGCGGAGACCCAGGAACAGAACAGCGCAGAGACAAGGCACAAAACCAGCAGCGCAATAGAACGCGGGCATGTGAGTGCTTTCGTGCCGCATTTCATAGCCGCACTCACGTGTCTGACCATGGTTAGTGAACTCGGAACGGCAGATTCAAACGAAACGAAGGTAAAGTTACTTCACAACTCTACCCAACACCTGCACTTCCATGACAAAGTGACAAAGCAAATGTCTCCAATATTCAACCAGTACAGTAAAATACACGACAAATACTGCTTTCGGCCAAAAATTACAAAGTAGGATTGCTTCAGGCTTATGTATGACACTGGTTACTCCAACGAATCATATCGACTTTGCTTTTCAGTGCTCTTTTAGCTTTAGTGACTTGTTCCTATCTCCTATTTTTTTATAGTATAGGGTAATTTGTGAAATTAAAGCATATAATTAAATATGAAAGAAACCAATGCTACTATTTTGCAATGCAAAAATAATGTTTGTTCTAGAATATCATTATATTGGACAAATGATATTATATAGACTTTTAATTGCATAAATATAGATATGGATAGATTGATAGGTAGATAGAAAGGCACACAGTCAGATAGATACATGGATAGATAGATAAAGGATAGATAGATAGGTAAATGATAGAGATAGAGATAGATGATAGATATATATATATATATAGATAGATAGATAGATAGATAGATAGATAGATAAATGATAGAGAGATAGATGATAGATAGATAGATAGATAGATGATAGAGAGATAGATGATAGATAGATAATAGGTAGGTAGATGATAGGTAGACAGATAAGAAATGCAAAGATAGAGAACAATTAGCCCCCCATGCTCTAGGTGAATGCTCATTTTAATGCCAATTGTGAAGTAGGAGAGAGAATGCACTCAGGGTGGTCCAAGCTGCATGTCTGGGCAGTGCAGTTCAGGCCCCAGCTAGGGACAGTCCCCTGGGAGCTCAGGCCCTCAGGACCCTGGGAATTCAGTCCTAAAGGAGGTACCATGTAAAACCAACAGAAGTCCCCTGCCAAAATTAGGAGACAAGACGTGCTAGAGTGGAAAATAATAACACCTGACTCCACAACTTAGCCTTTTGATGTGAAGGATGCAATAAAACGTAGATGGAATATAGAACACAAAATCATCACCCATTATCAAGAACACTGAATGCTGGATGTGTCCAAATCTGCAACAAACAAGCTATCACTAACATACACATCTTTGAAAGCTCACAGAAATCGCGAGCTATAAATCATGGCTTCAGTGTATAAAAATCTTAACAAAGAACTGTCAAATCTTAGGACCAAAAACATGGACACACAAAAAAATTCAAATGGACATTGGTAGATGAAAGAAAATATTTATGAAATAACAAACAGCAATTAAAGTATAGGATCGAATAAGCTTGATGCTCTTCTGGGCTCTGGAAAGAAAACTTATTGAAGTTCAATGGTAATAAAATGCAAATGGGGCACGTGCCAGGAAGCAGGGCAGCCCATGCGCAGTGATCCGTCAAAAGAGAACAAACACCAAAGTGTCCTGGCACTCGTTTGAGTGTTGACGATATTGAATCAAATGAGAGCGCTGTTAGAATGGGGAAAGTCGTGTTGAACGAGATTAAAGAGACGAGCGTGCGGTGTCTGGGTTTTCTCATTAGTTCTCTTCTAAGATCCAGCCCTGGACGGTGTCCAGGAGGGGCGGGTGCACACAGACACACTCATGGTGAAGACATTTTACTTTTAGGGAGCCTGAGCTCTTCCTTCCGCCACTAATATTCTTGTGAATTTTCGTTTTGTATTTGTGATGTCCTTGTGGAGGGGATACAGAGGCCGGTGGTGAGCACAGCTCTTGTGTCCTTTCCGTAGACTTTTACATGTATGCTCACGCGCACGTGGCCCGAGCCCTGGCCAGCCGCGTCTCTGTGTGTCCTGCCTGGGCTTCTGGATGTGAATGTCTGGAGTCCTGTACATTTATCATGCCCGTGTGTGTGTGTGTGTGTGTGTGTGTGTGTGTGTGTGTGTGTGCGCGCGCATGTGATAGAGAGATCATTCAGCCTGTGGTAGACCTACAGGCACAGCGTGGCTTCCACATTGGAGGAGAGCCTGGCAGCCCGTGTCGGCTGCACTTCTTTCCGGAGCTCTTTCCGCTGCAGACACGGGTGTGGAGGAGCTGGAGGATGAGTGAGTGCGTCTGGAGCCTCAGCACTCCCTGAGGAAGCAGACACGACGTGTCCACGGGACTTAGGCCCCTCGAGAGGCCTGGAAACCACAGCAGCCGTGCCACTCCCAGCTGATGAGCAGGACCCGTACGTGGCACATGGCTCCTCTCCGGTAATGGCAGGCCCGAGTCTGCGCTTGGATCCTGTGTGCAGGCTTCTCGGGTCTGCCCGGGTCTGTCATTTAATCGCGAGCAGCCCTTGAAGGCCTGGCGAGGGGCTGACTAGTCATTCATTCATTGAGACTGCTGCTGCAGACCTATCTTCCCAGGTACACACCAACACCCCAGGCTCCTTCAGGAATGGGTTCCAAGAGGATTTAGCTTTCAGAACTCCGTAGAGCTGGGGGATACCCCTAACGTGGCCTACAGGCTACGTGAACAAGGCTTTCCCTGAAGAACAACTCATTTATGAGGTGGAGAAAGGATGTGAAATGCTTTCCATATCACCTACCAAAGGAAGCTTCTTCAGGGCTGTCAATCAAATAAAATGGAGCATCCGATTCATAATCATAATTGTCTTCTTTTTTCTATCCAATGCTGCTTTGATAGCATTTATAATTAATGATAGTTCATTAACGTGATGGAGTGGATCAGACAATTTTAGTAGAATCTGCTCTGTGAAGTATACATATGGATGTATCTTATTAGGGCTACTTCAAATGATAAAATAATTAAAACTCGTCTATTAGAACTTCCTCAAAGATGTGATATCATCAATATTTATCAGGAGTGAGTGTCTAATAATTACCTAGTTAACCTGAGTACATGAAAGCAAAAATGACGCCTTACAAAATTCTGTTAAAACTCTACTGAGACGGAAGTCTCCTCACCTGGTAGCCTGTTACCTTCCAGGGCGTTTGTGCCAGCATGCCCTGTATTAGGTGTCTTAACGCCCAGGGATGCGCTGTCTCACATGCCAGGGAGACCTGAGCAGGAGAAGCAGGACCGTCTGGTGGCTGTGGAGGTGTAGGGCTCAGGGCTGTGGACAGCCTCTGCCTTCTTCCTCAGGCCTGCCAGGAGCGACCGTGCCCTCACACTGCCTCCCGGGCCATCTTCTGCGCTCAGATCCTGAGGTCCCGCCTGTTTCTCTGAGGACGGAGCTCCGGCCCTGCCCGTCTCAGGGCGTCGTTCCCACCCTCCCATCTTCCTGCTGCCCTGAAATCCCACGCCTCACTCCTTGTCACTGCTAACTCCTTTCCAATCACACCTCCCATCTTTGAATGCATTTCTCAACATTCTGAGCGAACAGAAGGGTACGAATTTCTTTCTAGTTCCTATTATTTCTCACAGAAAATTGGGTTACAGGTAAGGTACATTAGGAGAAAAAAAATGAAAATACGTGTCTTACAACTATTTCCACGCATAAACACACAGCTATGATGCATAGACTCTTCTAAGTAGATAACATAGTGTTTTATTTATACATGAAGCCCATGATAGATAGTTAACCTTAACCTTCATTAAAACCCCATCTAGTCGTTTTGTTGTCACTCATTAGCTCCTCCCAGCAGAGCCAGGCCTCCAGCCCCTGTTCCTCTATTTTATGTATTATGCCACACATAATCACATGTATGGAAGTAATAGCCAAACCCAGCTTACTTCCAATAACTCCAACATAGAGCAATGTTCAACAGATACATTTCCTAGAGCTTATATTGATATAATATATTCTCTTTACTCTCATAACAGCATAACACATGCTGTTATCTTACATAATCTAATTAGTGTAAATATATCATTTGATGTGACTTTCTTAGTGTGTTATTCCCTTTATAATTCGATCATGGAAAATAATTCAGAAAGAATTCTCACTAAACAAAGATGGATATTATGGTTTAAAAGCTTAGAAGTAATTAAAACTTCAATGTGCTTAATGCACATATAAGTTGTGGCAGAGATACAAGATGTGATTCCTGCTTTTTATCTGTTCTAAAAGAAATACTTATAAACTAAAGCTATAAAAATTATTGGTTATGAAGCAAGGTTTGTGCCTTAGCTTGGTTACGCTAAGTTAATAATAACCATTTTTGATTAAACCGTTTTTCTCTGTAAAATATTTTTTAAAATGTTTGTGACATATTGGTAAGTCCGCATGTGCAATGTGTATTGCATGCTTTATTTGTATGTGCACACATGTTTCCTGAACAGTTCTATACATCAACCCCTTCTGTGTACACAGAAGGAGGGGGTGTATGCAGGTAAGTGCTAGAGAGGCATCAGAATGTCCACTTGAATGTTCAGATTTTCCCTGAACTCATAAAACTGGATAAAAGCATACAAATAAGCTTCCATCCCTTTAAAGTTTAACCAAAATACGTGTTCTTCTTTTTGAACACATATTTGAATTTCCAAAATAAAAACAAAGAGCGACAGATGCAACTGTAATCACATTAAGCTTTACTCATTTGCAAGACATATCTCATCCTCAAAGCCCAAGCACGTCTCTGGCTGCAGGAAGTAAAAAGTCCTGTCCCCGGGAGAAGGCAAGCGAGTGGCCCAGGCCATTTGATGACAGGCTTGTTTTCAATACAAACACATGGACAAGTGCATCTTTCCTCATCCTTTTAAAATTTCTTAACGATGAGTCCAGTTCTTGGAGCTACCATTGAATGTCTAAGTCCATAAGTAAGGACCAGTGGAGACACATGTGAACCTGAGATAATGAGGAAAAGTCTTTTATTTTCTTTAATGTATTCAGGATTTATACCTATGAAAAAATATTAGATGGATACCTGCCAATAGAAATGTTTTGGTTCATCTAAAAACAGTGAATCACAATAGGTAGTCACTGACTTAGGTGAAATAATTGGTCCAGGGAATTACTGAACACTTGTTGGATTTTTGAAAATGTGCCTTGTAACCCAGCCCCACATGACAGCTCTGGCACCACTTTCATTTCCTCCTCCAGCACAGAGAAGCCTGCCAGAGGTACTGGAGCAAAACACATTTGCTTTTCAGAAATTTGAGAATTTTTTTACAGAACTTTGTATACATGGCTTTGATCTCCTGACGGTAATTTAGGGAAGATGCTAAAATCCTAGTATTTGAAGGTGAGAAAGCAAACTATTGGTTAAAGAATGGAAGAGTGGAACGCATCACATGTATTGTGGGCTTAGTCACTGAGGCGTCAGCGACTGAGGAGACCCTAGGCTGGGTTCACCTGGGTCTCTCAGAAAACAGAAAGACCGCGTGATGGGAGCTTTGGGTTCACACAAGAAATCACTGAAGCTGCTAATAATTGCAAGCTTCCTCCATGCTTGCCTTCCCGTGCCCAGTTACCAAGCAGGTTAGCAACGTTCTGAGTTTGAAAACCATCTGTATGAAAATTATTTTCATTTCTGGGGAGATACTGAAAGCCCACATATTTGTCTCATGAGTTTACATCAATGTCCCTCCTTCTTGTCAAGTAATGGAGATTTAACAGTAATAGATATTAATTATGCTACATAAACATTCTGCAAATCAGGAAAAAGGAGCTCATGTTGAAGGGGTGACACAGATCAAGATGCATTGTACACATGAACTGCTTTTAAATGGAAAAAAATTCAACACACACCCTACACAATTAAGGAAAGTGAGGGAAATAGTGGGCTGCAGGGTGGGTGAGTCTCTCGAGCATTCATAAACTCCCTGTCTAATGACAATTCCTTTGTACTATTTCGTGTGTGTGTGTGTGTGTGTGTGTGTGTGTGTGTTTTAAGGAAGGAATTTCTTTTTACAGTATGCCCTGTGTCCAGTCATCAAATAGTACAGAAGAGGTATCAAAGCTTAGGCTAGCATTTGAGTCAGCTGGAAATCCAAAGGCAATTTTAATTTCTCTTGATTCCTGGGAAGACTTGTCGTAGTCTTTTTTTCCCTCTGCATTGCTTAAGTGACTTGAATTACAATTTGATACAAATTTCGCCTATGCTTCCTTTAACTGCCGTCTACTTCCAGCACAAATTAAGACACATGCTGTAGTGGTGGCAAAATTGATCATCAAGCTAAGAGTTGCTTCACTAGCAGCAGTTTATACTACCGTTACTATTTGTAGGGGAAAATGCCTATTTGACGGTGATATGCTTATATTTTGAACGGTGCCTTCGTGGATGTGTGGGCACGCGTGTCTGTGTGAGCCAGGTGTGCACAGCGTGTGTAACTCACACAGGGTGCTCAGTGCATGGCGAATGAATGAAGATGGCCTGACATGCGGTAGGTGGACTGAAGAATATAAAATTCTTCTGGAGCCTGAACTAAAGGAAGACGTGTGTATAGTTTTGGCAAGAATGGCTAATTTGTGCCCATCCTATTTTTGAGATGCCCATCAAACTGCGCGTGTTTGTGTGTGTTCCCTCGTGGATGAAACTGTGTAAAAAGTCAACTGTGGGGCACAAACCATCTCCTAGTTAAAGACGTCAGGAATTACATTAGTCCTCTGCATTTAACCAGAAAGAAAGAATTATTTACTAATCTCAAAACAGCACTCGGTTACTGAGAGAGGCCTATTTTCTAAGCAAGTCTTTCTTTACTGCCTTCCAAATGAACTTGCAAATAGGACAAAATCAATTAAAGTTAATAGAAGAGAGGACAACCCATCAGGCTTGTCTTCTGGAGAGAATGCACGCGACACTGGATCCAGTCTGTGCATTAGTTCAGGTCCTGAGACCCAGCCGTGGACTGCAGCAGCAGCAGCAGCAGCGCTGGGCTTCCCGCACGCCTGAGCTCCACGGGTGAACACGCCTGCACACGTCTGCACACCACGGGAGCACACGCCAGTTCAGGAGTGCCTGTTCTCTGAGGAGCCTGGCCGTGGGGCAGAGCTGCAGATAGACACCGCGGAAGAGCAGCCACGGTGCAGCCACGCACCCACCGTCTGGTGGAGACACGCAGGCATGGGTGTTTCAGCTCGGGAGCAGGAGTCTGTCACACGACACTGTGACGCTGGTGTCGAGTGGGTTCTGTCCTGCGTCTGTGTGTCTGGGGTGTTATTCTCTCAGTCCACAGCTGGTCATTGAAATCTTCACAGTGTACCTCGAGCTATGGTCTCTGAAGGAGTGAAGCAGAGCGATGGCTTCGCCGTAGGAATGATTGTCCAGCCTGGGGGAGGCCTATTCCTGAAGCCCAGGAGGCAGGCAGGGGCGAGCTCTCGACGACCGGCAAACATCTGACCAAGTAAAAGATCCCTGGCCAGATCACCCTAACCTCAAGTCCGATCCATGCCTATAACTGAGGACTAACTAAAAACATAATAGGAACGGTTTGTCTTTCGATATGTTTCTGTCTCGATGATCATGCAAGCCTGGGACTGGTGCCTCACGTGTGCCATCCTTGTGACTCAGGAGGCTGAGAACGGAGGACTGTGGTTCAAAGTCAGCCAGGCAGGAAAGTCCCGAAGAGTCTTCAACAAAACTGGAAGTGGAGCTGGGACTCAAGATGGTAGAGCTCATGCTACCATCACATGCCTTGAGCCTAGGAGCCCAGAGACATCTCAGCGTCCAGGCCCTGAGTCCAAGGCCCATGACTGACAAAAATAACTAGTATAATATAATAAAACATATATATATATGCGTGTGATTAAACACCCAATTGTATACTTCCTGGCAAGCATCACGTTCTTCTGGCGGTTATTGATTTACAAATTATTCCACCTTCATTTTGTTAGAAGGTGTGTTTTTCTATTGTTGAAATATATTAGTATATCTGAGTATAATCTCTCATAAGCCCCAAATCACAAAATAGAATCTAGTGCCTGCCAGATTTCTAACTTAATATCTTTTATTTTGGTATCATATGCACACAAAATTCAAAGTTTAAAAACATATCTGGCATAGATTAGAAAAAAATGTATTTGTCATGAATGCTTTGAAAAGTTTATGGAGTTTTTTATGAACTCACTTTCCCAATAAACAGTTTAAGATTTTTGTGGCTATGAAGTCTTTATTTTTATTTGGAGAGTAAAACTTATATTTAAAAAGAGAAATACAGAGAGATTGGAGGATAATGACAATGTTGTCAACTATAATCTTATATCTGGGGACATTTACATGCAAAGAGGGGCACTGACAATAGCTCTACTTGCAGTGTTGATGTAAAAAAATATGCCATTACTAGAGAAAAAAAACTACAAGTCAGAAACACCAGGACAATCCCTTTGTCTTTGAGTATTTGCTCTTAGATGCAGTGAGGCTAAAGATCTACTCATTTTCCTGCTTTAAGACTCAAGTTTATCATTTTGCTACTGAATGACCTTGTATATTCTACCAAACAACACTTGTCACCGCTGTTGGAAAAACTCAGAGTTCAGTGTGACATGACCCTGCTATCTCTCCACATTAGTGCTCAGCAAATCCCACATCAGTAACCAACATCTCAGCAAGGGCCAACATACAAAGCACATTTGATATTCCCTGAAGAATTGCTACCACTCTTTCTTTCTAATAAATTAATTATCAAGCTGTTTACAACACTATTTCCGTTGGCAGCCTGGAAGCTGAGTGTGTCACAATATTTAGAACAATAAGTAATGACTACTGATTCTTACCTTTTATTAATAAGCTATTAATTTTGTAATATGTAATCAAATTATGTAACCTCATCACCACACAATTTCATAATCTAGAATCAATTAATAAGAATATTCACTCGGTGGAGAGTTGGTGAGGAGTAAATTAGGAGCTGTATGAGGTAAGGGTTCTTAATTTGAAATCCCTATCAATGATTGGTAATTATTCCATGTGTGAAGATGTCAGATTATGGCTTATTTCCTGAATCATTGAGGTGTATCTGTTTGCCTGTCTACTGTTGTCAATAAAGTTTTATTGTCACACAGATGTGATGAGATGCTTACACATTCTCAGTGGTGTTGGTACAACTGTCTTTCCAGAATTTAGACACTAAGAAGACAACTCCTGCTGTTTCCTTATGGCATGATCATACACACTGAAATGTCAAATATTTTATTGTGTGAATACAGTTTAATTTATTTGAATACATTATATTTTATTAATTTAATGCATTATTTTAGTGTGATGCATTCAACTTGTTGAAAGATTTTAGCTAAACTATAAAACTTCAAAAACAGCTTGTCTACAATATAAAGCTATAATTAGACATTCAATTATACATTCATTAAAATAATTTATGATGTTTCTGTAAATGAGAAAATAATTACTTTTTTAATTGTACTCTAAGAAGTCTTTGCAAATTATAGTATCTACATTAGGGATTAAAATTAATGTTGGTTCCAAACCATTTGGCAAATTATACATTGAAAGCCTTGCACTGACTGGGCTGGCTGTACACCTGACTGGAGTATTTACTATAGCATACAAGTTTACTTTCTTTAAACTGAAAAACAAGATTCTGAACTTCAAGGATTTACTTTGCACCTCAGCAAAATCATAGAAGCATTAATTTATAGTTCATTGGCCCAAAGAAAAAAATATATATGCATATGTCCTTGACAGACAATATCAAACACTAAAATACTTTGCCATAGCTGCAGAGCGAGCTTAAAGAATTACTCAAAATGCACACCTTGCTAGCATTTTCTGGGTTGAAGCTTTCATACTTGGGGCACCAGTCGTTATCCGTGCTGCTTTAAATCCCTCAGAAGGTGGCGGCTCTAAGACCTCAAAAGCACTCGGTTCAGGGCTGTTTCTCACGCAGTTGGAATCCAGTCCTGGTGAGAGTGGAGGTCCTGATCATTCAAGGAGAGCTGTGGAGCCCGTGGCTGTCATGAGAGAGTATCACCACGACTGAGGTGAGGACGGCGGCAGGGACAAACAGGAATGAGAGACAACAACACCATCCAGATGGTCCCAGATCAAACAGGAGTTGCCACTCCTCAGCACGTCAGCATTGTCTTAACTGTAACTGAATCTTTTTACAGTTTTACAACTGTTGTCTCCTGAGTAAGGCTTGTGGCCAGCTAGGCATATGCGTATATCTATGTGCACATAATATATCATCAATTATATATATGATAGGGTATAGACATATGTATTATTAACTGATACTATGATTTAAATGAAGCATTGACTATTCATTTGAAAGACTTATTCGTACCAGGAACTATCTTTGAATGGTTACATAAAATTGACTTGTTAGAACTAAAATGACAAGGTATATGTACCCTAAGAAAACACAAATGTATCCTAAATCCTAACAAGATCTGAGATTTTTCTCATTATTACGAATCTAATTGATGTCTCAATATGAATATTTATGAGTTATATGATTGTGTTTGCTTTCTGCATATGATTTGTGTGGTTGAATGAGTTTGTAGTTTTGTTTTAGTCTCAGTCTTCTTTGGTTGTGTATGGTTCATATCATTCCCATCATGAGACCCGGAATGAAATCGCTCTCTCTTTCTCGCTCTCCTCTCTCACCTTCCTCCCCCCTCTTTACTGAATCAGAAATTGTGCTATCGTGACATTTTAGAGAAAAGGTTCTATATCAGTTCTCTGTGCTGTTTTAGGTCTGGTGTGTCATGGACAGAATACTTAGCCCATCCAGAGAACGGAAACAATTCATTCACATAGGTTTCCCCTGTTATGACACGAGCACATATCCCCCTCCTCAACATGCACCGAACTGTATTCAAGGTGAGATGTAAATAACCGATACTATCCAGGACACAGAGAGAAAGCTCTATTTAAAAACTGGGTCTTCCCCGGTCCTTCTAGATCATCCACGCAACTTCACGCCCGAGTTTAATGAGGAAACAAACAGAAGCAGAGAAGAGACATCACCATTTCGCAGTTGGGTGAAGGGCGTCCTGCAGACTAGCTGGTGTGCCTTCCTGACCGCCATGCAGACCTCTTCTGGCGCTATCTGTGCTCTCCTGAGAGCCAGCCGCTCTGATTTCACATTTGCACACTCGTGTGCCGTCCCCAGCCTCTCCGGAGAGACTTGAAGGTGAACAGAGGGTGAGGGGAAAGAATGCGAGGACGGGAAGGTGAACAAGGGAGGGCGCTCTGATTCTTATGCTCGTCTGCTTGATCAGCGCAGCACATGTATATGTATATATATGTATATATATATATGTACACACATATGTGATAGAGACAGCACACATATATTTATATATTTACACGTATATGATATGGACAGCTCGGGCAGGGCGCGGAGCCAGGCCGTGCGCCCCGGCCATCCAGATGCGAGCCCCAGCCTCTGCCCGCATGCACGGCGCCTCCGTCCTGGCCACCACCCGCGTCCGTGGCACAGTCCCGAGGGACCCTCTGGTCCCCGGTGACACCAGGCCAGGGCTGGGGCAGGAGCGGGCAGGACACCCCGGCAGGAGGGCATGGCAAGCGACGCCCCACCAGGGCCTTCCAGACACCCCGCCAGGTCCTACCAGAGATTGAGGCCATCGCTCCTTCTCTGTTTATTTATTAAAGATTCCTGGCTGTGTGGATGACAGTGAGCCAAGCGTCCCCCCAGTGGAAGCGACTGGTTGTTAAAGCTCCATCGCCTAGGGGACTTTTACCGAAGGAAATGTAATTACTAATTATAAGAGGAAAGATCAGAGCATGAAGGAATGTTCCATAATTGCATACAAATTGCCTTATTGCATATGTGTCCTGAAAATGTCTTCCAATAACCCCTGAACTTATTGTTCAAGGAACCCATCTAGGACTTCCTTTCTTGGTTGGAAAAATGCACTTCCCCAACAACAGTAATACCTGAGATTTTTGGTAATCTGCAACGGGAGGCAAAATTGTAATTAAAGACATCCCAGGGGCAGGGTGGCCACGCAGGCGCCCGGCGTCCACTCTGCGTCCTCTGTTCCCCACCTCTCCCTTTCCACACTTCCCTTCCGCGCCCCAAAGCTTCATCAGAACAATTTCCAGGGGAAAATGAATGATAGTGTGGACTAGAAGAAGAGCATAAAGACCAGCTAAGAAAGACACATGCATGAATTGTTTGAGGAAAGTAAATCACAGTCTTATGTCATACCTATATTCTGCGTGAGAGAAAAACGTTATAATTCAATCAAGGAGAGAAAAGGAATGATAAAAAAAGTCACTTGTTTTGAAAATTAAAGTTCATAAGAAAGGAGTCATTTTGACTATGGCCTTTGTACACAAATAAAAAGAAACAAGCCTTTAAATTTGGAAGGATGTAAATAAGGCTTTGGGAATTTAGCCATTTCAGGAACTATTCTACTAAGGTTTTGTTTCTAAATAACATGCAGTAATTTCTAAATGTTTTAGGTACATTTTATGCCAATAAGGAAAAATTATTTCCAAGTAGCTTACCACAGGCAAAACCCAATGTAATTAATAATTAATCACAGGTTTGAGATGTTTCTCAAGCCTACTCCAGTCATCTGGCGGCTGTAAATCAGAGCAGCACATTCTTACATCACAACCTTCTTTTTCTAGAGCTGTTCATCAGAACATTCAAGGATCCAGAAATGTCGCAAGGCTTGTTTTGTCTATGATAATATTTCTACTATCCAGCAGTGATATGTTTGAAGTGAACTATATTATTAAGTAGCCAGGTTCAAATTTTTGAGTTGAGGTCCTGAAAATAAAAAAAATTACTTAATTCTACAGAGAATATGAGGCAAAAGACACTGTCCTCTACTTGAGCAATTGTAATGGGTAAAACTTTTAGCCCACAAGGTAAAATGCTGACTTAAGATCACATTAGCATTATTACAAAGGCAAGCATAGATTTTACGTAGGAGGAGCGCAGTTCTAAATCCAGGTGGCTATTAACTTAACCCCTAAGTGTTCCAGTGACGGCTGCTCCCGGTGTGTAAATGTCTCTCATCTTAGTGTCCTGGTTTTCTGTCTGTGTTGCCTTCATTCAGACATTGCTGGAAGCTTCTTGACTATTGCAACAGGCTAAAAGAAAAGCATCTCAAGTCCTGTGTGAGACCATTTCTCAGGGAGGGAAGCTGGAGGGGGGCGCTGTCAGCTGACTCCTCTCATGACATCGGGGTGTGGGCGCTGTCAGCTGACTCCTCTCAAATCGTCTGGCCTACGGCATCTGACCTGGCCTTCCTGGGACTCCTTGGATTCTAGCATGTGTCTCTCTCTGAAATTTTAGCTATGATCTATTAATTCACACAAGAATTCTAGTGTTTGAAACTTCACCTGCACATGCAAATCACTTACTTTGATCTTTCCTCTCTCCAGGCCTCTAAAGATGAATCGTCTGCTAGGCGAATCCGTCCTCATTCAGTCCTGTTTGCTTAGCCACCTGCTTTGAAGCTAGCATTGCAAACCTGGATTCACAGGTTTGGGCTCTATCTACTTTTCATATTGAATTCTGTCCAATCATAATGTATATTTCTATAAAATGTAGTGTCTATGTTTTGGATATTTTTTTTACTTACCATGAAAGCAATCAAAGAGAAATGTTTGTAGTAAAACTAGCTGTAATCCAAGTTATAAACTCAACTTCTACAGAAATGAGAAGGGGGGCAGGGAAATCCGTATTTTTAAATTCTGCTACTCACAGTAAATGTGTTCTAATGATGCCGGCCGGGCGGAGAGCCTAACTGGATGACATCCACAGCGCAGGCCCTGGGTCTGCCTGGGGTGAGCTGAGTCAGCTCCCCGAGCCCTGAGCCGGAGAGGCGGCTCTACTGGAGTAGGCCCAACACTTACCACTGTACAGGCAAGAAACCAGAAAAGTAGTTTAAAGCTACTTCTAAATAAGTCTTTAACTGCAGCTCTCCTGAGTGCACTCATTTTATGCTTTACAAATAAGAATCTCTAGCTACTTACTTCCCATTTGTGGTAGAACACCTGTTCTAAGCTGCATCAGTATCGATGTCATGAACACATGTTTTGACACTTGATACTTAAGAAAGGGGAAAAGGTAAGAAATGAGGGAGAATTTTAGAATCCACCTTTAAGAGATATTGAGTAAAAATTTAACTACATCCATGCTTAAAAATAATTGTCCATGGCCAGGAGTTTGGCCTAGTGGTAGAGTGCTTGCCTCGCAGGCACGAAGACCCGGGTTTGATTCCTCTGTACCACATACATAGGAAAAAGCCAGAAGTGGTGCTGAGGCTCAAGTGGTAGAGCTCTAGCCTTGAGAAAGTCCAAGAACAGTGCTCAGGCCCTGAGCTCAAGCCCAGGACTGGCAAAATAAATAATTGTCCATGCTGGTGAGGGACAGCTGACCACTCCCTCACGAGTGTGGGGCCAGACTTCCACCCAGGAAGCCCGGCGTAGTCACAGGCAGACAGGGCCAGGGGAAGGCACAGCTGTTGACCGATCCTCTAAAAGAAGCACGGCAGAGACTGTGGAAGCCTTGCTCGCGTGGTGGTGGGGTGGGGTGCAGGCGAGCTTTGGCCACAGCGGGGCACAGAGCCCGGGGCCAGGACAGGGCTTTCCCACCATTGCTTTCTTTTCTCTTCCCCCTGCCCCCCCCCCCGCCCAAGGGAGGCATTTTTCAGGAAGCTTGAATGGTGACAAAACACAGGCCACAAAATACCCTTGAAGAACTGATGAGGTCGATCATTTGAAGAGTAGTAAAACGACACTGGTTAGATCACCCATTTATAAATGTGCTGTGTGAACTTACAGTAAAACACAGCTTAACTGAGAATGGCACACGAAGGGCGGGTGTGCTAAATAGTAAAGCAGAGCTGACTCCTTTCCGGTCACTGTTTCTCTGCCAGCAACCAGCGGCTCTCTCACTCTCAGGGCACTCTTCCTTCACCGTCCTCTGCATGTCTTCTACTTTCATGCCTCCCCTCAATTCCTCTTCTGCTTTTCTTTTCTCAAGCTCTACCGTCTCATACCTCTCTTTTCACTCCCCATTTTATCTCATTGAACATTTACTTTTCTTAAAACACAGCAACCAGTCATGAAAATTTTGGTTTTGTATTCCAAGCAGATTAGAATTTCAAATATTGAGTTGCCAGCATGAAATATGAGATAACTCAACATTAGAAATTCTTGACAATTCAGTTTAAATACATTGCACATTTGGAATAACAGTTTAATGTTAAGGGAAAAGAAATCAATTCTCAAACCGCTCATCTGCGAGACTGGTAATTACCTCATATTTCATGGATTAAAAACAGCAACAAAAGAAACAGAATGTTGATTCATTGGGTACATGAAAGTAAATGCCATAATATCGATCTTGAAAAATAAAAGAAACCATTATTTATTGCAACCTGTATTTTCTGAAGATCTCGTTTTGAAAACAAAGCAGAAGCTAGCTGAGCCCCCCACCGAGAAGCTCACAGCCCACAGAATTCAGCCACAACAACAGGAATGTTTGGTATCGTGCCATTTCTCTGTGGAAATGGGAATCTTGGCTTTCTTTTCTACATATAATACAACACCTTTAAATAAATCTCATATTTAAAAAAATTAAAAAAAACAAACTTCCTAGCAACTTATGTTTCTTGCCCAAGCCAAGAAATGTATAAATTACAGACAACAAAGTCAGAGCAGGTACCGTGTTCTTGCACGTACTTCTCTTGGCAGACAAAACCATTCTTTTTAAATGCAATGTTGGTTTCCAACGCCTTTGAGATGATTCATGGTTCACTGACAGCTGTTTACCTTCAAGCTCACCTCAGGTGATTTACCCTTTTCTCTGATCAAATTTGAATTCCATGTGAAGTTGCTCAGGAAATCGTCCTGGTAGGCAGGTAAAGGTTAGCGCCTTCTTTGGCAATGCGTTTCCTGCAGGTGGGCCACAGGGCAGAGAGGCCCAGAGACAAAATGAGGACAGAAGTTTAATTGGCCCAGGTGTTGATTGTTGTCACTGGCTAACCTTTAATTAAGTGGCATGAGATAGATACTCGAATATGTAGCTAAAAGTTACTCAGCATTGTCTACTCTGTGTTCATGCAATGTTTGACAGTATCAACAATAAACATAGACCTCATATGAAAGTTGGATGGATGAATGAAGGGTTGAGAATGCAGTCAATATAAACTGTGCATCTCCTTTGGGATTAAGACAATTTGGGGGGTATCAGGAGGGTTGGGAGAATAAAGAAACGGGAAGTGGTGGCTGTGCTTCTTCATTGTGGAATTTATATACCACTGGGATCCGCTCGAATTTTGTTCAATTTTCCATAATGAAGATTAGTTCACGAGTGATTGATCAATAGAATAATTATAGCTGCATCATGCAATTACAAACTTCAGCAGAAGAGGATCAGTTCATCTATCAGCTTCCCTGGGGCTCTGGCGTCCAGGGGACGTCCACACCCTCGCAGAGGCCCTGAGGCCTCACCCACTCTGTGTGAATGCCACACAGTGATACTGATTTGTCCCCTTATTTCCATCCCCTCGTGTCAGTTGCAGATGGAAAATGCGAATGGTTTTCAAGAAAGCGCAGCCCGATTGTTCAATAAGAAGCATCCCAAATACTGTGTTCTGTTACGCGATACCAAATGCACTGAATAGTCAGTCGACATGGGGAAAGTTCTGCTGCAAAGTATTCACTTTACAAATTTGAATGCTTAGCATATTTGATATTTAATGCTAAGCTCTTCTGAATTAAATAATGTCTGTCCTCATGGGATGTCTTTGCCATCTAACTAATCAGATTTCCATCTATGAACGGAGACAATTTATGGTTCCCTTCACTGTGATTAACACCAGCTCTTTGCTTTGTGTTTATGATTGCTCTCTGAAGATTTCTGCCTTTGTTATTAGGACTTCAGTAACAATAGATGGTTCTTGTGGAAGGACACAATTATCCGTGCCTCAAAGAACTCCAGTGTCATTTCATCATTTCTTAGTTTTCCCCCAAGCAACAAATATTACTTTGAAAAAGAAAGAAAAAGTCTCCATCTGAATGATCAACAGATCCATCAAACCCAGTATACAGTAACCTTTCCCTCTGAACGGGTTTTCTTTCTACTGTCCCTTAATGGGCACAGTAAATGAGTGCCAAGGTTTGGTCATGCTGGGAAGCCGTGTTTCTGTCTGTCCCTCCAGGTTCAGACACAGCTGTAGCATCAATGCCACTGCATTTAGTTATGCAGTGATTGCTCCTCCCCTCTCTTCCCTGGAAAGGGTTCCCAAATGCCAGCCCTCCTGAGAGCTCCCCATCCTGGGTGAGTCCTGAGATCCAGGCTGCCACCAGTGCCACCTGCTTCTGGGTCCAATGCACCAACTCCCTTCAGAACAGAAGTCTGCACACTCTCCACAGTCCCAGCCTCACACTGGGAAAAACAATCTTGCATGTGTTCCACACAAGAGAAAACAGTTCAAATGACGTATTAAAACTACCAGCTTTCCAAACATCAAGTCTCCCAGCCCCAGCTGGATTTGTAGTGAGATGCTGAAAGTGAGTTGCAAACCAAGGAAATCTTACTAAGACATCCAGGGGGGACAAGGAGAAGAAAAAATCTTTAGCCTTGCAATTGCTAAGATTACTCTTAAGGAGTTTCTGAAACAGAAAATTTTCCCGTGTAATTAAAATGAAGGTGACTATTTAAAGCTTCAGTTACAATGTAGTAATCAAGAAATAGGATATAAATTAAAAACAAGACGATTCAGTTTTCCAAAGCGAAAGGAAAACAACTTTAGAAAGTACTGTTTCCTGCACTCCGAAAATGTATGTTCAAGAACCACAGGAAAGTTGTACAATGGAAGGAATTTTTTTCCCTTCTTTGCTGCCTACTCCTGAAATGGTCATGAGTCCAAACAAGGAGATGGTCTGCCAAGAGCATTTCTATAAACACATAGATTTATTGATGGAAATATGATGCTACAAAAGCTTTTCAATTAGTATCAGAGTCATTAACCAGGCAAGGAATATATAGGGGTGGTGGCACTTTATTCAATTATACTTATAAAGATGTATTACTGCAGATGATAAGAAGTAATAGAAACACTTAAACACTTGTACACAACAGCACTTAAATGAAATATCAATAAGTGCTGCTTTATCTCTCTCTCCCTCCCTCTCCTCTCTCTCTCTCTCTCTCTCTCTCTCTCTCTCTCTCTCTCTCTCTCTCTCTCTCTCTCTCTCTCTCTCACACACACACACACACACACACACACACACAGACACTTTCTCTAAACAATATGGCAGATAGAATTTTCTTCTTCTGTCTCCTCTGCGTCTCGAGAGTTGGAGCTGTTTCCTGTGTGTGCTCATGGCTTTGTGCGTGAGTTGCAGTAAGTTGAGTCATAGACAATTCTCTGGCAGCTTTGTAAGGCTGTTATTCCATACCACTCAGTTATCTCCCCAAATTCTAGCCTGGCTAATGGCTCTCTCCTCCTCTCGTGGCTTACGCCCTGGCTTACACTCTTAGGGCAGTCAGTTTGCCTCCCAACAACTCTTTCACTTCAACTCCCAACGCTTTTTCTTCTGTACTTACACTTTACATGTATGACTTATATTGAGCCATGATTTTTTCTTTTTATATCCTTTTACTATGCACATCTGCTTAAGGCAGAGTAATTCGCTGACTCTGTATTTTCTTGATCCTAAGTTTCAAACCATTCTCACATTCCCATCAGGCACACTCGGCATTTAACCATACAAGTATGAATGTAGAGTGAAGCAGAGGAAGAAAATTCAGTGCCACAGGATTCTGAGTTTTCAATAATAGAACATAAGATACACTGAACAAAGTGTCCATAATTAATATATATGAGATGTAGTGTAGGCATAGATTAAATACATTTTCAACTAAAAACTACTTAAAATATAAGGCAATATAAAATAAGGAAAGAAATATTTTAAACATAGACATATTTAATACAATTATAAATGATATGTATATAAGATAGCTCAAATAAATAAAACACAAGAGAAAAAAGCAAGAGAAACTAATAATTAAAACTTGTGATTGTCATCTCAGTTGAGCAGAATTCACCAGTGAATCCTTGTGGAGCAATTTCCATTTCAGAAGATTGCCCGCTTGATTTACTAGTTAAAGCTTTCCTCCGGTCACCTATGTCTCCTACGAGATCAGCGCTGTGACCTCACAAGCCTTGGCTCCTGGACACTAACTCCTCGAGTGTGTGTGTGTGGAGTTGTTGATAATCTTATTTGTTATGATGGTAAAAGTGAACAGTGCATTCATTTCTGATATTAGGAACTTGTTTCTTTGTAGTGTTTTTTTAAAAGATTTTCGCAATAGAATTTTATAGATTTTACTGTCACCAAGAACAAATTGCTTTTACAAGTGGGAAACTTTAAATTTTACTGAATCCTGTGGGTTTCTTAAAAATTAGTTTTATATAACTAGAACTCTTAAACCAGAAGCCGCTTTCTCTCCTTCAATGAACACCCAGAAACTCTTTAGCTGAAGACACATTCATTTAGCACTACTTTTCAAAATTTTTTAGAAATAAAGTTGATGAATAATAGACATATGAGACTTAGGCTGGAAAGCTTTATATACCAAGACAAAAAAAGGCTAAAATAATTGTTGAATATTTACACTGGGAACTGCCAGTTTTTTGAAAGGAGGAAAAGTTATTGCTCTGTATTTGTTTACCAGAAAATATGTATCATTAAAATTGAACACAAAGCAAAATGAAAAGATGATGCAAACACACAATATATTTTTTCAGAAGGGAATCAATGAAAAGAGTGCTGTAACGTGTCTGAGTGAGGAGACTCTTCATCAGTTCTTTGTAGGAGACGTCATGTAACATCTACATGCATGCATGCACGCACACCATTTTCCTTGGAGTGCCTCAGTCCAATGGCGTTTCTAAGAGACGACTAAGAGAAATTTCCAAGTATCTAAGACACAGCTAAGAGAACAATGAGAGACTTCCATTTTATATAGAGCGGTGGCTATAGAAATGATAGTTGACAGCAGATACCACTTCTATAGGACCTGCTTAATCTCATGACAATTACAGGATTGAATCAAGTCTTGCTTTCTACTCCTGTGGTAGTTTTAATGGCGATATGGCTGCAGATAAAGTTGCCTACATAGGACATCGGAAGGTGGAACAATTTGTGAACTAGCCGTCTTGTTAATTGACAAACAAAACTGATATAAGAGGGAAATGATGTGCTGCGTTGATAGACTACTAGGAATTTGCTAAGGGAAGGAGACCTCAGGAGTCTGAGCCTTGGGTCATTCATGTCGCTTCCTTCTTTCCTCCACGCACGGGCTACACTGAAGGAAACGTTGTTCCACAGGAAGTGTTAATGAGGGCTTTTCTGGAACACTCAGTTCTGGTCATTGTGTGTGTATTTTGACTTGGCAATAATGGGCAAAATTTAACAAAGTAGGTAAATTTAAGCAAAGTTTAAGAGCTTTCACTATAGTAATTCCATAGTTGGCAAATATGGGAATTAAATTGCACTGAGTTCTGTTAGGATTGGTTTTTTTTTCAATTGTTATATAAGCAAAAGTAAATGGTAGCTTACATAAATCTCTCGGTAATTGTAATACATTTACATTTAAGAATCAAACTGAATTCAAATTTTGGAAATAGTTACACATTTTTGCATGCTAATTAAAACACGATCTTGTTTTTTTATCAGTAATACTGATTGTAATCAACATGAATTTCAAATGAGAATTTGGAAACAAAATAAGGTAATTTCTTCTGCATAGGACTGGTGATGGGCTCAAGAGGCCCTGCAGAGAGGGCCAGCGTCCAGGGGAGCCTGAGAGGCTGTGACTGGACCCCAGCCCCACGTCAGGGACACGACAGGAAAGCACTCAGTCGTGGGGAACTGCCACTCACCCATGACAAAAGTAGTCAGTACTGAAATCGACCCCAGTGGAGGGTTAGGTGCCTTTGTGAAGAGGATCTGTGTCTTCATGAAAGAGTGAGGAAAGGAACCTCCTCCTGCAAGCCTCAACGAGCCAGGATTGCACTCCTGGAAGACGCACTCGTGCCAACAACACTGTCTCTTTAGCCATGGGCACAAACTAAGGATCCCCACTTTTTTTTCTTTTTGCTATGACAAGGGGTCATTTAGTCACAAAAATAGGCATTAAAAGCTATCCATTAAACTGGCACAAAAATAAGTGAATGGGTATAATCAAATAGCACGGCCATTCGCACTTAGTTTGATGTCCTAAGTTCAAAGAAAAGTATGTTATTAAGTTGACATGTTAATATGTCAAGTTTGGTGAACTATTTAGAGAAATCTCAGCTCATGAAATCTCTTTCCTTTTCTTGTCTCTCTTTTGATAGAGATTCATCCATTCATTCGAGAATGTGTTTTGTGCAGGGTGTACTGTAAATGGACCCCCTATCCTCACAAACACTCACTTTGCCTCAGAGCTCAGCCACACCCCCGCCCAAGACTTGTTTCTAAGTCAGAAGGAAGTCAGCAAACACCGGGAAGAAGTAGACTGGCGTGGAGGAGGGAGTAGGCCCTCTCCTCTTTCGTTCATGAGACTTTGCTAAGAGTGCCTGTGGATGAGGGTGGTTCTACGAGACTCATCAGGAATCAAGACCCCAGGTCTAAGCCAGCACTGAGCCAGCATTCGGTGCCACTGTGAACCCCAAAATCACAGGAGAATGCACAGGCACATTCAGTCCCCACCGATCCGTGTTTCTGTCTAAAGCTCCGCAGAGTATATGATTTTACTGGGAGAAATAGAAATGTTTATTCCCTCCCATGCAAGCATACACATGCATGTACACCTTTACACCAAGTGGCAGGCAGATAATGGTTCCTGTATTCATTCTCCCAGAGAATGACAAAATTGAAAAAAGTAAAATGAGGCAAATTATCTTCTAAGTTCATGTTCCTTACTCCATGAAAAAGTTTTTAAAAAAGGGGGAGCTATGTCTTTAAAAATGGAATTTAGGAGCCCGGAGTTTAGCCTAGTGGTAGAGTGCTTGCCTAGCAGGCACGAAGACCCGGGTTCTATTCCTCAGTACCACATACATAGAAAAAAGCCGGAAGTGGTGCTGAGGCTCAAGTGGTAGAACTCTAGCCTTGAGAAAGTCCAAGGACAGTGCTCAGGCCCTGAGCCCAAGTCCAAGACTGGCAAAAAAAAAAAAATGGAATTTAAAAATAACTTCCTTGTCTATACTGACATCTGCATTATCACTTCATTTTTATTCTGCAAAAAAGTATATAGTCTGTAAGGCTAAAAGAAATATTTAATATCTGGGCTCATAACTATTGAAGTAAGATAATAAAAATAGTTTTCACACACAAAAGTCATTGGAAAAAATCGTGGAACATGGAAGAGATTTGTCACGGCGAGTCTTCACTCTCCAAAGAATCCACTTTTGTAAGTCATTTAACTCCTAAGCAGGTTCCTGGGGAGAAGCATCATTCACGCGTCATCCTGCGAGTACAGGAAAGTGTCTGAAATCTGAGCCTCTGTGGCGAGGGGCTGGGGGCTAAGGGCGAAGACTCTGCCTGCGGGAGTTCGTCCTTCGCTCTGGGTTTGCAGCTTCCCTTAGCCTGAGCCAAACGCTGGCACACCGGTTAGTTCCGTATAGGTGTGAGCAGGCGGTCCTTCGCTTGCACAGTCGCGTGCGTGTCCTTTCTTCCTCCGGAACGTGGCTGCCCCTCTTACTTGCTTAGGCCTCACCACGAGCAGCGTCTGGTGATGGCTCGAGGACTGGGAGCACACACTTTCCACCGGGACAGGAAGGGAGTGTGGAATTCCAGTGTGGGCCTCCGTCTGTCCATCTGTGAAGCGGCTCTCACCCCTCACGCGTGCGTCTCGCTCTCTGTCTCCAGGCTGAGCGTCTGCACTGAGTGTGTCTAGAACACGCGCAGCGTGGAAGACGCAGGGCCTAAACGATTCTCAGCTTCCACCTGCCCAGGTGGAGGCCGGGACGGGTCAGGGCGGGGTGGACGGCCCGGGGCTCTCCCCTGCGGGAGCTGTGACCCCTGCCCCTGCCCCCGGGCTCAGGGCGTGGGGGCTGTCCTGTCTCTTCTCCTTGTCCTCCGCATGTCCACCCCACCGTGCTGCGGGGCCTCGAGCGGTGGAGTGTTTCGGTTATGCTGGAAGACACTGCTGCAGGCTCTCGGGACCTGCGTGGCCTGCACGGCCGCCTGCTGTGGGTGTGAGGCGGGGAAGGCGGAGTGAGGAATGACTGCGTGGAGACTCAGAGGCCATCCCCTCCACGCGCTGGGTCCAGTGTGTCCCGAGAGGGACGTCCCTCGTGACCCCAGCAGAGCGGCCCGGTGGACGTGCAGGCTGGAGCGCGGCTGCTGAGCCGCTCAGGGAGGCTGTGACCGCAGTCCCTGGGGGAGGGATGGATGGGGTCGACGAGCTCCACCCTCCCGGCGGCAGTGCAGCGCTCGCCTAACACCCAGCCAAGACTTTGCCGGGTGCTACGGTAGAAAAACATAACCGACAGAAGAGAGGACAGAAATTAGAGACCGCAAGTATGCAAGAGAATTCTGAATTGTCGCCAGCTCTGGGAGGCTGCTCCACTCATTAGGAATCCACACGAGGAAAGTGAGATGCAACTAACATTTACGCAGAAAAAAGTTGTCCTGAAGGTCAACGAAAGTTATGTGAGCTGTGTCAACACTGGGAAGTCTAGAGGAAAGGGATGACCCGGAACAAAGCCAGTCTGTTAAGCGATGCCGCAACGAGGCCCGGGCAATTAAACAAGACGTGGATCACAGCCTCCACGTAAGAGCCACAGCGAGCCTAACTGTATCCTGAATAACTGAGACATCCGCTATTCAAACTCTCCTTGATCACAGACGATAAATGTCACTTTTCCTAAACCAATGCAAGGAGACGAATTTAACAACCACCTCTCACATCTCACCCACGGAAACCAATAAACTATTTGTATGGGGGGAAAGAAAATGTTAGAAAACAAATTTCAAATGAGTGATTTAACCACTAAGTCAGTTTCATGAAATTATATCCCTTTTTCTTTATCAATAAGTATATACAGATATAAATACAGGATATACAGAGCTAAATCACCACCAAATAGCAGAAAAGGGGAAAGGCCCAGTGGTGTATGCCTGCAATTCCAGCTGCTCATGAAGCAGAGGGGGTGAGACGCTGTATTTATAAAAAGTGGCTAATGCAGGAAGGGTTGTGGCTCCAGTGGATGAAGTGTCAGGGTGCCTGCCTAGCAAATGTGAGCCCTGAGATCAAACCCTGAGCTGCCAAAAACAAAAAAGGAGGGAGGGAGGGAAGGTGGGATGGAGAGAGGGAGGGAGAAGGTAGGGCAATTGAAGAATAAATTCAATAATAATACCCAGAAATCACAGCAAACTATTATGACATTACAACAACTATAAAAACAACGTCAAATGAAACGACATAAGGGCATGTGAAGAATATTGTCACCGGATGATAAGCTTATGCTCATTCCAAAAAGGTGTTAAATACATAATTTCTGACCTAGAATTTACTGCTCTTAACATTTAATTCCTTGAGTAATCAAAAGAGGACCGCCAATTAACTAAGACAAGCAGAGAAAAATCAGATGATGAATACCCTTCTGAGAAAATGACTTTAATGGCAGATAGGAGGATGGAATGGAAAGGACCATGGAGATGACTCTCCAGACCATGTGGGCAAAATCTAGCATTTTAGGAGAACGGCTGGTGTGGCCTGTGAGAGGCGGCCGGTTGTGGATGGTCTAGGGGAGCGTCAGACACCTGCATTGTTGCTACACCATTTTAAAAAGTACAGTGAAAACCACACAGTGAAACTGCCGCTCCTCTTCCTGTTCCTTGTGTTTTTATTTTCTCCATAAAAATTTCCATCTGCCATCATCTAGTCTACTTCTCACTTTTCGGAGAGAACAAAAACACCACCCACTCTGTCTTCATGTTTTTCAAATCCCCTAAGGACTTTCTATCTTACTCCTCATTTACTCCCCTTGCGTGTGCCCTTGGAATGACCTTGAGCACTGCAGAGGAATTTTCATAAGTTATTTATAGAATTAAGATTTTAATATAATCTCCTAACTTTAAATACTTCCCTTTGGTGAAATTGCATTTTCTAATAACTATCGTGGAATTATCCTATCTTGAACAGAACTATTTCACTGTATTTGATCACAATTGTGCCATAATAACCATTTTAGGCATCACTTGCTCTTAGATTTCTAGTGATTTTTCTTATAGTACATCTGTCCCTGCTTAAGCTCTTGAATCATTTTCTCACTTCAAACTTTACTACATGTGCTTCCTCGTGTTCAATGATTATTCTCCATGTCCCAACTTTCTGGTGATCTTACTGATAATTGAACATTACACATTGGTATCAAAAGAGCAGACCTTTGCATTTGTTCAAAAGCGAATGGGTAGATTATCTGAGATGATCATCCCATCTCTTTCAGCGTGAAGGGTTGAAGGGACGTTCAGAGCCTTCGGAGCTCGGGGCGACTTTCTCGCAGTCCTCCTCCTCTGGACATCTGGCGTGTCTTTCACCCGTGCTTCTTGAGTCTTTCCATAAAAACTACCTTGTTATGCTATGAAAGTGAAGTGCACACGTGGTGTTTGGAGTTGGGATGCATTGAGGAGTTTGTCTGTCCACTCGAGTCCTTCTCCCCGGGATCTCCTTTCTGCACTGGGTGGTTTGCTCTGGCTACTGCACTCCACTGCACCCCACTGTGCCCACGCCATCCTCTGAACCCTGCAGGCCTGTGCTCTCGATGCTTCCAGCCACAACTTCCTGGGTGTTGAATTTTTTCAATTTAGGCACAGTGGAGCCTCGGAACTCAAGTCTCCACGATTGTTTCTGTTTTCGAAATGAGGTTTTTCTATCGTTAATGGCATTGACTGGCTGCCAAGCCACGTGGATTTGCAACTGGCAGGAAAACCAGATGCCTGGGCGCCATTTAGCAGTTTCCAGGTGAAATGAGAGTGGAGTAAAAAGTAGATGTGACCACTGCAAGGATGATTTAACGTTTTTTTTTTAATGAAAAAGTAGAAGACTTTCATTCATCAAGTAAAATCTCACAAAACAGCTAATGTTTGAAAGCCAGGCATCTTTTCACCAGATACTAACATCATGTCAGAAAATCCTCAGCATCCTTCTGCGGCCGTCGTGATGGTCTCTTGCCGTGTGCTTTCTGGCTTGGAATGGCTGTGGATGTGTGCTAGGTGTTGCCTGGTCGTGTGCTTTAATCTTCTTTAGGATCCCAGAACCTTGCTGTCCTTTTCTCTACTGCATTTAATAAAGCTCAGCAGTGAGCACAAAATCCCATTTGCACATCCTGCTGACGGCAGGGAGAATGACAGCCCTTCCATGCGCCTCTGCCCGCACCGGGGGGCAGCCCCCCCAACCAGGTGGTCATAATTAGGTTGGAACAGAGTTTGGCTGACAAATTGTTTTCCCTTGGCTGCCCGATCCTCCTGCCTCATTCCCATACAAAAGGAAATGAACACAAATTTATTGAGAAGCTTCTGGAAACTATTTGATAGGCAACCATGGTTAGGTTTATGCAAATGCAGCTTCAACGGACCAAAATGCTGAGGCCATATAATCAGAGAGAGCAAAGATGATTTCAATGGAAAATTTTGTGACATGTCCTCGTTAAAATTGCACTAAATTCAAAGGGTTTGGTCCAGTTAATCTCGACAGTTGATTTAGTAAGTTTTTTCTTTTATCCTGAGCAAGTTTGCATCTCATTTACATAGCCAAACAGTTGGGCAGTGACATAATTGGCATAAAAAATTAATATATTATGAGCCCATTTGGCTTGTTCCCTATCAAAGAAAAATCGTGGGTTTCAACAGATCCTCTTACCAATAAGAATAATAAGACATAATAAATCTTGCTTAAAAATAAAAAAATAAAACAAAGCAACACAGAGAGTAGCAAAAACAAAACTCTGGATCTCAACGCAAATGAGAGGAAAGGGATATGAGTTGTTGCTTGTAAACACAGCAACTACTGAGACACCAGGTCTATTTCACAAACATTTGCCTATAATTTGGCAAATTTATGGAGATTTCTTGGTGAGCTTTGAATAACAATGGCTGAAAGTTGAACCTGAGTGGAACATAAAAAGGCTTGGCACATGTAGCTAAACAAGATTTAACTATTCCACCACTGGCTACCTACATCTGCTCCCAGAAATGCGGGCTGTTTGCATAAAATTAAGACAGGAAAGATACAGTCACCAGGCTGAGGTGAGTGGTGGCTTCACGGGTGTCAAAATTCAGGTACTGTGATTATCATAATGAAATAATACTGGCTATTTTTCAATACCTTTAAAGCAGTGAGATTTGTTTCACCATAAAACCTGGCTGGCTTTCCAACGTGTGTGTCTCCTATCACAGCCCACTTTAGTAATGGTGTTTTTTGTGGGTGTCATCTTTTATTCCATCTTAGAAGTCATGAGACAGTTGGATTTGATTCACATTGATGTTGAAGTAAAAAAAAATCTCACTGTAACCTATCATTCGTTGTGAAAAAATTAATTCCCATTATATGGCAAATCAACCCTTCAGAAATATGAAAATGAAGATGTGCCTGTAGGTAGCGTGGGGTAAGGAGCTCTCCTCTGGTCGGGGTTAGGAGGCATCCCTTTTGTCCGTCAGGACAACCACGACCACCAGCTTCCCCTGACAAGGCCTCCGCCAGGGCCCCGCTCCTCAATGTGAAGTTAATGGGACAAATTTCATGCGAGCTCCTATTTCTGGACAAAGCTTTCAAGGGATCCAATTACGAGTCTCCCCATCGATATTGCATTATTGCAGGGCTGGCGGGGGCCTTTTGTACCTTTGCTGTTGTAAATATTGAGTTAAGTTTGGCTCTTCGGCACCAGACGTTTCTTTGATTGTTATTGGTGTTGATAGCTGGAGAGGATTAGCAGGAGAAGCTTTAGTTTTAAAGGAAAAGGACACGAATTTGTCCAGAAATGATGCTCATTTATTTTATAATGCCATTAAATTCCATTTTCTACCATGAGAGCTTGATACAGAAAGAACCAGAACTTCTCCACATCACAAGTGGAAAGTTCTGCACATCGTTTCTGCAAGCCAACCGTGGGACATCCACTTACCTGCACAAACAGGGCAGGCGTGGGGCCGAGAAGGGACTGCGTCACGTTCCAGCAGCAGGACAACTCTCCTTCATATTCTTAAAAATTAGGCATTTCCTGCATGAAGACCAGGAGGTCTCTGTCTGTCCGTCTGTCTGTCTCTCGTGTGTGCTCCCACTTTATCCTGCAATTCTAATATAAATCTGTGGTACCCCTTTTACAGTGCCGTCCATCCCAGGAGGCATCTCTCCATGCACTGCTGGGCCCCCGCACCCAGCTCCCTGGTGGAGATGGGGCTTCATGACATTGGCCTTGCTGGCTTTGGCTGGTGATTTCCCAGAAGGAACAGCCTGGGAGAAGCTTAGGTACTTGAATTATTCGTTCTTATTTTGCAAGTGGTTATTTATTATAGTCTACTAGTTAGACCAAGAATTTTAGTTTAAAATATTGCTTTAAAAAAGGTGAAAGATTTAGACAATCTGAAGTGAAACCATTGCTTGGGTATAAAAAGGTTGAGCAAAACACAGGAACTGTGGCTCTGTAGAAGACTACTGGACGGCTATTCTCATTGTGTTTCTGAACAACTTCATCAGGTTATAAATAAAATTAGTGTATCAATTTAAATACTGGTGTATGATTGCATCCAAATCCGTACTTTCTAGTAAGAACTAGAAAGCCCACTGTGTTCAAATGCAGCAAATTCAGCAGCGTGCAGGCTCTCACTCAGGACGGCGCCCAGGGCATGGCAGGCAGAGCTCAGAACAACACTTCATAAGCAAGTATTTGAAAGAAAAAGAATTCAGCCAGTGATATACATACCTTGCTACTTGTCCTCAATGATAAATCTGTGCTTCCACCAGCTATAAATGCCAACATGTACATTCTGCTTAGTATTTTGGCATGGACATTTTTTTCTTTATGTGAGATTCATTTATAATGGTAACTGTTCTAAAAATACCTTTATAAATGTAATTTTGAATTTTTCACCAACTCTCACATGTACTGAGAGGGAGATAAAAGGGCTTATTTATATAATAAAATATTGCATGTTTTCACAGTATACTTCTTCATTAACATTGAGCAGTATTTTAATCACTTTCTGTTTTCTAGCAATTCACAGGTCAAAAGTATCCACACAATCATACAGCTAAATCTTACTACCTATCATTTTCTTTCATAATGCAAACCTACATCTTCGCTTCTTTTATTCCTTCCAAGAATCAGTACATTTCTCTCCCTGTTTCCAGCTAATCAAGTTCTGGAGAAAAACCCTCTACCACGCTTGTGTGTCCCTCGCTCCTGTGAGTATTCTCCACACGTCTGCTCGAGTGTGACTGCCCGTGGGTCACACCTAGTGTGCATGGCGTTGGAATTTCAGTCCTCAGCCCTGTCCACGCAATCGCATATGCTGCCGTGAAATGGGAATTAGAGGGAGCCACCCCACGTTGCAGAAGTCACGCAAAGACGTGCGTTTTGTAGAAGACTGAACACAAGTCTTAAGGCTTTGCCCTAAGAGCCAGCAGTCTGCCATAAGCAATAAATACTTCCTCTTGTCTTGCAGAAAGCAAATTCAAAAGAATCGACTGTATAATAAAAGATCAGTAATAGAATATGTCTGCAGGATACAAACTCTTATGCTAAATAAAAGAACCCCCATTCTTTTCTATTTTTCTCTTAAAATTTTTTCACTTCTTTTCCTTGGTAGACAAGTGGACATAGAAAAATGAATCTGTGTTCTGTAAGCTTAATGTATTCTCATTTATCATATAATAACATGGGAATCCCGAGGAAAATGCCAGAAATTCATAGTATTTGTGGGATTTTCCACCAAGAAAACTGATAAAAGTGGCTCCATGTGTTAATTCTTTATCTCTGTGACAAAGCACCTGTGGAAATGGATTTGAAGGTGGGAGATTTGCTTTGGGTTTTAGGGGCACCAGGCTGTTCCTCGTGTGGCTTTGTCAAGGGAGATGCAGTGAAGAAACCTGGGGAGGAAAGAAGCTGGAAGGAATCGGGGGGGGGGTGTCCCCTCCAGACCCAGTCCTGGCTTCCTCCGTCTGCGGCCTCTGCTGCTGACCGGGCTTGAAGGCAGACTTTGGGTGTATTTACCACCCACGTTCCAGCGGTCCGAGCGTGCACGGAGGCAGGTCATGTCCTGGACGGGAACAGGATGGCGTGATGGTATCGCACGCTGGCACACACCACCTTCTGTCTTACGTTTACAGCGCCCACCGGGTCTGAAGGGTGGACTGGCTTGGATGGACGCAGCTCCCATTCTGGGCACGTTCTTTTTCCTTGCAGAGGAGATGTGTGCTGGAGCAGGTACATATCACCTCTGGGGGGTTTTCTTTACAGAGTTTGCAAGAATAATACCTTGTTGGCTTTTAATATCCAATGCACAAACACTAGAGTTAAACGGCATTTTAAAAAATAATGATTCTTTTTACGCGGTGAAGTTTATGAAAAGAGGAATTGTTGTCTGCGGAAAGAGATGAATGAATACAAGACAGCCTGGTCGGCGGGGTTTCTGATGTGTATTTAGCCTCGTGGACAGCACAGTGCATCACTGTCATGACCAATCTGAAAACTTCCCTCAGTGCCATCGGCTGTCTCATCAGCCTTTCTGGGTTCTTTTCAGACGCCGTGGTTCAAGATGTAAGCATCGTTTTTTATTTCCTGTAATGAAAAGTCTATCCCCGATTATTAAACAACTCTCAAAAACGCTGCTTCTGTTTCGGTGCTAGGATTTTGGCATGGATATCCTACACGCCATCTTACCGCGCACCTAACGACGGCGAGTCCCAGGAGAATCTGAGGACGCTGAACGGGAATCACCACAAAGGCCTGAGCACCTCGATGCCAGGGGGCCGCTCTGTCTGTCCTTCGTCCTGGCTGGCCACATTTTACAGACGCCTGTGCTGGCCCCATGCTGGGTCCCGGGAATGGGGTCCTGTGTGGTGCAGGTGTCTTCCCCTGAAAAGTCACCGGCGTCTTTGTTCTATCAACGTGCTACTCCGCGTGTGAGGACACACAGCCATCGGGAGCACTTTAAATTCAGTGGTGGTGACACTGAGGATGGCAATAAGGACACAAGCACCATTCGAACATTCCAAGCTTAGAAAGGCCCCTCGAACTCTTCACTGTAAATCAGCAGGTCCAGCTGCCTTCTTTAAAATGGTCAAAAGAGCTTCAAGGAGAACATCTTCATCAATGGGGTTTAACCTAAAACAACGCCAGAGCCAAAAAATGAATGAAGAGAAAGATATTCAAAGAAAAGGACAAACCGTGCAATGTTTGGATGTCTGTGGTTTGCTCTGGTTTAGATTTCAGATTGGTGACTTTGAAACAACCTTAAATGCAAATTTTTCCCAGCTCTCTGTCTCCTTATAACCTTCCACTTACAAACAAAAGTGAATGATTGGGGTGTTCCTCTGCCAAAGATGGATATCTCAATAAAAGTAAACTAGCATAAAAGTAGACCAAGTGGTAAAAGGAACATTGAGTTTCCCTTTATTGCATGTTTAACAATATGAAGGATAATAAAGTATAATTTTATGTAACATAATAATAAAAGTATGCCTTCTACCACACTGGGTATTTATGGCATGCTTTTCAATTCTCCTTCTAATTTCTGAATGTGAGAACCGATGACACCATTTCTTTATTAGTTATGTATTTCCTGGCGAAAGTGGCATTTAATCACCATTGGAGTATTGGCAATTTCCTTTTGCAAATGGTCATCATAACTGAGTGCATCCATATACATGAACACATCGTGATCACTGGATAAGCAGGCACAGTAAAGCCTAGTTCTGGAAGCCACCAGCCCTGCTCAGGAAGGCGATTCTTAGGTGAAACTCAGGACAGGCTGGGTGGAGGCATGGCTTAAGGGAAGAGCACCTGCCTTGTGAGTCTTAGGCCCTGGGTTTAGCACCCAGGACCCCCAAACCAGGCTGAGAAGATGGCCCAGAGTCACCAAACTGAAAACACTGCAGTGCGATGTGTTCAGATCCTGTAAATTGTCCATTTGAGTGTGTTTTTCTCTTAGAAATTACTATGAGAGGTTTTATTTTTAGTTGAAGTGGAAACATATTCCCCTGCTTTGCTGCTCGGCTTTTTCTCCAGTTAAACACCACGATCTATAGTAAAACATGGTCACTGGGATGATCCACAATTTCAATAAAGTTCAGTTAGCACTGCCTCACAATTATCGATCTTTCTTTAACCTTGTCAAAGCAATTTGGGCCTGAGAAGAGGAAACAGGCCTATAAAACAAAGACTTTAATGGCACCATAAAGTCTGTGTACTGAACATTTTAAAATTCGAGTGTTTGACCATGATTGCCCTAGGTTTATAATAAATACCATTAGGGATATAATTGTCCCCCAAAACCATCTTCAGTCGTTCATATTTGGCTCTCTGGCTCAGATACTTACCATATGTCACGGGGAGGGATCCGGATAGCGGTAATGCTAAGCGACTGTACACGTCAGTGTTCCATGTGACTTTCCTCTTTGTCGATCTCATCTTTAGAAAGGTTGTATTTCCCGCGGGCGAAGGCCAGTTTTAATCAAACACAGACCAGGGCCCTTCCTCCATGGCCTGGCTTCTGACCCGCGAGGCCTCAGCCTCCCCGACCTTCCCAGAACACCAGCCTGCAGCACCCAACTCTGCGTCCAGCCGCGTCTCCCCACTTACCAAATCCAAACTCTCCTTTCAAGATGTTTATTAAACTGTGCCGGAGTCATAACTGCTGTCACGGTAGCTCTGGAGAAGCCGGATCACCTTCTGGCAGTGGGAGAAGCAGGCATGTAGAGGATGTCCCACCATTGTGTCTTCAAGCCCCCATCCACTGCTGTGTGTTTCACCTGCACAGAAAACCCTTGAAGCGTTAGGCCTCATTCAAAGTGGATATGAGCTGAGTCACTCCTCGTGTCCTTTCTGTAGAAGTGGAACCGAGTCCGTGGACACACAGAAGAGCACAGCGCCCTTGTGCGGTGAACAAGCTAACCATGCTCGAGTTTCATGTTTCCTCCTGTCAATATGTCTCTTTAATATCATTGCTTCATCTTTATTGACTTATAATTCCATTGAATACAGCTTAACCTTCTAAAATGTACATTCAGAGATTTGTACTGTAACAAAACACAAAATGAACTTTATCGTAGATTTTGCTCAGTCAGTTGGTGTGCACGGTTTTTGATATTTTTATCTGTATCTATAATAAGGGCAAAGATGAACAAGCCCAGAGAACTCTTGGCATTTATCCAGGATGGTCTCTGGCCTTTGTAACTACATCATCCTTGCTCAGTTCTTCAATTATGTTACCAGGCTTTCTGTTTGGTTCTGCTTTACATTTCCGTTGTCACTCAGTAGACTTTTTGGAGTGATTGTTTTCTTAAAGGATAATTACCTTGCATATTGTAAATATGTATCAACAAATCACAGTATCATCTGTGAATACATACTATTGTTATGTGTCAATGAAAAGCAAACCTACAAAATTAAAATAGCCCCAATATATGGACTAAGTAAGCAGAGTCCTCATCAAACCAAATTGGGTGTCACTTGGGGCTGGCCATGGTGGCGGGTTCACAGCACGACTGAGTTCTTGCTCTCAGGGAGTCATCCATAAGCGAAGAGCTAAGAAGCATGAAGTAGAAAGTTTGCATTGTTTGCTGCTCACAGAGAATTTACAGTGTGTAAACTCACGAGTGCAGATGGCAATGCAATACAAAGTGATAAGGACCATGTGCCTTGAATAACTCTTATTTTTCCTTTTGATATATTTTAGTTGTGTTTAAGAACTGCAGGATTGACCTTCTGGAATGGTTGCTCAGTGTAGTTTGCTTTGTTACACTTTGTGATGCATCCAGACTCACCTAGCCCACCCCGTCGGCTCCTCTTGGAGAGTGCTAGACTGCCTTAGAGTCTCTCTCGGGGGAGGTCTCGGGCGCTGGCTCGCCCCCCGCCCCTCTGTCTTCATCCCTGCTCCTTCCTTCTGTGCCTCAGTTGATCTCTCCCTCCTTTCCTCTGTTGCTCCATGAACTTCTGTACAATCAAAACTAGAGCCAGGACTCGATGTATCTCTGTCTCTCCATACGTTGTAGGGGCGAATCTACGTCTTACTACAAGGCAAAGTTTAGCATAGTCCAATGCATTTACAACTATATTTTATGGAGCTTTATTTCCTTCAGGTATTTATTATCCTCCTCTGGTTAGTAACAACTATTTGACATAAATATATATATATGTATATATATAGATATGTATTCACACTCGTGAGCTCATCCTGTGCTCTGGCACACAGGTTCTTCTCCTGTGCTCTGGCACACGTGATCTCCTCCTGTGTTCTTGCATACATGAGCTCCTCCTGTGCTCTTGCACACAGGTTCTTCTCCTGTGCTCTGGCACACGTGAGCTCCTCCTGTGCTCTTGCACACGTGTACTCCTCCTGTGCTCTCGCACGCGTGCGCTCCTTCCCTCGTGCGTGTCAGAGCATCATCCACAGAGCAAGCTCCCTGCTGCATGTCCACGCACACGGACCCGCAGATTTAGGCTGTTCACCAGGAGAAGCGGCTTTCCTCAGGGGTCTATGGTTTTCTTTGACTCCAACGACAGGACATGGATGAATAAAAACATAAATGAGTCCCACAGAGGGGCAGAGGGGGATGGTCCATTCGGGTCTCCTTTCCACACCCGTGTGCCTTCTCTTCCTAGAGATACAGGTGAAATGACAGTTGTGTACTACTGGTAGCAAGTAATTATTATCGGAGGAAATTTCCTGACAATACTGATTAAAATAAGGCATTTCTGCAAGATAGAAATTATAATTGCTTTGCTGAACTTAAGCTGCTCTTCACACTCGGAATAAATTAGGCCGTTATTATTCTCTGTTCAGATTCCTAAGGGTGCCTAGCTTCTGGTTTATTCTGTTTAGTTCAGGTCCGTTAGCGAGCACCTTTGGCTGATGTCATGGTACTTCTATTACAGAACGCAAGCTCTCCTGCAAGAAGCACGTCGGAAGAACACGCTTCAGCAAAGGTGCATTCTGCTACGCACCCCTTGATTTTCCTGCTTCTTCAGAACGTGTTTCAAGAGCAGAGGGTATTAAGAAGCGTGGCACAAAAGTGAAACGTGTCCTTAGCCTCTGTCTTGATGATAACATGTGCTATCTTTGTGCATTTGCTTCCAAAAGTCTTTATCATTTTCACCTTCTTCAATTCAGTTGTGCTTCTCCAACTAGTTTGTTTACTTGTCGCATTTTCCATTATTTTTCAATATGAATCCCCAAAGAAAAGCTGCTTGAGCTCAGCACAGCTCCCAGCATTCGTGGTAGCTAATCAATTGTGTGAATAGCAGTAATGAATAATCAGAATATGTGAAAAATTATCAAAATAGAAAGAAGTAATAAATATAAATGAGACAGGACTAATCATTCTCTGACTATTTCAGGATAATATTGCTCGTGATTTCATATCAGATAAGAACTGGAAACCACTTTGTCAATATGTTGCATGCTGAATACAAATGCCTTCCTGGATGGGATGGCCTCTGAAAAAGATCTATATAAACTTGAAATAATAATGTTTCTGGTCATAAGGGTTTGCGACACTAAAGGTTTCGTACAGGAGCTGAAGCTTGCAAACACTGATAGGCTTCAGTTTTTCTTTATTCTTTTTGTTGTTTTAGTATGCCAATACTATGGTTGGATCCCACTGAGGAATTAGCTATCATTGTTCATTTTGTTGACCCTGAAACATCAGCATTACCCATATGATAAATAGATAAATGGTGGAAGCAAACTAGATTCCTAAGAAGAAACGGACAGAATATAGGGAGAAAGGAACATGGGACTGTCTTCACAGACTCAGGGCCAGTGGCTGACAGCACTTGGGAAGTTTGAAAATCAATCCCTGTTTCATTATTCTGATTAATTTGAATTTCTTCTTGCTACTTTATGTGACATTGGCTTAAAAGTAATAATGATTTCAACCTCACACGCGTGAAATCAGCTTTTAAATTAAGTATTTGTGCCTGTGTTTCTCGCATTCATTTTTTTAATATTTCTGGAATCCTCATATTTAGGTTTTGGAAATGTATTAAAATAAGGAAGCACTAGTTTAATGTAAGAAATAGACATTCTGTTAGAATGCGGGTCTCAGTGCTAACTTCCTGTGATTAATTGAGTCCTACGGTGTGATAATGGGATAGTGACCTCGCTTGGCCTCAGGTCACAGGCCGAGGTGCCTTGAGTGTGCGAGGTTCCATGGACGGCTTCCGTAGGCCACACCTAAGGGCGGGCACGAGACAGCTACCCACACTCACACCCTTCACGTTTGGGGGCAAGGCAGCAGATAGAAAATTCTCCTCCTAACTTGTTTTGTAACTTAAATTCTTCATTTCATGATAAGAAATGACCACTGGCTTGTGATCGGCGCCTCGGTGCTGCAGATGACACCCAGGCTTCCTGCGAGGTGGGACAGAGCCTGGCTGCATCCCAGCTGCCCGTCACCGCTTCACGAGCTCCTTTGAAGCCTTGGGAGACAATGCAGGACTTCTGCAGTTGTAGACAAAGTGGCTCTGCCGTCAGACGTTCCCATGGTGATATATTGCTGTGGTTGGTTCAGCTTCCCTGTCACTCCCTCCTTTCTCTACCTTCCTCCTATTAGACAGACGGACAAACAGACAGATAGTGATAGATAGTATTTTATAACATGAAGATGTCTCTCTCTCTCCACCAAGATGAATGGTTATACATCAGGCTCTACCTGATGTGTGGCCCTCTGTGCTGCTGTAGAAACATTACAAATTCTGTAGAAATGGTCATTCCTGCTTTGAGGTTTGCTCTTGTCCTGGGCACTTACGCACAGGGCCCTTCTGCCTGTGGCTGTGGGCAGACATCAGAGCTGACGAGTGTTATCAGCAACCCCACAGGGCACTGGCCTTGGGCTCCCATTCACTCCACGGGGCACTGGCTCTGGGTTCCCGTTCACCCCACAGGGCACTGGCTCTGGGTTCCCGTTCACCCCACAGGGCACTGGCTCTGGATTCCCGTTCACTCCACAGGACACTGGCTCTGGGCTCCCGTTCACTCCACGAGGCACTGGCTCTGGGCTCCCATTCACTCCACAGGGCACTGGCTCTGGGTTTCTCAGCTAAGGGTGAGAGCACTTAGGTGCTTGACATGTGTTTTCAACTATTGTGGGTTTATTGAGCTGCAATTGAAAAGTAAATGCCATAGTATCTGGATAGAAAATAATTTATATCAGGGGATATATAATGTTCAAGTATTTATGAATATTGTTTTATTAAAGTACAGGCATAGAGGAATATGTGATGCAAACACATATCTAAGTAAAATATATGTGAAAAAGTATGCACACACACACACACACACATCTAAAGACACAAGATGCACTCTTAGCCCCAAAGAACTGGGTGTATTTTGCAAGTTATTTTGTTCATCAAAGATATACATCGACTTCCAAGTAACAGAATTTTTCTTTCCTTGACCATTCACTATTGGAAGTAAAATGCAGAATGTTGCTTTCGTGCCCCGACTTATCACAATGGTTAGAGTTTGCAGGTCATTAGAGTTTTTATGGATGCATTAGAAAGGCACTTATGATAGAATTTTCAGGTGAGAATCAGAACAGGAGGAACAGCGAGCGACGACTCATTCCACGTGTCCTTGCTCGAGGAAACCAGACGACAGCGACTGCAGCAGGATCGCCACACCCTGGTGGGAGCCAACAAAGAACGAATCCTTTAAATTCTGGTTTTTCGGTTCTGTGGAGGAGGGAAGACACACGGAACGGAGCCCTTGAAAGCTCTGTACTCAGCAATCGCCCCAGTTCTCAAATGTGAAGTGTGTGACAGCCATTTCTCCTCCAGACTTCGTTTCCGCTTCTTCTAAATTGTGAGTAATAGAATCTGAAGGTACTTACCTATAATCGCGTAAATAATACAAGTAATAAATTCCGCGGGGTGAGTCATGTGTGGCAGACAGGCACACAGAGAAACACGCGTCACCTTCGCCTGCGCCTTCATTACCCTGTCAACTTGCAGGAACAAGATGTTTCTGCTCCTCCGAGCTCCACGGCACAACTTGGCTTCAATGGCTGCAGGCACCAGCTGTCCAAAGCCCTTCACTTATTGATTAATCCCTTATTTATCTGTCTTTCAGCAGAGCAATGGCTGAAGGGTGGCAAAGCTGGGGCCATAAGTCCTGGAGGGGCCCGTCTCACAGAGAAGCTCTCTGCTCCTTCAGCCAGGGAGGTTTGAAAAATGACTTTTCCCCTGGCAAATTAGCCCTCGTGTTTTGTGGTTTGGATTTGTTTTTGTTGGTTGATGTTTTTCCTTTTGTATTTCTTCTCGCCTAATGACAGCAATCACTGAAAACGTCTCTCCACACCTCAACTAATAGGCTTGTTTGTTTCGTTCCCACATGTCAATAGGAACATAAAACAATAGATTCGGGACAAAAAAGAACTGCGAGGAGATCTAAAGCAGCTTCAAGACCTGATATGCTGCTGTAACTTTATTCTCAGGCCTCCTCAGCACAGAAGAACCCGCAGGTGTTTGGGCAGGTCTGCTTAGGGCCCATTCCCCCCTCCACCCCCAGCCCCCGCCCTTTCGCTGGTCTTTGGGGCAGGGTCTCACACCTTCCCCTGGGCTGGCCTTCCTTCCATGCCTTCAGCAAAGACCAAGGCGCGTTCTGTTCTGGGGCGCATTACCCACATGAGCCTTGGTGCAGGGTGAGGCGGGCAATCATTTTTTCCTTGTTCAAGGATTCAGCAGCTGGGGAGCCCCTGACCTCTGTGGACGTTGGTTTGACTCTTCTGTCTGGTGCTCCTCGAGGCCTGGAGGGGAGGAGGGAGGTGAGTTGGGCTGGCCTCCTGCCGGCTCCCTCCATCCCCGGGTGGGTGGCCAGGCCAGGCGCCCAGCTCAGAGTCGGCCTCAGAGATGCTAAGATCCCAACGTCTTTGAAATTATCCTCCTGAAATTGCATAGTGATGACCAATTTTAGGTTTAAATTTGTCTGTTTGGTTCATGTCGGCTGGGGAAATAACAACATAATTAGATTTACACCACTTGAAGTCACGGATGCTCTGGAGAAGGGCAGCGCGCGGAGTTCGTCCACTTCTGCATCACCTCTAAGTTTGTTTCAAGAGTAAACAGCAATTACCAGAAATTATCCTGCTGTTGGTCTTTGTGGCTGGGTCTCTGCCACCCCTTCCCCCCTCCGCCCTCTGCCAGGGGCCGCCCTGGCCTGGGGGTGGGGGGGCCGCAGGCCCGAGTCCCCGTGGAGCTAGGCAGGCGTGGCAGGCCACCCAGGGCACCAGGGCAGAATTGTTTTTATTCCGATCAGATACTGAAATCTTCAATACACAGACTCTCTTATTCTAATTAGCTGGTAAATTCTGCACCAATAATCAAGTATAGAGTTCTGCTGCGCAAGGTTGTTATTCAAGTCTGCATTATATCTTTATTGAGGCATTTTACCTATGCATTAGTTTTTTTAAGACAACAGACCAGTGATCTTGGCAAATGTATAATTTTATATTCCCTGGTAAATTTAGGAGCGAGGGCATTTTCATTACTATGTAAATTTGGATGTGTCATAGTTTAAAGTAATTATAAAGATAAACTTCATCATACCCTCTTTCTATACCATCTAATAAGATTATAAAAATTCACTTATCCTTGACTACATTCAAAATCAAGTATTTAAACATTATTATTTCATTACTCATACTAGTTGTCTTTTAATGAATTAAATATCTAATTCTCACCCTACACACAGACAACATCAGCTGTATCCTCAATTGTTTCATATTTTCATTTCAGTCTTTTAGTGCTTTAGTGGTTTTCCCACATGGAATTTATCACTGGGGCTTAAGCAGGTTTTGGTTTCCCTTGAGAAGCTCCAGCCTTCCCATCCACAGAGCCTGCACACAGCAGATTTTCTCCAACGTTTTAACTGGAAAATCAAATCAACTGTAATCTGTGATTTGAAATTTTACATCAAATTCAAATTTCCACTTGTCCATCAAAGTGTCTTGGTAAGACCCAGCCACAACAATTCACTTAGATGTTTTCCATAGATGTCACCTTTTATAATCTGAGTACCACAGATTATAACCTATCAGTGTCACACGTTGTAATCTGTCAGCATCACACATTAGGATCTATCAGTGTCTCACATTATAATCTACCAATGGCATAATCTGCACCATTTTATGCTCCATTAGTATCACATGTTATCATCTACCAGTGTCACATGTTATCATCTTAGTGTCACCTCTAAGAATCTGTCAGTGTCATGTGTTATAATCTGTCTGTGTTATACTCTGTCAGTATCACATGTTCTAGTCTATTATACTCTTTCCATGTCACATGTTATGATCAATCAGTGCTGCACATTATAATCTATTAATGTCACATGTTACGATCCGTCTATCACTTGTTATGGTCTCTCGGTGTTACCTTGTAGTCTATCTGTTACACATTACAGTGGCAGAGATTTGTGGTTGCTATAGAAACCACACATCTGTCAGCCTCAATTATGGACTTTCTAACCCTTCCTTGTTATAAAGGACCTCATGAGCATACCTACATTGAAATTTCTAGTCTTCTAAAATATATTTCCCTGCTTCCTCATCGCAGTTCAACAGAGTTATCTGGAGACAGAATCCATGGTCTATTTATAATTAGACCTCAGACACTGTCAAGCACAAAGAAAAAAAACTGAAAAATGTCTTCTCAAATTTTAAACATATGGGGGAAATTAGGAAATTATTTATTTCTTGTTTAAATTGCTTTGCTTCCAACCCAGGATGTTACTGTAGTTCTTTTATTTTACTGCTCTTTTGATACTAACTTTACATAGAAAAATAAAGTCTCCAGTTTTCTTAGCAAAGTCACGTGATCATGAGCTTTAAACTTTTGTTTCCTAGTCGGTCTCAAAATAAGAGGCTGTCCACGTGAAAATCGATCCTCTCACCGTGACATGCAATTGTCTAGAAGGCGGACTCTGCTCACTAAATGCCTGTATTAATAATTTTGCTGCTTTCACAATAATATTTGCCCAATCATGCAAGTAGAGCCACACTGTGGTTTTCATCAGCTATTTATTTCAAATGCAGATCTGATAATTATAATATTGTTTAAAGAACAGAAAAATTGAGACCCAGAAAAGGAAAGACATTATAAAGTTATTCCGGTGGAAAACGACGTTTCAATCCACATCTGATTTACCATTCACTTTACTTTCTATACGCTGCCATAGTGGCAGAGAGGTAAAGCTGACAGTTTTCTTCAATAAATGGTGCGTTGGTGTTATGTGATTGTTACTGGCTTCTGCAGTCATTTCAATCATGACCCATTTAGGTATGGAGTTGGATGTTTAAAAACGCATTCTGGATTAGAGATACTTTTAAATGCACTGCTGACTGAGGAAAAGCCATGCGGTGGCCTGGGAGCTGCTGGTAGTGTAGCTCAATGAGGGCGCGTGTGCTCGGCATGCAAGTGGCCCCTGTGTGTGTAAGGCTGATGTGTAAGGCTCCTGGTAGCAACTCCAACTGCTCTTTGCCTTCATGCAACCATGGGGCATTCACTGTGTCTTGCCACTGAATCCTCCCAATTACTTATATCCCTCGTGTCCCCACACAGAGACACAAAGACTGGTAATCAATCACCAACTCGTAGGTACCTCTCTCCGTGTGGTGTGGACGTCTGTCTTCAGTGATCCCATACGAAGCAACCTTGGCCTGTCCTCACATGATTGCTTTCCACGAGGTCCTTCCTGCTCTGTACCAGGACACCGTGGATTTTTCTCACGCTGTATTCCCCATTTCACAGACAGACAGTCTTCAAAAGTAGACGGCTCAGTGTGCTGGGGTCACCCACTTCCACTGCGGGCCCCCTTCCATGGCACCCTGCTGGCTTCCATGCCCACCCCAGCCACCGGCCCAATGCACTCCTGACGGCTGAGGGACTGGAACAAGACCTTGAACGCACTCCTGACGGCTGAGGGACTGGAAGAAGACCTTGAACGCACTCCTGACGGCTGAGGGACTGGAAGAAGACCTTGAACGCACTCCTGACGGCTGAGGGACTGGAACAAGACCTTGAACGCACAGCTGACCGCTGAGGGACTGGAACAAGACCTTGAACGCACTCCTGACGGCTGAGGGACTGGAAGAAGACCTTGAACGCACACCTGACGGCTGAGGGACTGGAAGAAGACCTTGAACGCACTCCTGACGGCTGAGGGACTGGAACAAGACCTTGAACGCACTCCTGACGGCTGAGGGACTGGAACAAGACCTTGAACGCACAGCTGACCGCTGAGGGACTGGAACAAGACCTTGAACGCACTCCTGACGGCTGAGGGACTGGAAGAAGACCTTGAACGCACTCCTGACGGCTGAGGGACTGGAACAAGACCTTGAACGCACTCCTGACGGCTGAGGGACTGGAAGAAGACATTGAACGCACACCTGACGGCTGAGGGACTGGAAGAAGACCTTGAACGCACTCCTGACGGCTGAGGGACTGGAACAAGACCTTGAACGCACTCCTGACGGCTGAGGGACTGGAAGAAGACATTGAACGCACTCCTGACGGCTGAGGGACTGGAAGAAGACCTTGAACGCACTCCTGACGGCTGAGGGACTGGAAGAAGACCTTGAACGCACACCTGACGGCTGAGGGACTGGAAGAAGACCTTGAACGCACACCTGACGGCTGAGGGACTGGAACAAGACCTTGAACGCACAGCTGACCGCTGAGGGATTGGAAGAAAACCTTGAATGCACACCTGACCGCTGAGGGATTGGAAGAAGAAGTTGAATGCACACCTGACCGCTGAGGTTTTGGAACAAAACCTTGCATTTGTTTGGCTCACTCTCGACCATTTGAACCATGCCTCTTGTCATGCTTTTGGCTGGTTATTGAGAAAAAGGAGCACTGTTGGCTTTCTCTGCCAGGGCTGGCTTGGAATCTCATTGCCTCATGTCTCAGCCTCCTGAGAACCAGTGTTGGCTTTACTGATATTTTCATGTAATCGTCTGGCAGATATTTACGTCTCTGCCATGTTCATTTGATGTTCTTTTCTCTCCCAGCTCTGTCCCTTTTTCCTATTCTATTCAAACCTTTCTACTTGACATTCTAATAGAAACACAAAACACTTCCCTTCGTTTCCTCTGTCTTCGTTCAGCCTACACCACATTTTCTTGGGTCCGCTGTGCTCCTTGAGTATAGCAGGAGTCTCCTTCCCGCTCTTCCCTAACCCCAGGGCAAGCCTGGTTCCTTTGCGAGTTTTCTTTTCCACAGCGTATTTTAGCAGGTGACCACAGAGTGGTAAAGGCCGCTCTCATGGTCTCAGCCCTGGGGATGGGAGGAGACCCTGGCAGGTGCAGGCCCCCACTCCACACACCCACGCTGAGACAGGGGAGAGAAGCCTCCACACCTGCAGGTTAAATGTTTAAAACAAGAAGTACAAAGCCTTCCCCGTGACACTGCCATGAGAATGCAACCAGAAAGTGCAGGAAAGGCAGCTCAGAGGAACACTGCCTGGCATCCAGCTCTCAGCAGGGCTGTGAGGTCAGGAGAGGAATGGAGAAAAGACGGCCTCTCTTCCACTTTAGGTCACAACTTGGCGTTGACTGTGTTGGAAAATATTTACTCTGAGACATCCTCTGAACAAACTCACCGAAGTCTTCCTAGACCCAATCCAGCTCTGATAAATCCAGTAGAGCTCTTGACATTGTCCTTTTATCCAAATCCAAGATAAGTCCATTATTCAAAGGAATGTCTATCCTGAGCTATCTGTCTCTGCTTAGATCAGTAAAAGGATTGTCTACTACGATTATGACTTATCATTCTCTCCTAAAGAATTTCTATCCATTCCTCTTTTAAGTGACTATAAAGCTGTGCCATTCTCAGATAAATGCCCCCTTATCTTCTGTGTCCAGACCTGAGCTTAGATATCTGTCTGATTATAAAAGTTTCCAAAACTTTACATATTTTATAACATTTCGTTCCCCCACAAGTTTTGTTTTAATTTTCCTAAGAAATGTCTTGAGAGAAGTGATCTATGATATATTATGCAAAGCCCGGGCAAGCCTCCTGCACTCCCAGCACCAAAGGTCATTTATTCTTCCGAGAGCCTGGTGGCCTTTAAGTTAATTTCCTACTTTATGGATTTTCATACATTAGTTAGTAATGTGTGCGATGTGCGCAGAAAGCACACAAGTTTTATGCCTGGACTCTTCTCTACCGGCCATGGTCGTGTAGAGTCAGAGGAATGGTGAAGGGTCTTCTGTCTTCCCCAGGCCAGCCAAAGGCCTTTCCCAGCTGCTGAACCCGTTGGCCAGCGGAGGAGCAGGGGAACCCACAGCCCACCCGGGACGCAGGCCTCACCCGGACCCATACCATGGCTGGGGTGTGGGCATGCACCCATATAACAACGTACTTTAACTAAGCACACACTACCCTTCTGAAGAATCGTTACGATTACACAGCTACCATGTGCAATTAAACATTTTATTTCATAAAAATACTACTTTAACACTCGAGCGTTAAGTTTAAGTTTTTAAATGTTTGAGTGTTTAAAATGTAAGCCCATATTTAAAAAAATAATCGAAAAGGATCATCATTAATAAAATATTCACAAGATGGTAAATTATGCATGCAGATTTAATATATGCAAATTGATGAGCAATATGAATAGTAAATTTGAATAGGGAAAATATGTACATAAATGAATGGCATTCCACAATCCAAGCAAACTGATGACTGCATTATGTGCTTGTCCCTCAGGTAGATGAAATATTAATTAGAACCCCTTTTCAAAATACTGAAGGGCCAATCATTGATATGATGAAAAAACAGGAATATTTTTATTTTTATATTTCTCATCTTTAAAATTTTTGCTTAATATGATAGCACCTTAATATTTTTAGTATTACTGTTCCTCATCCAACTTCGATGTTTCCAGCTGGTTGGCTTAAAGATAAGAAACAGGAAGGAATTCATATTTCTTGTTTAATAGCTTCTGGCACACAATCATCTCATTTAACCTCTCTAGCATACCTTACGTCAATGGGGCCAATGCAGCTGGTGTTTCTCTTATTGGTTGCATATGGTGTCTTTGTGACCCTTTGAGAAAAACATCGCTGTCTTCCTTCTGAGATTTGTAGAAGCATTTGTTTCCACTTAAAAAAGCTTCCTAACATAGAGTGCAATCCACTTGATTTTTAGTAAGTGGCTTTAGTCATATGTTTGGTACTTTAAAAAAGTTATTCTTGAAGAAAGAAACAAAAGTTCAGAACAAGATCACTGTCTCCGTAAGCCAAGGGAAGGGAAGGAAAGGTGGAAAGCAGGTTGCACACCTGTATAGAAATCTAATCATCTTACATCTCTTCATTATTACACAATTTACCATGTGGGTAATAAGAAATTTATAAAAATATGCTTGATGGACTTAATAAAAAGTAGAGCTTTGGGGGCTGGGAGTTTGGCTTAGCGGTTAAAGTGCTTGCCTAGCATGCATGAAGACCCGGGTTCGATTCCTCGGTACCACATACATAGAAAAAAGCCGGAAGTGGTGCTGAGGCTCAAGTGGTAGAGCTCTAGCCTTGAGAAAGTCCAAGGACAGTGCTCAGGCCCTGAGCTCAAGCCCAGGACTGGAAAAAAAATAGAGCTTTGAATAAAAATATATAATATAAAATAATAACTGCATAAATGATAAGCACTTGAGATAATGAGGTAGTGTAGACCCAAACAAATTATAATGTTGAACATTCAACTTTTTTTTTGCCAGTCCTGAGCTTGAGCTCAGGGCCTGAGCCCTGTGCTTGAACTTTCCTCAAGGCTAGAGCTCTACCACTTGAGCCTCAGCACCACTTCCAACTTTTTTCTATGCATGTGGTACCGAGGAATAGAACCCAGGTCTTTGTGCACACTAGGTATCCAGTTCCAGTGACCACCTCTGTTCTGTTGTGCTGACACAGAGAGGCCGTAAATAATATGGAGAGATCCAAGTTCTCTTGACATGCCGTTATGGAAACACAGCCACAATCCTAGTTCTTCATGCTCTGCCTTCTTCCTGGAGAGGTGGAGAGGCAGAAACATCTCAGCCTCTTCTGCCCGGGGTTGTACAGTGTCAGACGAAAGCACATTCAGAAGCCAATGGCTGCCAAAGAAAAAAGGAAGAACTTAATTGAGGTTCTTATAACTAAATGTTCTAATACCAAAGTTAAAGCAAATTGAACCTGAGATGTTTCTGTACCTTTGTTTATTTGGCGTTGTCTACGTAAGTACGGCCTGGCTACCTCTCTTCGTCACCATGTCAACAGTCTGTAATTTTCCACCTCGTGGAATAAAAAATATTATAAAAATAGCATTTCTCCTAGCAACTCCACTTCTACTGTTGAGGTTGTCTGGCAGTAATTTAGAGACAGAGAATGACGATTGTTCTAGCCTAACATGTAACTTTTCTGTTATGACCACTTTTGACATGGTAGTATAGATTTTGCAACATTGTGGGCATTTGATAACATGATCCAGTCAATACACAATTTATCCTATTCAAACAGGGGTGTTGTGAGCGATCACAAAACGATTCCGTTTATTAAATAATATTCATAAAATATTGTCTTTGAAAAATCACAACCTATGACATATTTCACAATCGTTGCTACCGTGATTACTTATGACTTAGTTAACACAGGAGACCAATACACACTCATTTCCTTTTTAATCAAAATGTATTATACTGAACACCATCGCACCCAGGTAATGTTACTTTAATATACATTTTTCCATACTATTATGTCTAATAAAAATGAACCTACTACTCTTAAATAATAAATCCTTATACCCCCAAACTTAAAATAAAATTGAAAGATGTGAGGTAGACTTTCCCTTTTGAAAACATATAACTCAGCATGATCCCAGTGTCGAGCACCACAGATTTATTTCAGCAGTTATTAACATTCCCCTTTCAGGTTAATATCAAGTCAACACAAATTTGGAGCACTGGCAGCCCTTCTCCCAACGTGTAAATTAGTAATATAATGACAATATTCAGACAGGCAAATGTAGATGAAGCTCCCTTTGATGAGCACCACATGAGGTAAGGCTTCCCCACTGAGCCTGGTGGAAGTTCGTGAAGCAGTAATTTGGATTTCTGTCTCTGTAAGCCTAGGGAAGGAAAGGAAACATGGGAAGCAGTTTGCAACACCTTTATAGAAATCTAATCATCTTACTTCTCTTCATTATTACACAATTTATTATGTGGGTAATATGAAGACGTTTACAAAGATATGCTTCTTGGACCTTATGAAAACAGAGCTTTGATTAAAAATACATAATATAAAATAATAACTACATAAATAATAATTAAGTGCCTGATATCATGGAGTGACACAGACCTAAATATTCAAAACCATGGCAAATAGTTTTCATTGTTCATGCCTTCCTGTCCTGTCCTCCACATCTGTCACCCGTCATCCTTACCTGAGCTGCCTGCCAAATGCCTGTGGGCTCCTGAGCAAGGCATCCAGCCATGTCACAACTGCATCCCCTCGTCCACGAACACTCCTCACTTTCCCAGGAACGTGGTGCTTCAAACCAGATTTTTTCTCAGATTTACATTGCAAATTAATTTACATAAGCATCCACACATTACACGACTGTCATAACGCCCACAGTGAGATGATGACAAAATACTAAATTGAGCGGTGAGTATGACAATCAAAAGTCTGAGTGTATAATATGAAGAGTTTCACATACAGAGATCACACATGGCCTACATAATTTTTATCACAGAATAAATAAAGTAGCCTTTCTTATCATGCATCAGTTCATCATAAAAATAGCTTGAGAAAAGTAGACAATTATCCTCAGAAACATGTAATCCCCAGGGATTACTTGGCAGCTTACTGAAAATACATTTCCAAGTTAAATAATAAGTTTTGCTTAAGAATAGGACATAGGTTAAAGAAGAGGCAGGTTGGGCTGGGACTACGGCTTACTGGAGGAGTGCTTGCCTAGCATACCCCAAACCCTGAGTTTGATTCCTCAGAACCACAATACCAGAAACAACCAAAAGTGGTGCTGTGAATCAAGCAAAAGAAGCCTAGCATAGCCCAGGCCCTGAGTTCAAACCCCAGGACTGCCAGGGCTAGTAAACCAAAACAATTCAAAACAAAAAAGAACAAGCAGTTTAAATAGGAGATCAAAATACTATTCATTCAATAATTTTGTGGCTATTTTTCTAATTAGATTCTTTATTTAAACTGTTCTCATACAGATACTTATCTGAAAATATTCTATTTCCATACTCTAGGTCCACATCCACACATATGGAGGTAGAAATTAGCTTAGACATTACATTAGTAAAGAAGAAAACACTTGGTTGTAAGCTATGATGTCCCATGTCTTTGTGACCGTCTGGGCTCCTCGAGCTCAGGGCTACGATGGATCTGGGGGCTCTAAGCACAGAAGGCTGGCTCCGGCCTACAGACAAGGTGTTTGTTTAGAGCAGCATGGATTAAGCCACAGAACCTGCTCACGTTTCCGTGTGCACATTCCTGCTTTTGGTCTCAGTGAACAAAAGCAAGGCCAACACAGAAAAGAAGGAATCTTTCATCTGTACGTGGCCCGGATGTAAGGAAGGCAACCTGACCAAGCCAGGGAGGGGAGGTAATGGGAAGCTAAGTGGAACGTGGAGGTGATAAATGGGAGAAAACCACAGGAATTCAGCCTCGCTCCCCAGCCACAAAACCATGAACCTTTGAGGCCGGTGTTGAGGGGCCGTGTGGATGGAAAGACATCCCGGGGAAGATGCCTGGCTCCACAGGGAAGCAGGGACACTGGCTAGCTGGAGGGCGAGTCTCCAGGAGAAGCAGGGCTGTGGTTAGAAGACCCTGGCAGTGGAGGCTGTGGGAGACGGTGGGCGTGGGAGGTGATGCTCAGGTCCAGGGTTCAGGGATGTAAAGAGGAGAGGAACAGGAACCAATCCTGTCATTTCTGGAAGAACCGCTTGGTGTTTGTCACTTCAGAACTCGCCGGATGTTACGACATAAACGGCTGCAGATGGGGCTTCTTGACTGCAGCCTGAATAGTCAAGATCAACCCTAAAACCCGAGAATCGATGGGTAAGGTTAGAAGAACAAGGTTTGAAAGGTTGACTCGACAATTTGGAAAATATATATGGGAACGTCCTTTCTTCTTCATTTCTCTTCTCTTTTTTCTTTAAAGTGAGGTGTAGGTAGTCGATTTTATTTCTTTCCTCATCCATATTCAAATAATGCCACAAATAACCCTCTAATTGCTTCTAGAGACAGAATTCAGAAAATCTTCGCCATACTATTTTATTTTCCATTCAGTGCTGTATACTTCTTGAAATCCTCATTGGGGTTTCTTTTGTAGATTTGTGGGTTTAATTTTTAATATACCCGTTATTTCAAGTAGAAAAAATATCATGTTGGCATTTTCTGACATTAATCCCTAGTTTAATTATGTCGTAGATAATATAACGTGTGCGTTGCCCAGTTTCTGGTTTTATGGTGCAGGAAGGAGGTGCTCTGAGGAATTTCCTCCTCTGCCTGCCAGCTGCAGGCTGGAGGAGTGGGGATACATCTCCCCAAGGGTGCGTCCTGTGCCCAGTGCCAGGTCTAGCCTGGCCCTGCCCACCTGGGTTGGACTCTGGAGGGGCCAGGCAGCCAGAGGAGGAGAGGTTTTGCCCAAGCCCAGAAGGCAAAAGCTTACCTTTTCCGTCGCTCTGCTTCACTGGGGCTGATAAACTCAACCCGTGGGGGCGTGAGCGGCGTGTTGGAGCCCTCTCCACTGCAATGCCTGGAGGGGTGAGGTGGGGGACAGGCCAGACCCAGAGCTGTGACACCCGTCTCCTGGGTGGTCGGCTGACTCCTTTTTGGATGATAAGTGAATTGCGTTACTTCTCAGTATTAAACATGAACCAGTGCCAAATGTAATCATCCAAAACAGCAGTTATCTGCCATGTTTAGTCTTAGGAAACACAAAAACTTGGAATTTGTTTATAGCCATCTAAAAGTATAATACAGTTTTCTCGAATTCATTGTACTAATTTTACTTGTTGAATTATTCTATATGCAAAAGGGAATTATCTATTTTTCCATGAAGAAATGATTCAACATGAAAATTAAAGAGTTTTCTCTATTTTCATCAATCTCGTAGATGAATATCTTACTTCCACATGAATACTGATTTCATGACATGAGCTAGGAGGCTGTTTTAAACCCCCTTTTAAAAAAATTCACAGGATTTTTAGCTTTTATATTATAATATATTCAAAACAAAGCCAAAGCAGCATCATAATAAATTCTCTTGCTCTAAAGATTTTTAAAAATATGACTTCTAGATTATTATTTCCTAAAGCATGTAAAGTCAATTTACAGAAAACACGGTTAAGGAGATACTTGGATAAAATGTATCTTTTCTTAAAGATAACACATATACTTATTGTTTACCATAAAATTGTTTGTAAATCATCGTCTAGGTATGAGATGAAGACACAGGGTTTTCTGCTACCTCAGACCTGCCAAGTTCAATATGGCGTATGCCTAGAGCGTGACAGTGAAGCTGTCTCTGCTCGTATGCACTGGATATGCTGTGTCCTTCCCCATGTGACCTCCAGGACAGTGCGGGGACTCTTCCACGGGGGACACTGGCTTCCTTACCACACGGCAGTCACTGCTGACGTGGCCGTGGAGAGTAGCCTGGGGGAGCTCCGTGCCCTCAGAGCAGTTCACGGGGTCTGCGTGGAACCGGGGAACTGTTTCAGGGGGTCCCACAGCTGATGTGGCCGATGTGGTGAGGTCCCTGTCAGGAAACACAATGGCTGTGTTTCAGACTCTGCCTAGACAGCGGGTGTCAGCAGTGATTAAAAGAAAACAACGACGACAACCGTTTACCATGCAGAACTGAGCAGGTGCCATGGAGCGTCTGTGATCAGATTTGTGGGAGCGTGTGTGCTCATTCACACACAGGCACACACTCTGGGCACACCCACACACCCACACCTCACCCACGGTGCGCCTGTGTGCCTCAAAGAGTAGAACAGAGATAAAACTATGAGAAGAAGCAATGCTGAAGCAAAAATGTTTTAATGAAACCTTGATAAAATTAAAGAAGGATGCATGTTTTTCATGCATGTTAGTAGACTTATGCCACCTCCACGTGGAAAATCATGCTCAAAATATGAATGATATTTAAATAAGGTACACACTGCAAAGTACATGAAATAAGTTAATAGAACTAGATAAATCGATTTGAAAAAGATAAATTGATACAGATTCCACGAAGCTGTTGATAAGGACACACCTTCAAACATGGAAGAAAAGAATAAGTACTCATGTGAAGAATGGAAATATGCCAAGGGCTCTTGCAGATTATGTTACAGATATCTAATTCTTAAATCTAATGATCAGTGTTTTGATTTATTGCAGATAATAAAATTGAGACATAATCTGTCAACTATGAATTTTTAAATGTTCTTTAACAAGTATCAACTACTTGGCTTTCCCTTAGAGTTCAGAGTAGATATTTTATAGCGAGTGAGTTGTAAGTGGTTTTCTTAAAATAAGCTGAGCTTGATCCAAGGAATCTGACTCTCTGCGGTTTCCCGCCAGGGCTCGCCAGGGTCTGAGCTGGGGTGCAAGCAGGCTTTCTGCAGAGCTGCATCAGCAGGTGTGCCCCAGGCACTGGCTCAAGAGTTTTGCAAAGTGCCTCACCACGTGGCTTGTGGTGGTGCCTTGCTAGACAGAGTTCTGGAAAGTTCTTTCAGGACAGTTCTCCTAGTATGCACGTTTTTTTTCATTATTTGTTAATGCAGACACCCGGTTCTGAAAAGCAACTGATAGGATATGAAGGAAAGCCAACACAAAGTTGCTTCCCAAACCTAAATTTCATGACTAAGAAATTATTATTTGAATAAAAAGAGAGGGGACCACTGGTAATCTGGATCAACCCAGAACGAACACACAATTGCAATATTGTACACTAGTGTTGACTGCTGTGATTAGGTCTTACATGACATCTGATCATTCTAATATGTGTGCCATGTAAGAAATTTACTAGCCCTGACAGTCCAACTTTTATAACCCTGGACCTTGTGTTTCCTAGCCCAGCGAAGGGGAATTTCTGTTCCTCCTCATGCAGGCTTACCTTGTAGATTCAGTGGATTCGTGGTCTGATAATTCTAGTGTCAGAAACCACAGACAAGTTCTGTTGCTTCCTATTCTTATATGTGTTTAACTCTTTCCCATACATTTTCCATTTGTTATTACATAGCCTAACCCATCACAGACATGAAATGCAAATCATTTCTAGTTCTCTGTATCTTACAGTAGACATCCATTCACATGTCATTTGAATATGTCATGGTTCCAATCTATCTTTGCTATTTTTTCATGTATTACAATATACTTGTATAATGTCTGGAGGAAGCATTCTGTATGGGGCCCTCATCCAGGTTCTTCTTGATCAGAGAATGTAATGTACCAGAAACATTGGAAAGGATTCTTCCAATGAGTAAATTTTAACTTGTAAAAACAAAACCTATTTCCTTCTTTCTCAGTTATTTGTTCAGCTACCATTGATTCGATACTCGGGGAGGGTTTTGAAACACGGTGTTAAAGCAAGACATGTATACTCTTACTTTTGGCAAATTGTAAAAAATTTTGTCCTTTTGTGTGTCAGAATATTGATATTTAGAACATACTTATCTCTCTGCCTCGAGACTTTCCAGTTTTCCCATTTGCATTTCCCCCACTGAGAGTGCTCGTGTCTCTTTATGCTGTGGAAATAAACAATGGCTCTGCTGGGGCTGGATCTCAGGAACTGCCGCTGTCCTTTTGCGTTTTCCTTAAGGCTGGTGGTCTACCACTTGAGCCATAGCTTCTCTTCTTGCTTTTGTGGATACTTGGAGATAAGATTATCGCAGACTTTTCTGCCTGGGCAGGCTTTGAAGCACAGTCCTCAGATTTCAGGCTCCTATGTAGCTAGGATTCTAAGCATGAGCCACAGGAGCTGCATCTTTTGGAAGTGGAGAACAATTACACGTGAGTTCAAATCTTGCAAGAATCAAGTTAGATTCAGTAGTGCAAGAGGAGAATGAGATGACAGCGACTAGAGTGTAAAGAGAAGAGGGAAGAAGCAGAGGCAGGGGAGCCTCTGATCTCGAGGCAAGCCTGGAACCTGGCTGAGATGCGAGGGGGCGGGAAGCAGTCCTCTAGCGCTCCATGAAGATTCCTCTGGAGTCAAACATGTCATGTGTGATTTCAAATGTGATCAAGTACACAGAAAATGTGTGACCCCCACATGCTGACAAGTGCAGCGGAGAACAAGGCCTCCCGTGAGAATCTGTGACCCCACAATGGCAGCATCTGCTGGCACTCTGTATAGACGCAAGCTATTACTTCACCATGTACACGTAATAAAGTATTGTCGAATGTAGGGAACTGCGAATGTATTCCTGCTTTCTGAATGTTATGTTTCTAGCAAACCAGTTGTTAAATGCTATTCATCTGTGCTTCAAAACGTTTCTCCATTATTTCTATGTTTTCTTTCTTTTGTACTCTTGGGAAATACACACTTTATCCTTTCATAAATTTCTATACAGGATTTAATGCTTACTTCATATAGGTCTGTGGAATTGGCATTTTTCTGGAGCATGGCCTGGGCGTCTGCACTTCAAATACTCTTCAGAACAGTGCTCACAATTTTAGGTTCACAGAAGAAAAATCAATAAAACATGTTTGAGTAAAATTGAAAAATATTGGCAAATTGTGGTATCAATATCAACATTTTTATTTTTTAAGACCGTTTCAGGCATGGGGAATCTTGAGCAGTTGATATATTTGCATCAGAAACTATTAATAGTCATTACTCAACATAAAATATGATGGATCCCAGATTGATAAATATTTCAAGGCTGAAGAATAAAAAAGCCATTAAAGAATCCCACAATTTTATTGCCTCTAAAACCTAACATAATTTAAGGTTATGAGCAGCCGTCTTGCTCAGCAGAAAAATACATCATCACCCCACTACAAAGTGAAAAAAAAAGACACATTACAATCAATCTTACTAATAGAGATTTACTTCTTTATTCAAATTTTGGGATTTGTTAAAACAAATCCTGACTATGATGGTTCAACTTATTGCTTTATGTTCGTGGAAGTTTGTAAATGCCATGTGTAGAAACAGGAGAGAGCAAATACAAGATATCTAGAAACCAGCTAACATCAAAAGTGAACATTGATTGTGAGGATGTAGTGTAGGCTGATTTAAACTTTTTTTAAGTGTAAAATTCAGTAATTATATTTCACATGTATATTTATATTTACTAATTTTATATATTCTCTGGGATCATATGAAATATCACATTGATTTTCTGGCCCAAATGTAATATTTTTGATATTTAGATTGGCCTATTGTCCTAAAAGTTTCTGTTGTCATGGTGGACATTGGAAGTTTGGAGCCATGAAACATTTAAGACCACTTTCCAATGTCGCATCTGGGACTGAAACTCTGCTTAGTGAGTTGATGCAAAATAGCCTGGAAGGGCTCCCTCCTCCTGAGAACCATGTCGTGGCTCCATCCCCGCTGCCCCCCTCTGCCCCATCTCCTCCTCCCTGAACAAAAGCCTGGGTCTCAGAGGAGCGCCTGGGCCAAGGCCGCATCTGGAGGTGACGTCCCTGGTGGACACAGATGCTGCTGAACCCTACTCACCGTGAGCTTGCTCTTTACTCATCCTCTCCACCTGCCCTGACTTCACTCTCCCTGCCTAATATGTACAGGGACCCCAGCTGTGAGCCCCATTTCCTCCAACCAGGCTGGAGGAGACATGGCCTTTCCCACGCCTTCAGCCTGAATGAAACCCGGTGTTCTATTGAATTAGACTCTTTCCTTCTTCCTTCCTTCCTTCCTTTCTTCCTTCCTTCCTTCCTTCCTTCCTCCCTCCCTCCCTCCCTCCCTCCCTCCCTCCCTCCCTTCTTTCTTTCTTTCTTTCTTTCTTTCTTTCTTTCTTTCTTTCTTTCTTTCTTTCTTTCTTTCTTTCTTTCTAATGTTAATCTAAAAGTCATGTGTAAGAATGGAGCATAATACATTTGTGTAGTGAAAAATGCCTGGGTCACCAAAATCTGTATGTGTGTCTGCATGTGTGTAGACCGTGCATGCACGTGTATGTGTGTATGTGCACGTGTGTACTTGTGTGTTTGTGCATGCACGCGTACTTGTGCGTGTGTAATCACAAGACTTCAGCAATCTCAAGGTAGAGCTCGCAGTCATGGTGGCAGCCACGGTCTGACTTCTACGTCCACGGGTGAACTCCACTCGTGTGCGGAGAGCTTCCACACACCAGGCTTCCGGGGACTCCGGTGGCTCCTCCAGACACGAAGGGGCGGCGGCTGGGAACCGCGCAGCCCCGCACCCTGGAGGACGGGTCTCCAGCTAAGTTACCGGGACAGATACTTAATCTAACATCTCAGCTCAAACCAGAGGCGGCTGAGAACGCTGAGTTCATAAAGCAAGTGTGCACTCTCTGGAAAGAGACAGGAGAGCTGTGTAAGGCGTGGAGACCTGCCTCCCGCAGCCTTCCTTCTGTAAGAGAGCGGCCACTAGACTTCATTCCTTCACGGGTATGTGCACTGGGGATGGAAGCGGTGGGAAGGGGGAGTAGGTTTGATTTTAATTATGCTCTGAGTGATGACAGCCTGGGGTATACTTACTCGATAATTTATCTGTTATTATTGTGCCCATGAATTACTTATAAGGGAGGAAGATCAATGTCTTTGAAATTATTGTAAATAATTATTATTCAGCTGGAAATTGCCTTGCTCATTTGCCAATATTATTAAAGTCCTTGAACAGTAAATAGAAGAAACAATTTCCAGTTTCCATATATATGGAATTCTTAGTCTTTGTCTCAAAATGACTAAATTTTTCTCAGAAATGCACCATATCCTGTTGATTTCACCATGTGCATATAAATGAATATTCTCATACAAGTATCAGTTCACCCTTTCCCCGCCTCTCCTCCAGGCCAGAGATGGTCTCCAAGCTGTCCCCAGAACAGAGAGTGGGGGAAGGCCACGGGAGGGGAAACTGAGGTCAAACTGAGAGGGGGCTTAAATGCTAGACCATTTATGTTATTTCCCCTCGAAAGGCCTCCAGCTGGATAATTATGTTTGTTGACTGCTTCTGATTGAGCTCAAGTTTTACTGTTCTTGAATGCGGAGCTCAAATGCTGCTGTGTGGGCGAATCCAGTGGGAAGTCCTGCATGGGGCCTTCCTGGTTCCTGGGCCACCGTTCTTGGCACACTCTCCTCCTCTGCACTGAAGTGATTTTCTTCTGCTTCGGGTGGAGTCACAGTCTCACAGATTTTTCTGTCCGGGCTGGCATAGAAGGGTTGAAAAGATGGCAAGCGTTTGGGGACAAAGTCTACCTAGAAGGGAGCCTCCCATTTTGAGTTCCCATGGCTAACTCTGTCCTAACAAAACACCTATTTCCCGCAGACCCTCGTCTTGGTAGCCCTGAACCTACATTTGGAAGTCATTCTAAAAAATATGAGAGCAATTATGCATTTATGAATGGCATTTTTCTGTGATTATCAAGATTTATGTGACTGGTTTACCCAATCATCATTTAATGATTTTATATTGTGCCAAAGAACTCTGTGCATCCATTGAATATATTAGAATTCAACTGAAAGACACTGCTGATGCCAACTCTCGTATTGAAAAATGAAACCTGACAAATGGAATAAAAATAAGTGAATTACCACTCAGACATCCACTTAGGGTCTGGGGATGTGTCTTGACAGGACAGGCAGCAATGTCTCCGAGAGTCCTCCTTCAGGACCTAGAATCGCTTTGTTACTTTTCTAAAAGCTATTTTTTATAAGCATCAACATCTTTTTTAGAGCCTCCCATCATGAAGTTGACACGAATGTCCACTGGTGATTGTAAGAAAACGTCTCTCTGACAGATTTAACATGCAGAACAATTTGAACTTAGCCATTCTTAAGCCACATACTATTGGGTGCTGATGTGAGAATACCAGTAAAATATTTGCCGCTCACTTTTGTAGGGCTTCATTGTTTGTGGATGTTTTCATCTAAAATTTGTTTCCCTCTTGATTTCTACTCTGAAAGTTGAACTTTTAAAAATCCATTTATTGCTACTTGAGAGATAGAAAGGCTACATAGCAAAGACCTGAAACAGTGGCTTACTTGTGTTGATGTTGCTCCAATAAAATCTGGTCAAATAATTGCAATCTCTAGATTTTGTGCATATGTGAAATATGGCAGCAGCTGAGAAATTCATCATTCAATTAATAAAACCCATGGACGAGGTGCTATCATAAATTCCAGCCCAGTGTTTGATATTTCTATTTACCTACTAAGTTAGGAAAGAAAATGTTCAGCAAGTCTATTTCTTTGAGTATGGAAGTTTATTTGCAACACTTTTAAAATTAAAGTTCTGTTCAGAACTTCCTTTCTTCAAGGACCACAGCAACTATAAAATCAGAGAATGAAATCCTCTAGAACACCTCACTGAACTAAGGCTCAGTGTGGAAGGGAAGACACAGGCTGCATTTCCAAGTCTTCTTTCATTTATCATTGTATTAATTATACAATATTTAAACTGACGAAACTGTGATGTCTATACTCATAGCACGATTTTCTGAGTGTGTGATACACATTCCACTCAAGTTAATGAGGTGAATTTTCTAGAAATTTGACTGTTGAAAGTGGCATTCCATTTTTTCCAAATGAATCCTCTAACAATGTCGGAGATGCGTAATGTGAATTTGCATAGAGCAATTTGAGAATACCTGAGGTTTGGCACGGGAAAAATCACACTGCCCACGGAAAGGGTGACATTGTCGGAAAAGCAATGTGCTCATTGCCTGACTTATGAAGTCGTAGCCCCTACGTCCCTTACCTTCACAATGGGAATAACCTTTACAAACCCACAAACAACTCACATTGCAAGGCTTGTCTACCAGACAGCTCTTCATCTCATTGTGAGGCCATCGATCTAATTCATGAGGTCAAAGCCATGACAACTCTTTCCATTCCCAATAAACCAGTTTCCACATAAGCTTGTGAAGTGCACATATAATCAAATAATGCCACTAGTAGAAAATAGCTTAAGTGGCCTATCTGCTTTGTAATGCAAATTTGCTTTATAACCTTGGAGAGTGCAATGGGAAACCACAGTATGATTCCCCCAAGTTTATTGACTTGCATGTTTTCCTTCTCTCACTCTGTCTCAGAAATGTGCTGCCTCCACCACCCCCCCAAAGCCATGTTGGCGGGTGGTGTGTTGAGAGCCTTGGCCATCTATTTTAAATCCTTCAGTTTATATTTCTAGGTGGTAATACCTATCCTTCTTTTTAAACACAGATGGGCTAAAACCCAACATGAATCCACGACTTGGAGAAAATGAATTAAAGGTCTTTAGCATACACTTCAGCTGCTGCTCTGCTTTTGTGTGAGTAAAGGACTAAACTATCCCATTTGCTGTGGGCTGGGTCTCTAGAGCCTCCCAGCACGAGACTCTCTGCCACACTTTTTCCTCACAGACTTCATCTGAATTGCCTAAAGGATATATTCAGCAGCTACAACTCATGGGGGCCAAGGAAACAGAAGAGCTAACTGCATGAAGAAATGTTCATTTGATTGAAGTTTTCAAAGACAAGGCTTATTCCTGTCATGATTTCTATTAAAACTTTTTTTTTTGCCAGTCCTGGGCTTGAGCTCAGGGCCTGAGCACTATCCTTGGACTTTCTCAAGGCCAGAGCTCTACCACTTGAGCCTCAGCACCACTTCCGGCTTTTTTCTATGTATGGTACCGAGGAATCGAACCCGGGTCTTCATGCATGCTAGGCAAGCACTTTAACCACTAGGCCAAACTCCTGGCCCCTATTAAAACTTTTTCACTGGCTTGTATCTTTCTCTTCCTGTCTGAAAACACATGTTCTCTAAGATATGCAGAATGAACTTCAAAAGAATAAGCTAAATAGTAATTGAGCATTTTATCATTGTCACTTTTAGTAAAGAAATTATTTTGATATGACTTTTTATGATTTGAAAATTGATTATTCTTAAATTTTTAGTGAAGGCCAGGATGCTTTCTTAATGAAAAAAAAATCAGAGAAATTTTTAGAAACATAAATCGCTATTTGGGTACATTAACAGATAACGTTCATTATGTAATGCATAACTTTTTAAATATAAACCTAGGATTTAAAAAGATTTTTTTCCCAGTAGCTTCCCTATAATTGTTTCAAAAATTGAGTTTCAGCCCCTAAACCAGCAATTTCATTTGGTGACCTAAATATTTTGGATGAAAAGTTAAATTAATATTTATTAATTACCAAAATTCTTACGGATGGGCTTTTATCCAAAAGCACATTAATAAAATGGCTTATGCAGTTTAATCAAAAGAAACAATTCCATAATGAAAATTACAGAAGGGGTTATGCAGTCCTGGGAAATCAGATATGAACCAAGTCGAAAACAGAGTAAAACTTCAGAGCTTCCACTGGATTCTCAGAAACAAGTGAGCTATCCCTGAGTGTGTTAATAACTTGACGGTGACTTACAACCAGGTTGTTCCATTTTCCCCTAAAAGCTTGGAAGACAAAAATTATGAATGATGTCTTTCACAAATCATGCTGTTACAATTATGAAGAAAGAGTTACATATTCTACATTTAAAATCATACATCTCTGACTCAGGTTTTAGAACTATGTTATTGATAGTTGTGCAGAAGTTCCAACTTCTGTATAGTGTCACAATAGAAAATAGATCCATGTCAATGGTCAAATACTAAAGTCAAACATTCACCCACAGCACAAAGGCTCTGGGTTCAAACCCTAGAATTGCCACCACACACAGTGACCATCCACTCTACAGTTCAGGTGCTGCCTTGAAAACTCAGCGGCAGACATCTCTGAATATCTGAATTGAAATCATTTGCTCTTATGCACTGACCTTCAATCAACTACCCATGACCTTGACTTTCTTCTTCAGTTAAGTGGAGGTAACTGAATTTTAATGGGTCATGGTGAGGGCTAAACATGATCATATATATATATATATATATATATATATATATATATATATATATATATATATATATATATACGTCACCTAACATCCCCCTGCACAGAAAGCCATTCTATTTGTTGAGTTCCAAGTTCTGTTTAGTGAGTACCATTTTGATGGATAGCCATTTTGATTGACCCTCATGGTTAGACTTCTACATATGTTGCTGGAAAAAAAACAAATGAGAGAAACTTTGTGACTGAATGTGACGTTAGGTTTTATCTAGAGGAGGAGAAGAAGACTCAACAGGAAATTGTACACATTGAAAATAAATGTCCCGATCAACACATTGATCATGTTTGTGGGAAATAAACACCAACCTGGAAACACAGAGAAGATCCTGAATTTGACCCATAGACAAATTAGTCTTTAGTATTATCTGAATTTTCTTCATCATGCTTACTTTGTAGGGGAAGGTGTTTTTGTGCCATTGCAAGGCCTTACGTTGCAAGGCTAAGCAGCTGATGGAATCAATTTTTCTCAGAGGAGAGAGAGGATCCAGTACAGAAAGCAAGGCGTTCGGCTCTCTGACCCAAGACCCTTGTCAGTAAAGTGACTTCCCTGGTTCAGCAGCCAACGCCTGAGCAGGCTCTCAGGAAACCATCTCTCACACAGAAGGTGCCACGCTCCCTTCCAAGCATGCACAGTGACTTCTGTGGAATAGCGCATGCATCCTCTCCCTCTTTTCAGTATTCTGGTTGAAAGCCTCCATTATTCCTGGCTTTATTTACTTCTCCGTGATCACACACCAACAATGCGAATCCACAGAAAGAGATCCATTAGAACAGAAAGCACAAAGAAGAGTCAAAATCACTGTGCAATAGACATAAAAATGCCTTATTAACATTTTCATAACCCTTTCAACCCAGATGAGCAGACAGCTCTCAGTGGCAGCATCTGGCTCCAAACAGCTCTTGTTTGGGTGGTAACTTTTTTGAAAAACAAAAAAACAAAAAACAAAACCCAACGGGTGCTGGGCGTTCTGATGGCTTTTCTCCAGGAGGGCTGCTTCCTTGGAAGATGTGCGTGCACGAAGGACCCGCGAGCCGGGCCTGCGTCTGCTGCGCTCAGTCTGGAAAAGCTGCACAGGGATGCAGTACAGAAAGACAGACGGTGGCAGACACACTCCACGCAAGCCCTGCAGCCATTTCCCTGCAGCTCCTTCTGAGTTTTAGAGGATTGTTATTATTATTTTCTGCATTCAAATCTTACTTTCAAATGAGAGCTGTAAGAAGGCAGTTGTGGGTCTGGGCAAAAGGCATTATTTCTGTTTGGCTCTGTTCATGAGCCTCACGAGGTGAACGTTATATCAACCATTTATCTTCATAAAGAGCTGGGTTATGAGGGATTGCTTACGACACCAAATCATAAAACACACAGATAGAGCTCATCAACTCCTGAATGAATTTCCAGTGGATTCCCTTAAGAAAATTCCTATTTCACTTTCACTATTAATTGTTTTTTTGCTGAATTCAAATCACCTCATTGTGCTTGAACATGTGGAGACAAATATCCACAGATGTTTGCCTGAAGGTTCTAGCATATTGAAAGGCAACTTAATTATAAAACACTATGAAGTTCTCCCAATTAATTTGGAGCTAAATATTCTACATCTGCTTAGCCTTTCTGCAAAACTTAAAAGAAATACTTACATTCCATCTGGTGGAGATTTCATCCAATGAAGAAAAAAAGTATCGATTGTAATTTCTAAAAATAATTTCCAACTATTTATGTTTTCATAAAGTTTACTATAAAATGGAAATATAGCTCTAACAAAACATGCTCGAGTTTTCCATTTAGTGATCTCCTATACACTTCCTTGCCCTCTCCCTCTCCTCTCCCTCCCCTCTGTAACCCTCCCAGCCATTGCTCTTTCTCATTAAAAACACTTTCATAATATTAGCCTTATCTTTCATGCCCTCCTGGTTTTCGTCCTAAAAGTCAGATTATAAGAAGAAGCTAAAATAATCAACTCTAATTTACCAGTAGATTTTTTTTACTGTTTTGTAATCATAATGTTTAATTTGTGCTGTTCTTAGAACTTTAATTATGAAGCTAAATTGTACTAATGCCCATTCGGTACTCCTTAATTGAAGACACATCTCATGTCTGATGTGGCAGTACTAATTGGTGTAATTAAATTCCAATATGCATCAGTGGCCTAATTTTAAAAAGTGAATAAAAAGCAGAGAGAAGTAAGTCGGCTGTTGAAGCTGCATGGCTGTGAAATGCAGACGTGGGTTTGTGTGTGTAAGACACGTTAAGGGGAACCGGCCCGGGGCGTGGGGGGGGGCAGTGGAAGACAGGAGGGCAGCCGGAACAGAGCCAGGCTGTGCAGGCCAGGGGAAGACTGGAGAAGTCACCCGGGGAAATGCAGAGCTGGCCTCAGCCTGCACAAAGTCTTCCTGCCCATTCATCTCGGTAGGCCAGGGTGAGTGGCCTGGCGAGATGCTGGGAGAGGAGTCAGCCAGAGAGAGCCCCAACTCCACACCTGCTCCAGCAGGGTCCGGGCGGGCAGGAAGGACCTCTGCATCTTCAACACGCTCACAGCTCTTGAGCAGGGGGCTTCTTAGCTTAAATGTGTGAAGCAGGGCATTTGAAAGGCAGAGGATGTTGAGTTGCAGACATTTTTGCGAGCAAGGCCTCTTTCATCCTTACCCCTTCCCTTCAATGTCCTAGGGCTTTCTTCTTCCAGTTCACACAGAATTCACTTCCTGAGCATGAACTGGCGTCGGTGCCAGTGTAACTGCCTGGGAGTGCTCGCGCACGAAGCATGGCTGGCCTTGCGCTCTGAGTGCAGCCTACTCGATGGGCTCGGGGAGGCCTCCGCTTGGCTGCTCACACAGCATCTCAAGCATCCCTTAGGAACCTGTGTGGGTGCGCTGCTCTTCCCATGGAGTTTTGCCCTGTTTCCTCCCCCTGAGATCTGAAGTCAGGGCGTGACCCGTGCTTGACGAGTCTGCTAGCTCGGCTGGTGCTGTTCCACTTGATCCATGCCTCCAGGCCTGTTCATCGCTGAGGTGACTTCAATGGTAAACCTGCACATCTCAGCCTTTGGGTACCTAGGGTAAGGTACAGGAGCTTGCCAGGCTGTTTTAGCACTTGTAAAAGGAGATGTGGCCAGGCCTATCACTTTGTGTCATCCGTCAAAGCATGTGGGCAGCGAGGCGTGGACAGGCCAGGCCCTCCCAGAAGCAGACATCTCCCAGCACCAGCAGCGGAGACAGGCTCGAGCACTCTGCAGCTGCTGTGTGCTCGTCAACTCTGCTCTATTGAACGGCAACTCCTACGACAGATACCAAAAAGTAAGGTCTCTAAGGAGGGTTTCGAGGGTATTCCAGTCCCACGCTGCAGGGCTGTGGCTTGCTGCCCTCCTGAGCTGGGCCAGCAAGGCCCTGCCCCTGCCTGCCCTGCTCTCACTCCCTGGGGTTTCTGACATCAGGGCCCAGTGAGTGCTGAGCCCATGCACGATCCAGAAAACTGTGAAAGCATCAGTTAGCTCTAAACTCGTTAGGAATCTGCTGTCAGTCTGTCCAACTTCCTAGAACCAATGCATCATCAAAGGGAAACAACCAATCACACTACCACTTCTTAATGATTCCAGAAAAAGAGGTAAGTCTTTCCATGTTAAGCACTAATTGATGTTAAAATAGAGAACACCAAAGAAAGCATGCTGATCCATCAGGTTTTCCAACATTTTATATCAGATAAATGGCATAAGCAGTCACAAGGACTCTCTGGTAGAAGTTTTGGGGTGTTCCTTTGCTGCTGCTGTTTATATTTATTTGACTCTTCCTAACAATAGGAAGACCGTATTCACACCTGACAGATGAATAAATGAATTATATCGTGCCTAAGTCTTTCAGAATCATAGCAATAATGAGATGTTGAGAAATGGATGTAGAGACTAGAAGAAAAGCTGGATTGTGGGTATGTGTTTACTTTTGTTTTACTTCACATTTTATTTTAGAAAGATATTAAGAGATTGACACCAAGCAGTGAAGATTGTCTGGGAGGCACCGAGTTCAGATTCCCAGTTCATTGATTGGTACAATCTGCTATACGATTAGAGTCTTCTAGACTTAACAAAAGCATTTCCCAAGGTAGCATTAAAGTCAGACATGAAGCTCTTGCTCTACAATTTCACATCATATATTCAGTTTACAACGCACCTTTTTAAATAGTCTGTGTATATGTGTGTGCATAACTATATACTATGTATATAGTGTATTACAAACACCATTCAGCTCACACATACCCTATATATGACTATTTTTTAAACTAATTCTTGTTTACTAGATTCAATATTTTCTTCAGGCTGAGAAAATGTTTTACTGTTATTTTTAATATGGTTACATCTCATAGAAACAAATCATTTACCTTTTGGTTTTCCTGTTAAATTCCTTAATTCATATGCTATATTACTAAAGTACAACTTTTAGTTTCGCTACCCTTTCACAGACAAGGCATTTTTAAAAATAAGAATTATGTCATCATTTGTGGAGGACTTGTTTTTGTTGAAATTTCTCAGCCCTCTAAAAATGAAAAAAACAAAAATTAGATTCCTGTAGAGGTTATTGAGATTGCTTTTAGGTTTTGTAGTGCTGTAAGCATGGTACAGTTAATACCTTGGAGTTCTGTGAGTCAAAAATCTGACCTGGCTCACCTTGCTAAAATCAGGGTGTTGAAAGGGCAGGGATTGTGTATTTCTTGAGGTTTTCTCACCAGTCAAAGGCGATACATGGAGAACTTTTCTTATTTGTGCATTGTAGCTTCCCGGCCCTCACTTGTTCCTGGACAAGCCCCTATCTCCATGTACGCTCACAGGCTATGTCCCCCGTGAACACAGCATCATGGAAACGTGTGACCTTTTGGTTAAATGGTTCACTTCCTTTCAAGAGGAAAATTCTCCATTTAAGTCCATCTTACAATGCAGTTTAAAAGTATATTTCTATTGTTTGCCATGTTGCCACAAGAAAATCAAATACATGGAATTTCACCAAGTTTTCTCAACTTGGCTTCAAAAGTTGTGCAAAGTCTATGTAATTACCTTCCCTCTCTACGTTTTCATCAAAGAGATATTCAGCACTTCACAGTGGCATCTGTCCACGTGTGTTCTTGTGATTTAGTGGAACGATTAGTGTTCTGCACTCGGGACCTCCATGTCCACACCGAATCATCTCAAGTCGAGCTCAAGGGAAAACGGCTCCATCAACAGAGCCTACATTTAAGGCCACTGTCAAATCACGTGTATCTGCCAAAGGAAGGTCTTCTTGGCTTATGATATTTTAACGTAGAGTGGGTTTGACACGTAAAATCTTATCTGAGATTCGTATTAATTTATATTTTCTGTACACATGGACAACTGATGTCCATTAGGATTTTTCGAGTTAAATTTCCTAATTTGATAACAAGATCACATTATTTCAAAGCATTAAAAACCATAAGTCTATAACATTTAAAATCAGCCTGTTATTTCTAAGTTCAGAATTGTCTTCTCATAAGTATTGGGAAAAAAACACCTAAAATATTATCACACACAAAAAAAATGCTTCGAATCTCCATGGTGACTCTTCAGAGAAGTTTAGAACGGTTTGGCTCAGTTTGAGTACAATGAGAAAACCCAGGGTAATGGGGCTGGAGCATTTACAGAGTGGAAGAAGGGAGCATGGTAAGTGCTACAGAACATGAGACCAAAAAAAGCAAGCTGTGTCTTTGCCCATATGAAAATAGGGGATAAAAAGCCAGCATTTCCATGTTTATTCCTCAAAAGTAACTCTGAAAGTTGCTGTTCACTGAGCCACCCCCAGCCTTCTGATCTCTCCTGACAGCTGTTGTCATCCATTCTTACCTTCACTTGTCAAGCGCTCTAAGCACCCAGTGCTTGAGCGAAGGGAGGGCTATGGATTAAATCTTTTGTTCTTTCACACTCCATTTTCTTCCAGAGGGGATGCAATTCATTACAGACTTCTCCACGTTCACTTCTAAGCTAAGTAGATTTAAATCCTACTTTTAGAACGGCATTCTCTCCACCTATCTCAAGTAAGAGACAAAATCCACTTCCTAGCATGACATGGGCCTTCCAAAAGACACGTTGAACACTTGAAACAAAAGAGAAAACCAAACAAACAAAACCCAGAATGCCACATATAGCTAATTTTTAAAGAATAAGGGAGTCAATTCAATAGACAAAGCACATTTCTGAAGGGGTGGAAGAGCTCTGGAAAGCATGCCTTCAACAAAATGGATGTTTATGAGAAAGAAACATGGAACATAGAGCCCAAACCTGCACAGATGTAAGCATCTGTGCAAACGGTGAACGCTGAAAACTATAAAAATTCAACATGTGCACAGAGAAATCTTGTTGCCTTGGTAACTACGGCAAATGCATGTCACATGCAATACTAAATTTAATTTGGGGAATAAAAATAATGATAAATTTCACTTGGTCTGAACAGATTACGCTTACTCTTGAAAAAGCATCATTCACATAATTTTAAAACAACGTATAGAGAAGGGCAGGGGTGGCAGCCTGTCACCCTGTCACACACGAGGGTGACACCCAGGGGGACAAGCACCCCTGTTCTCAGCAACACGTGAGACGTGACCCACCAAGCAACCTGACACCCATGAAGAACACAAGTGGGGATTCACAAAAACAACCGTAACAAGAGAATAAAGGCTTACAAGGATTTGGGTTCCATGGAGTTAAAGCAGGCAAAGCATTCTAATTCTCAGTGAGTAAATACCCACACTCTACCTCTCCTTGAGGGAACACCTGCGTGAGAAACCTGTGGAGGCTCGTGGTGGTGACACAGCGACGAGAAGTATGACACCCAGCAAGCGGCCTAGTCACTGAAAGTCCCTGTAATCTAGTCTTCTGGAAAGCAGTGATAGGGAGGCTGGCAGGATGAAGCCGCCAGGTACAATGTACAATGTGTACGTGTGTGTGGGAGAGAGAGAGAGAGAGAGAGAGAGAGAGAGAGAGAGAGAGAGAGAGAGAGAGAGAGAGAGAGAGAGAGAGAGAGAGAGAGAGAGAACTCCAAGCAACACAGCAAACATAAATTTCCCAATACCCTAGGGAAAGGAACTTTGTTCAAGGTTGGTCTAGACAAAAAAGTGAGACCTTGTCTGAAAAAGTCTAGCCAGGAGGAGACAAGCACAGTCAGAGCTCAGGCCTGGCTGGCACGCGGTTATTTCTGCAGGGAGAGGAGGAGCTGATCAGAGAGAAAGCTGAGGTCGTTTCCGAGGCTGGATCTGTTCACGGAGGTTCAAGTTCACGAAACCATCCCTGTGTCTTACCACGTAGTGCACAGCATCTTGTTGAGGTAACCTGGAGAGGAGTGGACGGGCAGGCAGCGTGGTTTGAAAGTCTGGGAGCCTGTCAGCAGCCTGGCAAAACATTTCAAGTTCACCCGCTCTTTGCTCACACTCTCCCCGAACAAGGCTCAGAGCCGGGAGAAAGCCCAGGGTTAAGACTGAGCTTATCTCCTGAGGTGGAAAGACTGTTGTCACCTCCACTGAGGGCCAGGGGCAGTGTGGAGGACACCCAGGATTAATCGCTGGGACGGTAACTCGGGGTCGGCTGTGCTTGCTCTGTAGAGAACAAGACACAAGTTGCACGGAAAGGTCTCAGCCTGCCACACAGACCTGGGAAGTGAAAGGAGAGATCATGACATCAGGCACGTTGAAGAGAGGAGATTAAGATCTCATTAAAAAAAGAACAGCAGTGATTTTGAAATTATTAACCTGACACATTCGAAAAAGAAGTCGAAAAGGAGACAATGATAAATTAAGATGCCAAGAAGCAAACTCAGACCCAAAGATTTAATGAGCACTTACAATGTTACCCTGGCATGATAAAGCCACACCCCTAAAACTTGCTTGAGGGTTTTTTAACTTTACATTTATCTATATTAGCATTTACCTTACTTCTAAATTCAGTCTGATTTTCAATCCCATTTTACAAATCATTTTACAAATCAGTTGACTCAAGTTTTTATTGCCTTTTTTCTCATCTTCAAAGTGTTTTCTCTCCCCATGAATACATGTAGCCTATTTTCCATTCTAATTATGGTTTTAATTTTGCAGCCTTTTCAAGACAAAGCATCAACTCATCAATTAATTTATGTTGTGTAGCAAACACAAGACAAAACTAAAACATTGAAAGGAGAGCCCTGATCAATATAATACTATTTAATGAATATGTTCAGCTTTAAGTTCCTTAAGTTCTCAAAATAAGAAGTGTTTGGCCAGATACCAGCTACTCAATAGGCTGAGATCTGACCATCATGGTTCAAAGCCAGCCCAGGCACCAAAAGTCCAAGAGTCTCTCTTATCTCCAGTTAACCACCAAAAAACTGGACGTGGTGTTGTGGCTCACCTGAGCGGGAGCATCTTGACCAAGCTTTGCATCTCCAAGCAAGCCAGCCCCGCACCTTCACAACTGCAAGGTCGTGCCTGGAGTTTTACACCTGTATTTGCCCGTGCCTGCCTGCCTGCCTGCCTGCCTGCCTGCCTTCCTTCCTTCCTTCCTTCCTTCCTTCCTTCCTTCCTTCCTTCCTTCCTTCCTTCCTTCCTTCCTTCCTTCCTTCCTTCATTCCTGCCTGCCTGCCTTCTTGCCTTCCTTCCTGCCTTCCTTCCTGCCTTCACTCATTCCCTCCCCTACTCTGAGTGCCTGTCTCCTGGTGTTTGTTTTGTGAGTTTGCCTTTCTAAGGAATCTCATCACTTGAGCTCACTCTGAATCTACCATGTTTTGGTCAGTACACTTGGATACCACCTGGAATAGGTATTCATATATTTGTAAATCAATTCTAGCCTCCACACAGGAGAGAAAGCATACATACATCCTTTGTCTCTCAGGGCCTGGCTTACTTCACTTAGTACGATTTTTTCCAAGTCCTTCCATTTCTTTGCAAATAAGGCAATTTCATTCTTTCTAAGGGATGACTAAAATTCCACTGTGTACATAACCACACCCGCCTGATCCATCAAGGTGCCCTTTGTGCTGTTTTAAGTCAATTTCGAATCAGTCAAGACAAAATCTTCACAAATAATCCTTAGAAAAACCATGAGATTTACTATGGGTCCCTTTCCAATTATGAAGTATTTCTTTTATTTTCTTTTGTCATTTTTAATCAGATAAGAAAGTAATAGTTGTCCAATTTAGAATTCCCTTTTTATCCAAAGACAGAGAGTTTTATTTTGATTATTGAAATTATATAGAATTTCATTTGGTAGCTATCTGAGTCAGAAAATATATTTTTTCAAGACAACAACATGCTAGCTTGTATATAAAATCACCAAATAAATAATGTCCCTGCTGATAAATTTTTACCTAATTATTCAATACATTTTTCTCCAAAGGAGAATGATTAAATGAATTAAACAACAGCTAAACAATTAGATTCCATTTGAACATCATGTTCTCTGCACATACTGCTATTTTTCAAGGACAAGTAAGACACAGAAGCATCTGATAGTTTCTTTAGAAGATAAAAATACACTACTTAATCTTGAATAATTGGTTAGTAACCGACATTAAAAATATCATCCAAGGTAATAAAACCACATTGCACCAAGTTTATATCTGGGTGCCACTATGCTGAGCTCACAGTGGAACAAGCCAGCCACCCAGAGGTGCTGAACTGTGGGCCTGGAGGATGACCTCTGAGCCTGGAGGATGACCCCTGGGCCTGGAGGACGACCTCTGAGGCTGGAGGACAACATCTGAGGCTGGAGGACGACCTCTGAGCCTGGAGGATGACCTCTGGACCTGGATGATGACCTCTGGACCTGGAGGATGACCTCTGAGCCTGGAGGACGACTTCTGAGCCTGGAGGATGACCTCTGGACCTGGAGGACGACCTCTGGACTTGGAGGATGACCTCTGGACCTGGATGACGATCTCTGAGCCTGGAGGACGACCTCTGGACCTGGAGGATGACCTCTGAGCCTGGAGGACGACCTCTGGGCCTGGAGGATGACCTCTGGGCCTGGAGGATGACCTCTGGACCTGGAGGATGACCTCTGAGCCTGGAGGACGATCTCTGGACCTGGAGGACGACCTCTGAGCCTGGAGGACGACCTCTGAGCCTGGAGGATGACCTCTGAGCCTGGAGGACGACCTCTGGACCTGGAGGATGACCTCTGGGCCTGGAGGATGACCTCTGGACCTGGAGGATGACCTCTGGACCTGGAGGACGATCTGTGGCCTGGAGGATGACCTCTGGCCTGGAGGACGACCTCTGGCCTGGAGGATGACCTCTGGGCCTGGAGGACGACCTCTGAGCCTGGAGGATGATCTCTGGACCTGGAGGACGATCTCTGGACCTGGAGGATGACCTCTGGACCTGGAGGACGATCTCTGGCCTGGAGGATGACCTCTGAGCCTGGAGGACGACCTCTGGACCTGGAGGACGACCTCTGAGCCTGGAGGATGACCTCTGGGCCTGGAGGATGACCTCTGGACCTGGAGGATGACCTCTGGACCTGGAGGATGACCTCTGAGCCTGGAGGATGACCTCTGGACCTGGAGGACGACCTCTGAGCCTGGAGGATGACCTCTGGGCCTAGAGGATGACCTCTGGACCTGGAGGATGACCTCTGGACCTGGAGGACAATCTCTGGCCTGGAGGATGACCTCTGAGCCTGGAGGATGACCTCTGGACCTGGAGGATGACCTCTGGGCCTGAAGGATGACCTCTGGACCTGGAGGATGACCTCTGGACCTGGAGGACGATCTCTGGCCTGGAGGATGACCTCTGGACCTGGAGGACGATCTCTGGACCTGGAGGATGACCTCTGAGCCTGGAGGATGACCTCTGGACCTGGAGGACGACCTCTGGACCTGGAGGACGATCTCTGGCCTGGAGGATGACCTCTGGACCTGGAGGACGATCTCTGGCCTGGAGGATGACCTCTGAGCCTGGAGGACGACCTCTGGACCTGGAGGATGACCTCTGGGCCTGGAGGATGACCTCTGGACCTGGAGGATGACCTCTGAACCTGGAGGACGACTTCTGAGCCTGGAGGATGACCTCTGGACCTGGAGGACGACCTCTGGACCTGGAGGATGACCTCTGAGCCTGGAGGATGACCTCTGGACCTGGAGGATGACCTCTGAGCCTGGAGAATGACCTCTGGACCTGGAGGACGACCTCTGGACCTGGAGGATGACCTCTGGCCTGGAGGACGACCTCTGGGCCTGGAGGATGACCTCTGAGCCTGGAGGACGATCTCTGGACCTGGAGGATGACCTCTGAGCCTGGAGGACGACCTCTGGACCTGGAGGACGACCTCTGAGCCTGGAGGACGACCTCTGGACCTGGATGACGACCTCTGGGCCTGGAGGATGACCTCTGGACCTGGAGGATGACCTCTGAGCCTGGAGGACGACCTCTGGACCTGGAGGACGACCTCTGAGCCTGGAGAATGACCTCTGGACCTGGAGGACGATCTCTGGCCTGGAGGATGACCTCTGAGCCTGGAGGACGACCTCTGGACCTGGAGGATGACCTCTGAGCCTGGAGGATGACCTCTGGACGTGGAGGACGACCTCTGAGCCTGGAGGATGACCTCTGGGCCTGGAGGATGACCTCTGGACCTGGAGGATGACCTCTGAGCCTGGAGGATGACCTCTGGACCTGGAGGACGACCTCTGAGCCTGGAGGATGACCTCTGGGCCTAGAGGATGACCTCTGGACCTGGAGGATGACCTCTGGACCTGGAGGACAATCTCTGGCCTGGAGGATGACCTCTGAGCCTGGAGGATGACCTCTGGACCTGGAGGATGACCTCTGGGCCTGAAGGATGACCTCTGGACCTGGAGGATGACCTCTGGACCTGGAGGACGATCTCTGGCCTGGAGGATGACCTCTGAGCCTGGAGGATGACCTCTGGACCTGGAGGACGACCTCTGGCCTGGAGGGAGGAGTGGCTGACAGCTGCCTTTGCTGCTCAGGAAGGAGCGGGGAGGAGCTGAAGTGTGCGGTGCGCTCGCGGGAAGGGTCTTAGTGGCCCCTGGAGAAGGGAGTGGCCCTGGATGTCTGACTCCTGACCCTGGGGTGACAAGCAGATCCACTATGGTCTCGAGTTTGGAGCCCCCAAAGAAGTGAGCTGGGAATTGCCTTTCCATTCCAACAATTCTGCACTGTCTTAAATATGCTTAAAGCTCTATATTCATATGTATTCATACATATACATGTATATCCATCCAGATTCTTTTGAGATGCCACTGTTGTAATTAGTAAAGCCTTTCTGAATTTTTTTCCTGCTTATAAGCTTGTTGAATGGTGAGTTTTTTCCCCAGTCTCCTCCATCCCATTCCATTTGATTGTTTCCAGAATCCACCTTCATGGTTCTGAAGCTGGGAATTCAACTTCTCTTCATGCCACAGGTTGCTGTTTGCATCTTTCTGTTCACAATAAGCCTGGCATGCTGTAAAGATTCTGTGATTTGGGCTCATAATTGCTTCTTATTTCTTTCCTTTTCTGTTTTTTTCATTAAGACATTTGACCAACTGCGCATTTTCAGTACACACTTTTTATTTACTGAAATAAGATTTTATGATTCCCACAGGGGTGGACATTTGACGATGAACCCCTTAACCATCCAGCTTAAAGGATTCGTATTTTCTGTCATGGATGAAAGAAATACAACTTATTGCGTCTTATGAAGTTTTGCTATTCAACAGAGAAAATCGGCCTTCCCACTGTCCTTCAGGACTTAATTCCCGATTGTTCTCTAATTAGTCTTTACTGTAACCCCGTCTGGTGAGAGCCTCAGTAGCTCGGTGAGTGAATACATGGCACCTTCTCTTCCCTTACTACTCACTCTTAGTTTTCTAGTTTTACTTTTTTCTAAATGAACTAAGCTGTTGCAACGTTGCTTTTTTTTTTTTTAACTCAAAGGCTGCTATGGTTCGTTCTGGACCTGCTACTTGAGGTGAAGGAGGGTAACTATCTCCAGAACGCAGGTGTTGGGACTTGGGTTGTGCATGGGGGGGGGGGTCATGGTGCTTGAACCCAGCCTGGGCGCTGTCCCTGAGCCCTTCACCTCAAGGCTACCACCCTACTCTGGAGCCAAGCCCCACTTCCCATTTTTTAGAGGTTAATTGTCCTTTTGTGTCTGGGGTGACTTTGAACCTTGATCCTCAAATCTCAGCCTCCTGAGAAGCTAAGATGACAGGTGTGAGCCACCACGCTGGCAGGACAGTTCTTACAGAAACTCCAAGACAGGACAGAGCGGGGCCAGCCAGGCTCACAGTCCTCACGCTGTGTGCTGGCTCCAGCGCCTCTGCACCATGCGGCTCCAGTTCATACGTACACCTGTCCCCTGTGTGTCCTCGTGTCCCTCCTGCGCCCTCCTGTGCCCCTGGGGTGACCCAGCCACCGTCTGCACCTGGCATAGTGGTGCCCGAGCCAGTGGCTGGTGCTGTGGGACCTTGGACCGTGGATGGAGCCGTCATGAGGGCAGCGAGACCTGGGATGGCCGTCGAGACAAAAGATGCTGTGGGCACGGCGCTGGACTGTCCCCGTGGCCTGGGAGGAGTGTGGCAGGTGGGGGGGTATGGGTGGACGGGGAGGCGTGTGAATGGGGGGGGTGGACGGGGGGGACTGGGGGGGGGCGTGTGGACGGGATGTACTGTCCCACCAGCTCCTGAGTCACAGGGGCAGCCAGCCAGGTCAGGGGTGGCAGCTCATTCACGGACGGTTTTATTTTCTGGTGACCTTAATTCATGCAATCTGGAGAAAATGGTTTCACAGAGTGCGCATCTGTATGTGCAGATACGAGCGTATATTTTAATGTACTGTACAGTGGTTCAAGTGAATAAAACTCGAATGAAGAATTTCAGAGTCAATATAGAGTGGAATCAGTTAAGAAACATAATTAGTAATGGAATCAACGGAGCAACAGTGAACAGGCCCTGGACAGCTTTCCATGTGGACTCTCTAAGTCGTCCCCAGTGGCTGGTAATAACAGATTGTCCATCAGGTGACATGAATGACACAGGTAACTTTGTTTTATGTTCAGGCGATGCTTTCGCAGTATCTGCCTCTTTTCCCTGTTCTGACCACGTTTCGTGACGGGGGGGCCTGCTTCTGTGAGGAATGCAACGAGGCATGGGCTCCTTTTGTTGTTTCTCCAACCTGACAATCAAAAGGAGAGGAAAGAACTGCCCCAAACTGGTCACCAAAGACCCCTGGCATTCTGTCAAAACCTGGAGTGCAGCATGGTGTAGAGGGCATTTGACAGCCAATGCCTGGCACTGTGTGCATTCAAACGCTTTGTCCCCGAGCCCAGCTGAGGAATTTTGAGATTGAAGACTTCACGCTCGCTATCATTTTGGTTTCCTTGTTCTGAATACTTGGGAGTTATTCTCGTTTAATCTGTCCTTCTCTGACCTTCTCCATAGGAAAGGGAAATGTAAATCTCCCAGACAGCAGAGAACAAACTGTCATAAAAATAAAACTGTGTTTGCTAACAGATGTGGCTGTGCGGCTCAGCTCAAATGAACTGTCACTTCGGTTGCTTCAAGTTCTGAAGAGAAAATGCTTGCTTTGTGGTATAGACCATGAGGAAAACATCCTTAGCCTATCCATGTTTGTAGCCATGAGGACGGTGCATTACTTGCAATTCTATTAAGAAATGGGGGGTCCAGTTAGCCAGGACAATACAAGTGAAGTAAAGACTTCCCGGGCTGGCGGGGAGGAGAGAAGACAGGAGCCAGGGTCGGGGGGGGTCCTGGCCGTGGGGGGCCCGGGTGAATCGCTGAGGTTCCACAGAGGAGGAGGGGGGGGCGAGGAGCTTGGCACAGCCAGTGCCAGGCTGAGCGTGAGCATGCTGACCCTTCAGTGTGCAGCCCAGCCATTAAGGACCCTCATGTGCCGGCAAGAGCCTCCTGCCCCTCGCTCTCTCCTGAAGCAAGTCTGAGTCCTTGGCCCAGCATCCACAGCCTTCTGTCGAACTGAACCATCCCAGCGGCTCAGGTCCACACAGTAGCAGAGCCCTGTACAAGCCAGCAGCACTCGGAGCTGGGGCTACAGCCCCAGATCCATAGCCAGGGGCGCTGGACAGTGGGGTGGAGACTGCGGGGCGTACTCTGGGTGCTCAGAGCAAGGCACTGGAGAGAGAGGAGAGAGAGAGAGAGAGAGAGAGAGAGAGAGAGAGAGAGAGAGAGAGAGAGAGAGAGATTTACATACATACATACACACACATACACACACACATACATACATACATACATACATACATACATACATACATACATACATACTTGTTCATGCTAAATCTCAGTCTGTGTGTGCTTAGCTTGCTGGAGTATTTGTCAGTGTCTATATGCTTTATGTTTTTCATTGCCCATCATTTTTCAGCTGGAATTCGTTGTGCATCTGTGTTTATTTTGGTGTGTGTGTGGTGTGTGTGTGTGAAGCAAGTTTGTGGCCCTGCAGCTCACCCTGGCTCTGACAGCACTGTGTGTGTGGAGGCAGGAGGCAGGGAAGGTGTGCCTGGAGGCCTGGAGGCCTGGAGGCCGGGTCATCCCCGGCGCTCCTTCCCGGCCCTCCCCTCTGCCCTCAGGCCTCCCTGGGACTCCTCTTGCTCCTCAACTGAGACTCAAAAAAATCAGGATCACTGAAGAAAGGTTTGGTTTGAGTGTGTTGAGTGAAACATCTTTCTCTACCAATGTACTTTCTATTTCCATCGTATTTCCACATATTTTCATCCTTCTGCTACTCAAGCAAAACTTTCTGGAAGGGTAGGAAGGAACATTAATTGTATTAATAAGATTCAGTGATGATTGCAGTATAAATTCCTCAGGAAAAAACAATTCTGACTGTACCCCATCCCGGCTGGGTGTCTGCTTGTCGTTTAAACAGAAGGTCCTCTTTTCATTTTCTATAAAACAATTACATCATGATAGTCAGAATATTATGGGCTTCAGTCACAATGATATTGTAATAATGTTACTGGTGGAAAAAGTATTGAGGACTTTAGGACCAAATAATATTTGTTTAATAGTGTCAGAACTCATTTTAACACCATGAAAAGGGTATGTATTTGTTCAATTTTCACTCCCTGCACAAAGCATTAGATAAAAGAAGATTTTCAATAATCGCATTTGAGTCTTACAATCCTTTTAGTTTTGGTATCACAAAAAGACTATTAGCTTTTACTCTGTTGTGTTGAATGTTGATGACTTCTGACAGTCCTCACTGAGATGCGGAAAGACTTGATTCTTGCCAGTGAAATAAGTATGATTTCATTAAATCTACCAGCAACAAAATGACTCTTCCATCTTATCACATTCTGATGTGCTGTCTTTTTCTAATCCCTACTCCAAAATTTATTTAAAAGCCAAAAAATTGCATGTGCATTGAAAAGCATTTTCACTGCCAACAGAGTAGACAAGGCTTAACTTTGAAAAATTTACAAGGGATAAACACAAATTATTAAGGAACTCAATCAGATTTTTATATTAACATGTTGTGACAATAACAAAGCATTGTGCAGTCAATTCTTTATTTTTGGATAAAATATCCTCTGCCATTTGAATCATAACACAAAGGTATTAGAACTCAAATATTATTTTAATGAGTAAAGAAATGATCTTTGTAAAGGTGAACATATTTTGTTAAATTCCATGCTAGTGAACAGCAGAATTACTCCAAATATTTTACAATAATTTCAGATCATGACTACCTTCCTCTTTATGTTTTTATTTAACAATGGATTGTGTAATTTGTTATATATAATTGGTACCAATTATCCACACATTGTCAATCAGATGATTTTAAGTTGAACATATCAGGGGAGAAAGGTTTATCATTTGCTCAACTGGAGAAGAAATACTTCAGAGTAATTACTTCTCACAAACCTTTCCCATTTAACCTCAGAAGCACTGAAAGAAATACATTTCCACCATTTTCATTAACTCAGGATTGTGGTAGGCTATTCTATATATATTTCAAAATATATATTGTAAGTAAAATATTGATGGAATCTAGGGATCATATATATATAAAGTACTTTATGTTGAACACCCCTTACACGTTTAAAACTAGTGACAGATAATCTGCAATGGTGCGTGTTATTTACCATGTGTTACAAGCACTTCTTATCATGCTCTTGGCAATGGGGAGGAAGGGCTTCTACATCCCTGACTCCTGTTCTGTGGGTGACCTTGACAAGGTCACAGAGCCGAGTTCCATGTTTTCATGGAACAGCAAAGGCCTGGTCTCTTCGGGTTCCTCGGCAGTGCTGGAGCAGGACCAGGGTGCACAGGGAGCCTGGGCAGGGAGGGGTTAGCTGCATCTGCTTTTAGTATCTATGGGGGAGCCACGTCTTTTGCTCTTCTTGTTATAAAAATAGCTATGTTGGAGCGAGGACCAATCAAGAGTATTTAAAATAAGGTCAGATACAGAGAGATGCTAGTAAAACAGTGTTTTTCTGGGTATTACCTAAGCTCGTGCTTATTTTGTCATAGTGGAGATAAGTTGCATGAGGATGAGACAATGTAAAATAAAATCAACTGGCGAGGTTGTTTATTCTCTATCTGTCTGTCTGTCTGTCCATGTTCATGAATCTCCTCAAAGCTACAAGCAGAGGAGACAGGGAAAGGGAGTCGTGACATCATCAGGGGGACCATGTGACGCAGGTGACTCAGGTGCAGCCGAAAACTTGGAGGAGAGGCGGGAGGGAGAGAGCGAAGGATCAGTATTGCCTCCCAGGGCCAGGCTTTCCTGGGGTGGGGCATGGGGAAGGAGGAAGGGATGGGAGCTGGGGCACAGCAGGGACCCACACAGGAAATCAAGAGGCACTTCCAAATCAATCAGATCAATCAGCCAGCCGGGAACCACCAACACATAGAGGAGAAAGGAGGGACAAAGAGAGTGGAGGGAGGAAGAAAACATGGAGAATAACAAGAAAAAGGATTAGACAAAAGAAAGCTGATAATTTTCAGCTATAAAGACCATGTTAATGAAATTTATGCCAATTAATACTAACACAAATATGCTTAAGATAAAGAAGATAAAAAGAGAAGTGCAAATTCAAGCAAAAAATGGGGTTGACACATCTGCGAAAAAGGCTTCAGTACAGAACAAAGGAGAGGAACGTGTATTACAGGTATTTACTAAGAGGAGAAATTGTTTTCATCTTTAAAAAAATTCCTTTATTTTTTTAGAGGTGCTCTACAGTGGGGTTCCATTTACCTATATCAGGTAATAAATACATTCCTGTTTTTTGTTTTGTTTTGTTTTTTTAGAGGAGAATTAAAATGAACCTATCAGTCACTTGCACCTGAGGGTCAGCAGGTCAAGAATTTTTACTGAACACAGAATTCTTGAGAGTAACACTTGAAACAGGAAAGGAACGGTGTGTTTTAATGATTGGAAAGGGAAGGACAGAAGAGCAGACGACATGTTATTCTTGTAAGTATGTGTAATATCTAAAGAATAGGCAACATTGTTCACGTAGCCCTACGATCAGTTTCTGAGAAATCTCATTGTGATGACATTCAGATGTTGTAGAGAACACCTGCACATAAACTTGCTCCTGTTGGGAACGAGATTCGTTAGGGAGAATGTTGTAACAAAACATGCAGGAAATATAAACCGTGGCCATATACACAATACAAATTGCAGTGGATGCTAAGAAGAACATGAAAATGGGGAAAATACGATCAACTATTTCAAGAGAATCTACCGTTAAAAGACATGGGCCAAATTGAGCACTGGATTCAGGAGAGGAAGGAAAAAGATGTTCCTTGAAGAAAGCATGGACTGTGGTGGTGATGGCTAATGAAGTAGTAACAGATACTGACAGAGCAGTGTGTAGATGTGAAGTGCAGTTATGGGTGCTTCTAGTCCCCTAAGAGTTACTGTTTCATAACCACATGTGGAAGTTGGCCATGAAGAAGCCTGGGATGAAAGGACAGTGATTTACCTCAGTGTAATTGAGATCTAATAGAAAAGCCTATTTCTCACGAAAAGTTAACTGAGAAGAACTGCATTAGCCCAAACACGTGTGAGCTGTAAGAGATACACATCCTAGAGTTTTTAATAAGGTACATTAATTCATGATATATGCTTTCACTAAAACAAGATTTTAAAGGCACCTCACTAGCCTAAAGCAAGGCTTCTAGAATCTTCTAATAAACCCCTTATGAAGTAGTGTGAGAAGAATGTCTGTGCATGTGAGAAGGGAATTGTGCCCTGGGAGAACAGGCAGCCAGGCAGACTTCATTTCTCCTGTTGCTGGAACACATTAGCGCCCACTTGAAACTAGAAACAACATCTATTTATTCTCTTATTGCTCTGGGGTTCAAAATCCATGACTCATTTCCCAGGGCCAAACTCCAGGTGAAGGCAGAGCCATGCTTTCTCCAGAGGAAATCCTTTCTGATGTTGCTTCTACGAAAGGATTTCTCCGCCTCCTCCTCCCTTTCAGGGGCCGGTGGGTTCCATTCTCATCCCTCTCCACTCTTCCATGTGGGTGGCTCACTCCAAAGCTGCATAGAAAATGGAGGAAAAACACACTAGTCTCACATCTGCAGGCATCTTTGTTATAGAAGCTCATATTTACGTGTCCTGGAAGTAAAGTCTTACGTTATTCGTCCTCCCCTCGTTTTCCTCTCTGCCCTGCCCTGCTCTGGGCACTGATGGTGTTGAGACACGATAGTCTGGGACAGAAGGAAAAAGCATTCAGCATGTGGGAAGCATGCAATGTGCAGGAGTGCCTTGTGTTTGGTGTGAGACATGAAGTCTGTCTGGGAGACGGCACATGGGCAGGAAGAGGAAGGACTAGAGGAGCCCAGTAAGTCCGGCCAGGGAAGGGGTCAGAAATGCTTTTGGTGCTTGTGTTTCATGTCTGCCTCTGGCGTGGCTTCCTGGGTTGCTGTGAGCTTCTTGTGTTCCCTGTCCCCTAGTGAAGTCGTCACAAGGCGGGTGAGGAAGACAATCCCGGGCAATCCAGACGCTGTGCCTGGCGTAGGTGAATGGATTTTGCTGGGTGTGTGGCTCTAACAGACCCCGATTTCACGGATAGTCACTGACCCGCGTGAGACGTTGGTGAAAGAAGTCAGGCCGCATGTCATGTTTCCATCCACTCAGCCAACAGGTTGGAACGCTTCGTATTTTCTACTCCCAGAATTTCGATCCTCAAGGGATAAAAGTTCAGTAGACACTCTCATCACAGAAATAACACGTGCAGTTCCATCCTTGCTTGCTTCTTGGTGAAGTGGCTGTCTTCTGTACTGCGATATAAGAAAACTGATAAACCCTCCCATGGCGTCTAGACCCCTAATGTAACCCCAGCTGCATGGCTAAAATTGGTACGTTAAGTAACAGAAAAGGAAGAAAAGTTCTGTATTAAAGCGACGTTATCTTTGACAAATGTGAGAAATCAACCTTTAAGATAGAAACAAGAAGATAAGAACTCCGATTGAAGTCCTACATCTGTAAATATTTTTTGGAGGGTTCAGGAATTTTTTGCACCTATGTCAGATGCTACCAGACTACAGAACGGAGGACTCTGCAGGCACAGGCTGTTTTGGCAATGAGGATTTCTTAGAATGAAGTGACCTCATGCTTCTTACACATTTCCCCGTGGTGATTTAAACACGTGATGGAATTCACATGGCCCGAAGCCTGACGTTCTCAGTCATTAACCCTTCCCAGACACAGCCCGGGCTCTGACCCTCAGGAACTCAGGTTAGTTGTCATTTGAGAATCAGTGTTGCTTGGGGTAGCAGTATGTGATTACTTATCTAATGACAATAATTGTGACTGCCTCTGGACAGAAGATTCCAATTATTTTTAAAGTTTCATTATTAGGAATGGTTCTTTTAATTAAGCCATAGTTTATTTTTCAACTATAATTAATTAGTGGAGGTATATTGCTTTTATGGAATATAATTAATAGGCAGATAGTTTACTGCCCTGTAGGGTACTTATAATTTTAATGCCTGTGACTTTACAGAATTTAGATGGAGTCTGCTTGTTATTAATTATGTCTCAGATCATCTAGTTTATGTGCTCTGTCTCCTGTAAGGCACATTATTTATGCTTGCTGGTAATTTATGTGGGGCTTAATTGTTGGCTAGGAGAGAGTTCATGATGATTAAGTATACGCCACAAAAATGTGCCTGAAATGAGAGTAGAGCAAACAAATTCAGTTACTCATTTTAAAAGTGATGTTTTCATTTGAGCAAATAAAAAGAGCATTGCCAAGCTGATCATCCAGAAAAATGATCAGGTTTATACTTCTGAATGAAATGGATGAAGATGTAGCTTGTGCATCAAGCAATGGGTCTTTAACGTTACCTCCCACGTGGTGATCTGGTTTTATTATAGAGATCGGTGCAACTGGAATAGGTTAGTGAATGTGTACGAATCACTGTGGGTCACAAAAATCCTGAACTGTAGAATCTGAAATATTGCTTTCATATATTTAATATGAGGATTCAGGTTTGTTTTTGGACTTCAATGACACAAATCTTAGATTGTGTGGATCTCTACTTGTTTCCGCAGTTTTTGTATACAGTTTAATTTGAAGTAACTCAATAAAATACATTTGGGTCAAAGATAATACATAAATTTAGAGACAGGTAATATAAAGTACACTTTATATTTAAAGCAGATATGGGTTATTTAAATTTGCTGCAATCCTTCCTTTCTTTTCTCTGGGTGAATGTTCTTATTCCAGGTGGTAGGTGATTTCATTTCTACCTTCTGTAAGTGTATATAAAATTATTTTATATGAACACTGATTATGTTTTAATATTGACCGACATGTAAATTAAAACATGCATCGCATACTTCCATGAAAAAGAAGCACTAAAGAAAAAAAATTATATACTGAAAACATTTGCCAGTGGAGCACAGGAAAATTATTTGCCACATAGTCACAACAGTACAGGAATTTGGTGAAGAATAATCAGGTTTCTAATAAAGAAATGTAGAAGTATCTATGTTTAAGACCTGATCATCGCTTCACAAAAATGAATGAACCAGGTAAGCATCACAGTTGGTTGGCATGTTATTTAAACGTAGGACTTTTCTCTTTCTTTAAATTCTTAACTAAAAAAGGAATAATTTAGCTTACCATAAAGAAGCAGGCCCTAAGAATTTTCTAGGTGGCTTTAAAAGTCTGATTATTTCTTAATCAAAAAACAGATCTAGGCAATAAGGTCTCTACAAATTTATAAATGTATTAGTTCTGAAAATATTGGAAGGAAAAAATACAGACATGTTTTACTATTTTAATGAGGAAATGACTGTAAGAATAAATAGAATTCAGGACAAACATCTTTCCAACGCCCTCTCTATAAGATTATCAATTTATTATATTTTATGCTTGTCATAAAACATCTGTTTTGTTTTGCTCTGTTATACGGTTTTGGATCCAGTTCAATGTGAAAAATAACCTCAGCCACAGCTCCAATTTAATTTTCCTGCTCAAGATATGCAATGCAGTTAATTAGAATCATATAATCTTAGAGCGTGAAGGATCCTTAGAGACTGACTCTCATTTACGCACGTGAAAATGGGTTTGGCAATCTTAGTAAGGTCACACAAATTCGAAGAAATACAGAGAATTCACTTTATGACAAAAATGGGAAGTAAAAGTATAAAATTAACTGGTAATATTATGTACTTGTGATTCTATATAAAATCTGTCACTGTTTGTCCCATATGTAGTAACTCTCCAGGGAGTTCAGAACAGGGCTTCCAATACTTGTGAGATTGTAGCTGTCATTTATCTCTAGTCATATCAGTAATGATAACACATACTTTTGTACGTGACTCATCATTTATTAGTTAATTATGAGCCAGGAAAATATCGGACATCTGGCGTTGTATCAGACTGTCAAATACACTTGCGAAGACTGGAAGTACCTTTCTTGCCAAAGAGAATCTCACACCGCCCAAACAACGAGGCTGATATTTGCAACCAAGCATAAGATTTTTAAGCAAGTTTTATGAGCATCAGTCATGTGTCTCCCTTCCGACGTGTCCGTATGTGTTGAGATCCTCTCCCTCATCTCCTCATTTCCAAGCCAAGTCAGCGAGCCTCCTGGCTCTTCCTCCACACCAGGGCACAGAGCATTCCCTCCCTCCCTCCCTCCCTCCTCCTCCTCCTCCTCCTCCTCCTCCTCCTCTTCCTCCTCCTCCTCCTCTTCCTCCTCCTCCTCCTCCTCCACTCTCCTCCCCCGCCCCACTCACCCAGCCCAGGGCCTGCCTCTCACGTCCACTGTTCACTGTGTTAAGGTATGGAGGGCGACTGTGCCATCGGGTTTCTCCATGGTGTGTCACCCGGGCGTGTGCAGGAAAGCAACAGCGAACAAGGCGCAACGTTTTCACATATAAAGAAAACCTCACACGTGTGCATGTATGATTGCTGAATTACAGAAACGCCTTTCCCAAATGAAAGGTTAGCAGTCCCTCCCCTAGCCTGACCAGACGGAGGCCAAATGCAGCAAAGACAGCCAGGCCTCCCTCTGAGGCCGCCAGGCCCCAGCTCCAGGCTCTCCACCAGTGTGGTGATTCACCGAACCTTGAGTCTGGCTCACAAGACGGCCAGAGCTGAGACTCATGTCATAGAAGAAATGATGTGGCTGCTTTACTCACAGGTAGGAAATGGAGGATATTTTCAACTATTCGTGTGCCTGTCACATGGACCCACTCTCCTAATACAGTGGCTTCTGTAGAATCTGGTCCCGCACTCAAATGTGCACGACTCATGGTGCAAATATCACCACAGAAACGTGAGCATTCAGTAGTATTTATCAGCAAATACAGACAAATTACCAATAGATAATAGCCGATATCTGGTCATTCTGGGAAGTGTGCTTCAGAATTCTCCAGGGTGTGTGAAGAGCTTATTTTGCTACCATGCTAGATACTAAATAGTAGACGTAATAGCCTGGGCTAGAAAGGATAAGAAGTTGTGTGTTCCGTCGGGCCTGAGGGGAAGGAAGGGGCCAGCTGCCTCACCTATGGCTTCGCTAAGGCCGTGTAGCCATTTGCTTGGAAGTGATTTTCTATTTAATGTAGTTCTGAGGATTGGGGGTTTTGTTTAGAAATGTGTTTACCAAATACAATCATGACTTTCTTCTCCACCCCTGTAGCGATACCCCCTATCAATGTGCTTCAATCCGAGGCCTGAAGGGGCCTTGAACATGGGGAGGAAATACTTTACCCCGAGAATTCATGCATCATTGTTTCCCTTGCTTTCTCAACCCTGACATGTCATTCTTTTGCAATAAATACAGTTTACATTGACTCACCTTCGCATTCTGAATGGCTTTCATATCCTGACTTGTTAATCAACCAATTAATTAAAGTGTGCAAAACCTTAAGAGAATAGAACAGCACGACCCCGCACATACGATGAAGTATGGTCTTTAACGATTTTCATAACAAGGTAAATTTTATCTATGCTAAATGCAGAGATAAAAGTAGACCATCAACCCCACGGTCTGTACAACTGAAATCGGCAGAACTTCTGTGCTGTGTGTGACCCTGGCACGGAGCCGTCGGTTACCACAGGATATGAGCCCCACGCTGACCCAGCGGACGGAACTGCACGAATCGTGGTCTTCCGTGAATGCTCTCCTGTGCCTTTCTCTTGGTATAGATATTACCAAAATGTAGTTTTATTCTTCTTCTGTAAAGCGATGGTGAGAACAGCTCTGTCCTGACATGCATCAGAGTCTTTAGATTTATTATAAAGACTTATTTTCATGTCACTTTTTTTTTTCTCCAAAGAACTTGATAAAGAACTTCACTCCCGCTCTGAAATGCTTCCTGGAATCGAAGCCTGGAGTGGAGTTCCATGAAAATATCACCGTGAGTTAACTGCAAAGCTATTTAGTTTTGACAACTTCTAAACTACTTACTTCAAATGCACAGCCCAAGTTACATTCTTCCTGTTATGCAAGAGAAAAGGAACAACGAGGCATTCAAAGGCTGACAAGATGTGAAGAAATTCATGGAGATTCAAGGCGTATTAATCATATTAGTGACTCAACCAAAGAAGGCCTTTCCATTGTACAAACTGTATTTATCTACCAGGAACAGGGAGGAATTTAGAATGTGTTCTATCCCAACGAAATAGTATATATATTATATATATAATGCTCTGTTTCCCTCTCACATTAACTAATTTTGAGGTATGATATAATTAACTCTTCCTACAGAGAACACAATTTTTGAGTTAAATATACCAGAGTTGTAAATTTATTTACTGCCACATAAATTTCTTCACTTCTCTTTTCAAAGTATTGCTGGTCAGCTTTGATCCTTTGCCAGTAACTTTATAGCCTAGATGAAGATTTGCTTTTCTTTAATTCAACGTATGTTATTATTCATACCTGAAAATTGGTTGAAGTGAGAGGGAAACAGAACATTGCCTTGCAAGTAGAAATTAAAACCAGTGACCCTTCTACACCACTGCAAAGGTAGTTTATAAAACTGTCAGCAGCCCCAAACCTGTATTTTTTAAATAAAAGTCAACTTTACAAAGTAACATAGCTACATGGTTCCATTTGTTCTGCTATTTTTTTTTCTGAAAAAGAAATGATAAGGTTCTAATACTACAACTCAGAACATTAGCTTTACTCCTAAACAAATGAGAAAATTCAGATGCAAACTGAATTCTGGCACTTGTGTCCCTCCATAAGATAAACTGCAAAAAGCTAGAGCAGACTGTTTGCAGTGCATTGTAATCAGAAAATCTTAATCACATCTGCCTGCTGGAACAGAGGGACATTTTAAACTACCAACCCCGGTTTCTGAAAGCTGACGTCATTAAAAGACTAGGAAAGGTCAAGACATTCATAGGATTTTAAAATCTTGTCACGTGATTCTGTTAAGAGCTTGGGATTTAGAGCCCTGGCTTAGACCTTTGAGGCAATGTACATCTTTATTTGAAGTAGTTTTAAATTTGGATAACTCTAATCTTGATTGAAAGAGTAGTACTTATAAAAGAACTCTGCCCAGGGCCTTCAAGCTCTTCAAAAATGTCTTCATTTTATCCCATTAAAGACAACCTCTCAGTCATTTGCATTAGCGTTTATAATTCTAAAAAACATTACAAATTTCACAAAACTTGCAGTTTCTAAATGTCAACATCCTAAACAAACCATTTCTTTCTTTAAAAGAAAATAGCACTTCCTTAAAATTTCATTGATGTGTCAAGAGTCAATTGAACTTAAAAATATAATTATTAGTTACTCAGCAAAAGTAGATATGGAGATTTTAAGTGGGTGGAAAATACTCAATATTAATTTTGTTTCTACTAAATGACTTTCCGTTATGGTTTACACATTAGATTGTCTGCTTTTTTATGAGCACTAATAAAACTATGATTTTCTATAAAACTGCTTTCCCAAATTAATTAGTGATTTTTTCATGAAATTCGAAGGGTACATTTAAAATCGTATAACTAAGGAGACTTTGATTATATAATTTAATTTCCTGGGGCACTGGGCAGAGGAATTGGTTCAAAATAAATCAGATTATAGCCTGTAGTGCTGGACTTTTCAAAACTGAGCATTTGTATGTGTGTTTTTAACATTATATATATATATATATATGTATATATTCAAGTATCCAAAAAACACTTGAAATCACTTTAAATTAATTATTTGATCACATGGAAAGGAAAGTTCTTCCTGGACTGAAGAATTTTGATGGAAACAAACCTGGCTACTCTCATTTGATGACTTCTAGCTGTTGTTCATATTTACTTTATGAAAAATTGACGCTATTGGCCTTCCTCTTACGTTATCCAAATAAAATACAGTGTTCTACATCTATCTGTCTATCTCCTAGCTATCTGATAATATAGATTCGTTGACATACAAAAATAACAAATTAGATAGACTGATAAATCAACTGTGAGAAAGACAGACGGACACTGTGCATTGAAATCAGAGTCTTGCTGGAGGCGCACTTGCCCTTTTCGCTCTCCGTTGGTGTACAAATGGCACGCCAGGTCTGTCTGCTGGCAACAGCCTCCCTGCAGTTGGGATTACAGATGCCTGCAGTGCGGGACAGACCAGCTTTTCTGTTGAGATGGTGCTTTTGAGGCCTGAACCAGCACTGGGTCGTAATCTAGCTGATGGCTCCATCCCCGGCCATGGCAGCTCCTCCACTTCTGTTCCAGTGCTTATCAGAAAACGGAGTGTCCACATCTGGACAAAAGTAGACCTGGAGGTTAGGAGGGGTTTGAAGCCAGCCTGCTCTGTGCGTTTATGGAGGATGCACCAGTGGATAGGCAAGGCGCATCTCTTCTGACCTGTGTCATGAGCGGAGTCGATGCTAGAGTAGGAATTTCACTGTTGATTGCAGCCAGGAAAGGGGGTCTGCTGCCCACGCCTTGCCAGCAGCCTGTGAAGAGAAGGGAGTGGAAGCCTGGGGTTGAGGGCAGCGGGCATGAGAAAAGTCCACCTCTGCCTCGCTCAGTGCCCAGATCTGGAACCTACATTCTTGTCATCCCATCTTCTCAGAGCATTCGTTCTGTAAGACATGGTGTCATCCCCTCTGCTCCACAGTTCTACGCAAGTGGAACGGACAATATTCTAAAGCAGATTAAGTCCTGCAAGACAGTCAAGTCCCCACAGTTCCTCACGTGCCACATGACGGGACCTGACCAGGGCCTTGCAAATGCCCTTAACCAGCGAATCCCACCGCCAGGACTCTATTTCCTTTGCAATAATCCACTTCAAAAAATAACTTGGAGCGAATAGAGCTGTGACCTTCTATACAGTTCCCGACAATAAAAAAATTTAAAAAATTTAAAAATAACTTGGAAAGAGGAATTATATAATCCACAAATTATTTACAATTATTGCAAGATATATCAAATGTTGTTTTGCCTGGTATTATCATGACAGATTCCTTCCCAGTATCTCATTTTAGTAGATTAATCAATTCACAAACTACTATTCAAAATGTCATTAACTTTATCTGACTTTGGTGAACACATAAAAATGATTCCAAGGGAATTGGCTTCTGAAAGTTCACCATGGGGCGTCCCCTTGTGTGGAATGTCTTCTCCCCAGCAGAGCTGCAGAGCATCTTCGCCTCCCCCGGGCTCCGGCGAGGGGCCCCCGGGGCCCTGGGCCTCGCTGCCTGGAGCTCAGCCAGCGCTGGACCTAGGGGCCTGGTCACCAGCTCCAGGGCCCCAGGCCGGGCTGCCTCCTGCCTGTCCCCCGGAAGAGAATGCATGGGTCACCCAGCTCGGCCCTGCTGAGGTGGTGAGATTGAACATTTTCCATGAAATGGTTTCCTTCTTCATTTGTTTAATCTAAAATGATTTTTTTCCAATGGAAATTTCATAAAGCTGCATCTTGTTAAAGATGGCTTCTTTATTAAAAGCTACCATTTCCAGAAAAAATTCAAAACCTATATGTACACTATTTGTAAGAAATAGGTGAGATTGTTTCAAGTTAACCTTGAGAAAGTAAAGGGAAAAAAAATGATTCTTCATCCACAAGCAGTCAAAAGATCTCGGAAGCAGTAATCTTAGCACCAGCCTGGCAGACACAATCTACGCAGAACTTAATCAAAATAAGATTAAAAGTCCATAGCAATTCCCTTGAGTGGCCGGTGAGATAGCCTCAATACAGCCACCCACAGCCTGCCCCTGGGCCTATTTCAGGAATAAATTGGTTCTTAAATGAGCTGATGCAGAAGGAAAAGCATGTTTTCATGAGACTGCACCCTAAATCCTAGCATAAAATAAAAGGAATTTCACTCTTTTTTATTTTGAAATGTTCTTTTACTCTGCTTTGTGTGTTCTTAAGTTCATCAGAGCTACAGGAAATGTTAGTTGATTTAAGGTTCTTTGACGGCCTAGCATCAAGTGGATGGCATTGTATATTTACTATGACAGCCACAAACCAGTGGCCATCAAAACGGGGATGTAATCATTTTATTAATACACTAGGCCATCACAAACAGTGGGCAACACTGGAGAACTGGGTAAGAGATGACATAATTTCAGGAGATTTTTTTCCATATGTTTTTATTGTAATTAATAGAAGGGTTACATGATATTTTCCAGATAGGAGGTGTATTAATTCACATGCATGGATACCCTTTCACATGTCTTGGTCCCCATTTCCCTCCCCCTCACCCCCACCCCTCATCTTGTTTTCCCCCCTTCCCTATCCAATTTCAAATAACCTAATACAAATATATCTAATATATCAGATAACAAAGTGAGATACTGTAACAATATGGTATAACCAAGGGACAGCAAAAGAGATGAGAGATAACATAGTACATTAAGGACAACAATCACTCATTATATGGCTTTTGTTTTTATAACCTAGAGGTCCTTCCATTTAGCATCATACCATATGGCCTAACGTATCTAGGTTTTGCTCTATTGCAGATCTCTGCTAGGAGAGCCCAAGGTTTCTACTGATTAGGACAAATGAGGGAAACCATTGAGCCTAAGTTCCCTTGAGTCTGGCTTACTTCACTTAATATGATTTTTTCTAAGTCTTTCCATTTCCTTACAAATGGGGCGATGTCATTCTTTCTGACAGCAGCATAGAATTCCATTGTGTACAAATACCACATCTTGTTGATCCACTCATCAACTGAGGGACATCTGGGTTGGTTCCATATCTTTGTTATGGTGAATAGTGCTGCGATGAACATTGTTATGCTAGTGGATTTAGTATGTCCTAATTTCAGGAGATTTTTGAAGAAACTTTTGATTGGGGGAGATTTCAATAAAACAATGGACTGTGTCTACATGTTTTCAGCATTAAACCATCAGGTAGATCCTCCTCACGGTTAAAAGTCAGGAGGGGCTGGCCCCAAACCAGGCTCTGTCTCCAAAATCATTTGAGCATCAACAAGAGCTGGAGCCATTTCTCAGATGGGAGAATCTCTGCACAGCAAAGCTGGTTTTTAGAAAGCCACTCACTGTGTGCCAGGCTCAATTTGGTCTTGTTGTAGATGCATGCATTGCTCCTGTTCTAATCCTTTCTGAGTAAGGTCTACTGACTCCATTTGCCATCTCAGGTGTCAGAGCCAGGGCATCAGGTGACGGGGCCATGGTGGCAATGAGGCTTGCTCTGAACAAGAGACCGATTTTACCCAAGTTACAATTCTCCTTGTGAGAAATGCATACACATAAGCCCCAAAGCAAATGTGTATTGCCCATTGTATATGAAAGAGCAGTGAGAACTAGAAATTATCTATCCAACAGGATAATCTTAAGTAAAAAGAAGAGCTTGCTCGTGTTTGATGCAGGATCTGTGAATTATCCTGAGGCAAGTGGCTGTTCTCCTGCTCCTAGGCTGGTGTTTGACAAATCCCTCACCCGTATGTGGTTTCAATTGTGATGAAACATTTGAGTAGGTTGAATGTTACATTGAAGGAACATTCGCAAATATCACTGGAGATATCATAAAATTCCAAGACAGTTCAATCTGTAAGGATACTAAGCTGCTATAAAACCTTGAGGTTCAAAAGGGATCTCCACTAAATCAAATTCTAAGTGTGAATTCACCATATTGTCGTTTATTCTTGCCTAACTGTGCCTTACCTTGGGTATGATATTGTAGGTTATCAGAAAGCATTCAAAAGTACATTTCATGTTTGTTGTCATCCATCCGAAAATGCCTTTGAGGTACCAGTAAATGTAATATAGCCTCACAATATGGAATGAAATGATTTGAAAGTCAGACACCATTGTTTGTCTGGAGGGAGGAGGGGAGGCTGTGTCTGAACTGTTCATCCAACCACCTGAAGTCTAAAGGAGGTAAACAAGCCCACTTATCAAAATTATTTGAATAAACCATTGGAAAATCAGTCTATCTGGCTGCTAAACTCCTGATTTTTTTTTCTGGGCCTGGACGATGGCCCTGAGCTCTTCAGCTCAAGGCTACCATCCTTCTTGAGCCACAGCTCCACTTCCGCTTTTCTAATGGTTAACTGGAGGTAAGAGTATCAGGAATTTAGTGCCCAGGCTGGCTTTGAACCTTGATCCTCAGATCTCAGCCTCCTAGGATTACAGGCATGAGCCACCACACCTGGCTGAATTTTACTCTTTGGTTTGCTTTTCCAGTAAGGAATTGTTTTCACAAATCAAACCATCCAAGAAGATATCTGCATTTCCTCTTACACCATCAGCTTCGTGTGGCTGGCACACCTACGCTTGGTCTTATGAGGAAAACTGGCGTGGAACCATTTTGAGAACTTCTGATCAGAGGTTAGTTGGTGCTTTGAGGCAAATGCGAATGAGTTTCCAATAGCCAGAGAGAAATGACAAGAAACAGAGGCACAAACTGCCTGAGGTCACCCTCAAATGAGGTTAGATTTGAGTCGCATCCAATAACCTTTACTACAATGTGCAAGAGCTCAAAGCCAATAAAATTGCCTCTTTTGCCTTTCTTCCCCAAGTTCATTGTGTCATGTTTCAATGTTGCCTGTTTAACGTCGACTTCACTGACAAAGTTCCAAGGATTTCATGCGTTGCCCCATTTTCTCTCCTTGCCTGTTGGAGATTGGCTTGCAGGCCAAACAGGCAACTCAGGATAGTTTGAATCCGATAATACGATGCCATGTACAGAGTAAGTTGATTAGGGTAAAGTAAATTGTGAAACTGAAAGGGTAAGCAGGTTAAAGAATTCATAATTTGAAAAAAAAATGTGCAGAGCAACTGTTTCCAAGACACAAACACTGAAGCTGCTACAGCACTTTTCAACTCGGAATAAAAAGTCATCATATTTATGTCATATCTGAACATATTACTAACATGTATTCACAGACACCTCTCAATTCCAGCATGTGGCTCAGGCAGGAGAAGTTGCATAGTTATTCTTTCCCCAAAGACAGTCACGCAGAGAGCAGATATACAAGGAATTTTATTTAAATTTCACAAAGACTAATGAATGAGGGAAGTCCTTGGAGCGCTGTCTAAGCTTCCGCAGGACTGGAAGCCGTGAGGGTCTTACGCAATGATGAGAGGGAGGGAGGAGTTGGACCAGGAGTTCATTGAGGAGCAGGTCAGTAAATAAATGACTCTGTAAGGAGAGTTTGTATTGATCTGACTCTGGAAAAAAAATATGCAGGATTTGGCGGGGAAAGGGCAAGAGAGTTGGCTTTCCACACTAGGTCAATAATGTGAACCACATTGGCCTGCAGCGACGACTCTGAGAGCCTTCCCGGCTTTCCCTTGCATTTTTCACCATTTCTCTGCTAGGCTAATGTTAAGTTCTGCCAACTTGTTTCTCCCAAGATATCACATTCTCTTCTGAGCGTCTCTCAGACTATTAAACTGCTGTACAACCCTGTGGGCTCAAAGTGGGACACAGCTTCTCCCTGGTCTGTCAGGCTGATATGCATACATACACATGTATGTATGTATGTATGTATGTATGTATGTATGTATGTATGTATATGTGGTGTGTTTATGTACATATGCATTGCAGATCTGAAATGTCATGTCTAGAGACACACATTATTGTACAAAAGAACTATTTGGCCATTTATACTTTGCTTTTTTGTCTATTCAATTGTCCCCTGGTATTCTTAGAAGAGAAAAAGGAACCTTTTAAGAATAATAACATGCCAATTACCTTTAATTACTCTCTAGCTATTTCAGGTTAAAAAAAGAAGGAAAATTCTCAAACTCTACTTTAGGTTTAGTTTTTATTTGAATAGAACCCTGTATATCTGAGAACCCTAATGAAAAGGCTTTTCTATTTTTGACTCTGTTCCTGCCAGTTAATGCATCTTCAGATTTTGACATTATTTAACATGCCATCTGTCTACAGGATCAACTTTAAAAGCTGAAGCCAAACAGAAAGAAACTTAATAGTATTATTTTATTCTGATTATAAGTCACACATTTTCTCCTAAGAATTCAGACTTACTTTGATGGTTTCTATTCCATAAACTAATACTCCTGACTAAAAATGTAGGTTAGATAAGATCTGCAAAAATTTGAATAAAGAGGTTATCTATAAAAATTATAGAAAAATGTGATCACTAATCTGATTTGTACACTTGCTTCTTTAATCAAACTAATGTAACAAGCAAAATAAACTATTATCAGATGCAGAACAAAGAAGTTTACAATGAAATAAAAAGCAGAAAAGTTTCCAACTTCCCAAGTTTTCAAACTATTGGATATATTTAGCATTACTTCTTCATTCTACATTTTAATGAAAATGTTTTGTGTGTGGTGAGTGTATGTCAACACCATTAGTGAGACTGTGGTTTAAAAGGTCAAGTACTTGAAGTATGAAATTAATGTTATTCTACAAATCCAGGAAACTGACAGTATTTCATACAGCCAGGAATTCACTTCATCATATTTTTTAGATTAAAAAAATACAAAATGCAAAGTTTATGTAGCAAGACACAGACAGTGGCCCAGGTGAGGACCTAGGCCCCCTGCCTGCCTGTGACACATGGGTGACCGAGCCCTGTGGCATTCATTTCTGCCATGCCACTCCCATGCCCCAGGTCCCTTCCACAGAGAGCCCTCAAGATTCTCCCGCTATTTAATTAGGCAAAATGCATCGTTAGCTTACAGAAATGTAAACAACAGCTTAAAAGTAAACTTCCCTGAAGCTATTGGACCTGGGGGGCTGTGTTTACTAAGAAAATTAAGAAATCTGAGATAACTGGGACCCTAAACTGGAGGAGTTCTGAGACGGGAGTATAGTATACAGGAAACTCAAGGAGCATCTCCAGCCAAGAAACCTACCAACAAGCACACAGGCCCCATCACAACATCAACAACAACAACAGTGTCCGCTAAGAACAAACATTCTCAGAGGGCTCTGAAGTGGAGCCAGAAGAAGGACTGGTCTGTAGAAATTACAATAAAGAAATAATCACAAAGGGGAATAATCTGGGAGGTTTCCCTTCCCAGCCTCCCTCAGGATGCACAGTCACCGAAAGTCAGGAGATTCCGATAGTTGAATGGGTTTCTTGATAGACCAGCAACTTTTAATTTTCTATCCAATCCACACCTCCAGCACCATAGAAATCAGAGGGGCAGAATTCCAGTTATGAGGTATATCATTTATAGAACGACACAGACTATATCATAGAGGCTGTTTATGGTGAATGTGTTCAGAGGACATGCTCCTGTTTCTACACTCCCAGGTCTTCTGTGACCCTCTTCTCCCAATCAGAGCCTGGGAGAGATAGGTGAGCTCAGTGCCTTCATTTTCTGATGAACACAACGTAGAGATACTGAATCCACAACCCGGATATTGTGGACAGTGTATATGTTTAGAGAGAAAGAAGCACAGTGAAACCATTTAATCGTCACTCTGTGAGTGGTAAACATACATCACATATAAAAAGTATAAAAGAAGAAATTCTATTGGAGATGGAAAGCATGAATCAAACAGGAAAGACACAAGGAAGTGATGCAAATGTTTTCTGACATCTCTGTTGGAGCAGTGGAATGGAAGTGTTTCTATTTGTTCACAGTTGTTCTGTAAAAGCTCCTCTTATTTTTTTATCTTTCCTTTAGGTTTGGGAAATCTTATCTTGTGTATGTGCATGTTTTAAAACTATTAAGTATAAACTTAATCAGTGCATGAAATATTTTCATCTCTTCTCGCAGTTGTATTAAACAAGATTGCTTTAAGATGCTCATTATTTAATGAAAACATGCACATATGCCTGTGTGTGACTGTGATAACATGTGTAGGTGCAGAATGTGTCCTGTGACTCGATCTTGTAAACATGCATGTGCATGCAAATTAGCACAAGCTTCAAGGTCATTTAGCTTGACTTGCAATCAGTTTCTACTTTCTTCAAGATGTTCTACAATATTCAGAATTATAGAAGGATTGACTGTTGGACAGGAATAAAAACTACTTTGCCCTTCCATAACTTTTCAAAGAGGCTGAATGAATACTGTTAGAATGAATGCATGAGGACCTCTTCTTGACCTCTGCATGAATGAATGCACACATGCAGTCTGCGAACAGGCGTTCGAATTGCGAGGATGGCTTTAGCATTTGACTTATAGAACTTGTATGAAAACAGTTTATATTTTTGAAGGGAATATCTATAAGAATGTTTTAGATTAACAGGATCCATGCAAAGTGCCTCAATTCACAAAGACCTCTGAAGAGTAAGGGCAAATGGTTGAAACGTGAAAGGTGACTTTTTCCTTTGTAGCTTGCACATCAACACTCTAGGAAAGTAGGTGTCCTCAACCCTCTGTCCTGCTTGAGTGTCAGATTTAATAAAGCCTTTCCACTGTGTCCTTTAGAAAATAAAATTAATAAAAGTAAACCATTAATTGAATTCAGTGGGTATGAAATTAGAAATAATAATAGAAGTATTCAAATATTGCACGCATGTAGCAGTAATTTGATCTCTTAGGAAATTAAATTTATTTAACTGAAAGACCACAGTTAACACACGGCATGATAAAACTGCCAATGGAATTCTAGCCTATTAATAATGGAAAGGCTGGCGGTGGGTTTTATTTGTCATTATATGAAAGTGTTAGATTGAACCGTTAACTCTACTTTTACTCTAACCTACAGCATTTGTTTAATTCTACAGAAACGGAACACTTTAGAGACTGAACATTTAAGAAGAAGTAAGAAACCACATTGCTCTTTGGTAGAAAATAGGGCAACTGTGTTATATTTTGCTGTCAATTTAACCAAATAGGTCTATTTATGGAAGCTAAAATTATATAATCATTTACAAAAACCATTTTTAGAGATTTGATAGCATATTTTAAAATGCGTGCACACACACACACACACACACACACACACACACACATACACACACGTAATGTTCTGTATTTCAGTATACCAGATATAGCATGTCTGAGTTATGTCATGACACTCATCTAATTAAATGGAAACATTTGAGTTAGCACAGCTCTGTCTTATTTTACCTTTGTTAGTGTGTTTTAAATTTCAGAAATAGGGAGGGGTGGTATTCTGGACAATTAAGATTCTGTGCTCACTGCCTCCCCTGCTGGTTGTGCAGTAATCCTGTCCCCGCTGTCCCCCCTGCCCCCCGCCCCGGCCCAGCCAGCAGGATTTCATTTCTGTAATGTAAACACAGACAGAACATTCTGTAAAAAGTAACTCGTTGATCTGCCCTCTGCAACACATCCACATGCTTGACTTATGAAAGCGTCTGACATTATGAAGCCATCTTAGGTGAATGAAGTCAAAATTCCAGGAGATACAGTTATTACAATGACTACAATTTTGGGGATACTGGCCACCCAGGAGGGACTCAAACCCATGGAAATAAAGTCACCATGCCTGGGCCCAGGAGCCTACGAATCTACTGTGAGCTGCTGTCAGGACCTGGACAGCAGTTCTGAGCTGCAACGGGGCTGGAGTTTCAAGGGCAAAATAAACAAAACAAGACAAACAAAACAGGCAGGTTTCCAGGCAGACTCTGCCTCCGCAAGCCCGCAGTTACCGGAGCAGAGCGTTTGGGCTTAGCCTTGCATTTTCCCATAGCTTATCTGAGAAACTTAAACATCTTCCTGTCAGAACGCCTGACCCTGGGGGTCTCCATGCAGCTGGGAGGCTTCTCCACGAAGCACAAGCATGATTCCTTTCCCAGAATCATCTCAGAGCCTCTGGCAAGGTCCCTGGCCTTGTTGTTAAAGTCCCTGCCTTCTCAATCTCTCACTAATGTGGGTCTGGAGTGCAATATTCCTAACCCCTCTTCTGTAAGTATTCAGGTCATTAACACGACTCAGCTTCCTCCAGACTCAAAGATTGGTAGAAGGTGTGAGAGTGCAGAGCCATGAGCCTGACTGCTGGCACTCAGTCCTGTGTAGAACGACTCAGGTAACTAATCAGGCAGGATCTCACACAACTGAGAGATTTCTTCTTCTTCTTCAGTGGCTTAGAGTTCTTGACACCAAAAAAATACAGAACAAAAAAATACTGGAAAGTTCTTGAATAAATTCACATTCGATCAACAAAATTATAAAATAGTATTTAATACCATACAAAGAGGGGGTCCTGCTATACTTAGCTCCAGAATGCCAAGAATGCTAATTATTTCAGAAATTGAACGTAGTTTCAAGCAGCATTATTTTTGCTGTAGTTCAGCTATTAGTGTCAGATGATATCATTTTTAATGGTTAGCAGCATGTACGTAGTTGAAAACATATTTCAATAGGATGAAATTTTTTAATATTTTTATTGTAATTAATAAAAGGGTTACATGATATTTGCCAGATAGAAGGTGCATTAATTCACATACATTGATACCCTTTCACATGTCTTGGTACCCATTACCCTCCTTCCCATCCCCCCACCCGTCTTGGTTTCCCCCCCTTCCCTATCAAATTTCAAATAACCAAATACAAATAAATTCAATATATCAGATAACAAAGTGAGATACTATACCAATATGAGATAACCAAGGGACAGCAAAGGAGATGAGAGACAACATAGTACATTAAGCACAACAACCATTCTTTATATGACTTTTGTTTCAATATCCTGGAGGTCCTTCCAATTAGCTTCACATTATATGGCCTTATGTATCAAGATTTTGCTCTATTGCAAATCTCTGCTAGTAGAGCCCAAGGTTTCTACTGATTATGACGAATGAGGGAAACCATTGAGCCTAAGTTCCTTTGAGTCTGGCTTACTTCACTTAATATGATTTTTTCTAAGCCTTTCCATTTCCTAACAAATGGGTCGATGTCATTTTTTCTGACAGCAGCATAGAATTCCATTGCGTACAAATACCACAACTTGTCACTCATCAACTGAGGGACATCTAGGTTGGTTCCGTATCTTTGCTATGGTGAATAGTGCTGCAATGAACATTGTTGTGCTAGTGGATTTAGTATGTCCTTGTTTCTGGATGGTTGGGTAAATGCCAAGTAGTGGAATTGCTGGGTCATAGGGGAGTTCTATGTTTAGCCTTTTGAGGCACTGCCACACTGCTTTCCATAGTGGTTGAACGAGTTTGCACTCCCACCAACAGTGTAGTAGTGATCCCTCCTGGCCACATCCCCTCCAGCATCTGTTGTTATTTGTTTTAGGATGAAATTTTATATATCAAGTTATATGTGAAAGGGTCACAGTAAAATTGAAAGAACCAAATCAGATCCTAGTCCTAGAGAATGTAGATTCAACTGTTGATTTTCCAGTTATTTCATGTGTCTCTCCTCAATATATACACCTGCAACCTACATAATCACAGGCTTCAGGCAGATATTGAATAGATATATTTATAAATAAAATACTTGCTTCTGTCTCTATACACAGATAATACTTCATGTTCTATATATCATCTATCACCTAAATGATCCAATAAGTCAAAACTGAATTTACTCAAAAACTGCACACAGGCATTTAAACCAAACCAGACTGCACCTGCAGTGTGTATTCGTAGAGTATATTTAATATGCTTCATTTATGCTTATATATAAATAAAACATTTGATATGTTGATCTTATGTTCAAACACCTTATTTTCAAAATAGAGCTAATCATCATTGTCCAGAGCACAAACCACTTCTGTCTTAGAAAAGATTTATTTTGCTCTTGAAAAGGATGAGGTGGAAAACACAGGTGTAAGAGAGGAACAACCTTTTCCAGTCTTGGGCCGGGAGTGTGGCTAGTGGTAGAGAGCCCAGCTAGCATGCACAAGCCCGGGTTCCGTTCCTCAGGACCACATGCGTGATAGAAGCCAGAGGGGGTGCTGTGGCTCAAGTGAGAAAGCCCAAGGACAGTGCTTAGGCCCCAAGCGCAAGCCCAGGGACTGACAAAAAACTCAGTCATGTCACTGGGTGGTGAGCAGGCATGGGACACAGCAGATGGCCCAGGACAGGGCTGGACCCCGGGGAGTAGAGGCAGGGAGGTCACTCCGGGATGAAGAGCGCAGGCTGGCCGGGCAGATCCACTCCAGTGGGTTCAAAATAAACGAATACGTGCTTAGGTTTGTCTACCAAGACAACTTTTAAAAATGCTTAGGAAGAAAGATTATGTTATTTATAAACCTCACCAGGAAAGACAGGATGACACGAGCACTGGTTAAAGGAGAAATTATAAAGGAAGGAAAAGACATTCAGAGTCGTAACTGCATTACGACTTTTTAATTTAGAAGAATTTGAGGTTTAAAATATTAACCAGATCTGTCATTAAATGGAAGAGGAAGGTAAGAGATATTATAACAATAAAGCCAGGGGGTGGAGACGTTGTGAGTGTGTGTGTAGAGGAGAGGGATACCTGAAATATTTTTAAAAAAATGATAGGCCTCTGAATTTCCTCCATTTTCTCTTTCTCTTTTGCTGATTCTTATGAATCTCTTAAAACACAGTCTTCATTTCACTAGTTTCATTTGAAATAGAAAGAAATATGACGATTCTTGAGGATAATGGGGGCCTGGCCTCCCGTGGGACGCACTCCTCCTTCTCTCCCTCCTTCCCCTCCTCTTCCCCCCCTCCTCTTGGAAACAGATCCACTGGGGATGGGTTGTGTCCACTGCCCCAGGTTCCAGTCACAGGTGAGAGCGTGCCCTGGCTGGCCGCTGGTGGCCCCATCCCCAGCGCTGTGGAGAACTCCTGGGCGGGAGCCATGTGTTTGTTGTCTCAACTAGCAATGTTAACATCTTATTTCAAGCACCAAAGAATGTGTACACTACTATTCTGGATGACAGAAAAACAAGAGTAAGCACAATGATTTTCAAAACCTATTTTGTGAGTATTGGGAGCGAAAAAAGAAGCTGTGCCATAAATAGAATGAATTTGAGCCCCTCTCTTTGGCGGAGCACTTTCTGTCACCGGGACATTTGCATGATTTTCGTTTGCTAATAGATCATAAAGTAAAAGGACTGGTATTATTTATAGAAGCTTTCAAAGCCAGAAACGGCATTTATGTGTCTGACAAAAGGCTCTTTCTCTACATAAAACATCTGAAACTTTCAAGAGTGTACAAAGTTAATGTTAATGTGCTTAAAGTGCTTTTATTTACTGCATTATTTTAAAATTCAGACTGGTGCTTCCATAAGTGTTTCAAGAAGTGCAAAGCAGAAAAGACAATTATTGACAAATGACTCCTATAATATATTCCATGCCACGTATGTATGTATATATATATATATATGCTTAAGCATCCTCAGAGAACTTTACTTTGAGAGACTCACTTGTTCTCTGTAGTAAAACAATTCATAGTAGATAACCTAAAGTCACCTAATCTACTTAATAATACAATAAGAAGGGTAGTCTGCCAGAGCAGCTGTCTAAGCAATCCTTCAAGTGAAAGATGTCTTGCTATACTATTGAATTTATCATTAAATTGGAGAGAAATTTATCTGCCAAATTCATAAAAAAGAGATTTTTTTTCCCTTGGAAAAGACATCCTTCTGCAACAAAAACTATTGCTGTTAATGATCTCAGTTTTTCATGTCAAAATTTATTCTTCAGTTTTTCCATTAAACTTGGGCAATGTAGTAACTTTGAAAATGGAAAAGGCCTATTGCATTGTTAGGAAAGATTTTTGGATCAGCTTCAATTTGTATGACATTAGCTTTGGAATACTTCCAGAAATGTTCTGGTCAAATTTCAGTTGGTGTTACAATAGTTTTTAAAGTACCCAAGACATTTTGCCCAAACTCTTTCTTTCAAAACGATGATCAAACTTAATGTCTTGTTTTATACTGTACAAAACCACTGCATCTAAGTAGATTTGCACAGATATGAGACATATATTTTCCTTTAGCAAATTTCTGGTTTCCTGAAATGGAATGTTTGTCATCATGTTTATCAAGCTAAGCAATAGCAGAATTTATCAAATGCTTTTATTCCCATGGTTCATGTTTTGGTTCTGGTCCTGGGGTTTGAACTCATGGCTTAGACACTCTTTTGCCCAAAGCCATCACTATGCCATGAAGCAACAGTTCTACTTTGAGTTTTTGCTTGTTAACTGGAGATAACACATGGTCACGTCAGTTATATTCTATTTACAATGGTGGTTCATGTGATTTCTAACCATGGCATCTTTAATTTTCAAAATACTCCTATGGGTTTATCTGCAAGAAGGAAAATGTTCTTTGGAAAATGTCCAATTTATGAGAATATTACGTTGTGAAATGGACTGTAATCTGATTTTTTTGTATCAGGTTGCAGGGCATACACCTTTAAAGTGATTGTACCCAACTCCTGTCCTCTGGCCAGGAAGGGGGTCTTAGGTCGCTAGCAACTCAGATGAAGAAAAGAGTCAGACGGTGAGGTGTCCTGTTTGGTCAGTAAGATGCTGGGATCCTCTGAAGCTTTCTTTACTTTAATATGTCCTAAACTCTATAGCTCATGTTCAGTGATGCAAATTTCATAAAGAGCCTTGGTTATGCGTCAGCATTCTGATATCCCACCCATGTCTTTGCCTCTGTGCTTCAGAAACACCTGACATTAGAGGATGGAGACACTCTGCTCTGCATGGAGAGTGTCGCTGAGATGAGTCACATGCTAACAAGAGGGACAACCCCAATGCTACCAGCACACAGCTTAAAAATCCAGGAAAGGAGTTTACAACTGCAAACATTTACTGCCTGTTACACTTAGCGGATTTTCTCGAAACTTTACCATTCCTGTGTTATTTTGTTAAGCTGCTTACTTACTTTCTTCTCCACGAGGAATAATGGCAGAAGTGTGGGAGGTTTCGTGTGTAAAGCTGGTTTATGTCTCACCCGTTTCAGAAAACAGGGATTTCTAAACAGTTATCGCAGTATAGAGAAGTTTTGCGTAGCTTTCCTTCCATGCAATTCAGCCAAAATCACTCCACATGCTGCTATATTGACTCAACTAATTGCAAGCTAGCATATTCACAAGTACCTAAAGGTATTTTTAAAGGATTTTTCATGGCTTTGACAGTTTACGCACCTGGGTAATGACACACATTTTCCAAAAGATGAAAAAGAAACCCTGACCTGATTTTGGTTTATCTGTATTCCATGATAGAATCATACCTTGCTGTACAAGATGAAGATAGCTGAGGGAGGGGCGCGGTGGGGAGGGGAGTGGGGAAGGAGGATAGTAAGAGGGGCGACGGGGAGACGTCAACCCAGATGTGCTGCTGCACTCACAAGCTGCTGTGCTGCATGGCAACGCTCTGGCACAGCAACTTAAAGACTCTCTCTCTCTGTGTCTCTCTGTCTCTGTCTCTCTCTGTATTACTAATTATGAGTGCTATGTATACTATCTATGTATTTAGATAGATAGATAGATAGATAGATAGATAGATAGATAGATAGATAGATGAGAGCTACCATCTCCTGGAGAGCAGTTTCTATTATTTGGTAGAAAGTACTAGCTTAACATTATGCATCTTGGGCCGGGAGTTTGGCCTAGTGGTAGGGTGCTTGCCTAGCATGCACGAAGACCCGGGTTCAATTCGTCAGTACCACATACATAGAAAAAGCCAGAAGTGGTGCTGAGGCTCAAGTGGTAGAGCTGTAGCCTTGAGAAAAATCCAAGGACAGTGCTCGGGAACTGAGCTTAAGCCCAGGACTCGAAAATAAATAAATAAAATGATGCATCTTAGCATGCAAATTTAATTGGCTTGCGATTTCATTTTAAATATGCTTCCCTTACTTGGTGGCTTCGCGTGTAATGCTTAGACTTTAAAGCTGAAACCCATGAGGACATTATGATTAGCTAAAATAATCACCGGGAAATATAATGCTTTCAGATGGTTTACTTATTGAGGCAAATTCTTTTCTAGTTGTACCATGTATTCCCATCGTTATTCATTAAATTATTCTGTCTGGAGGGAAAACACACAAACAAACCATGTGTAGGCCAGGTTAACGGCTGTTTCAATCGAGTGAATGTGGTGGAAGGACGGAGCGTGGAGGCCGCGTGACGTGGCTCGTGAGGGCCCGGGAGTCACCAGTCCACGCCCTTGGCTGACAGCTGTCAGGAGTGAAGCGGAGCTGTGAGCCAGGGTGGCAGAATGGAGCGGGCCCCGAGCCGTACAGCATCCTTCCAGGTGGAGGATGTCCCGCAGCTCTCCTCAGGATGCCTGGCACGAGAATGCAAGGACAGTTCGCTTTCAGTCTGAACATTTTTCTCCCAAGAAGCACGAAGTGAAAACTGACCGAAAAACAAAAGCCTGGTTTGTAAAGTCTTTGCGTGTGTTTGTCCCCACCAGAGACGACGCAGCTGCTCTTAGGGGGGTTTAAACTTACAAATATCATCTTTTCTTTCTGGTAGGTTCCACGGAGCTCACGTGGGCTAATATGAAGCCGTAGGCATTAGCTGCAGCTGCCACACGGTGTTTTCCTTTCGTTCCAAAACTTTAACAAAGATCAAAACACTAAGGTATTAATATCTGGCTTTTCTGAGCCTTAGTTTTTTGAGAACAAGCCCTTTACAAAAATGCCCGATACAATATTACGTTTTTAACAGGTGCTAAGGTTCTGTATTTTAAGATTTACTTTACTTCAATTGTGATAAAACACCTTTATTTAGTGCCCTCTCCATATAACTAAACGCTCTGTATTATGGACCCCAGAATACTTTTTTACATCTAATGTATCAACAGACAGCTTCATTAACAACTTGCCAAAACAATAGCTATAGTGTAATGTAAAATTTGACCTTATAGCTGAGATAATTTTAGCACTGAGAGCGCACCACAGCTAAATGTAACACCCTACTAGGCTTCACACAAGCAGAACTTGATAGTCCACATAGATTTTATCTTCAGAGGTTGTATTAAACACTGGTCTGGAGGTCTGGAGACCTATGAAGTTCTGTCAAACTGAAGAGCAGTTTACAGAAAGCTAAAATTAAACAGCATAAATTTGTGTTTTATAAGCTAAAAGGTATAATTTTGCCACTAATATAAATTATAACAGGCACCACTGTATTTAGTGTAATAGCAATTAAAAATGTACATTCTTCATCTATGTGCGAATATCATGTATTTTTCTTTGCTTTGCTTAACTTCCACAGTTCTTTGAGTTGAAATAAAACTTTCACTTCCTCCCATCCTTCACTCATAGATAAATATATGATCATTAGTATCAAATATACAAATTAGTATCAAGTATACAAATAGTAGTTAATATAATCATATTTTCTAAGATATTCATATTATTACAGTAGTATAATACACTGAAATCAGGTTTTTGTACATATTCAACTAAAAGTACCTATTTCTATTATTAATTTATCAGGAACTTCTTAATGATACAAAGAAATAATTTGAAATAACAAATAAAACAGTAATTTAAATTTGGGCAGATGTCCTATGTTCTGATGAGCACAAAAATGAGCAAAGTATTAGAATCTCTCTCCTCTTCTTAGGCTAAATTTTTATCTTCTATTTATTCTGCTTATCTTTTTATTAATAAGTTTATAAATAATTTTTAGGAATTAAAGATATAAATATTTTAAAATATAACAGCACAAATATTTATTAGGTTATATTAACCAATTTCATCTTGGAGATGAAATTATAATTTTCTTATATTTTGAACATAATTTTTAACATAATCATATGTTAACATGTAGAGAATGAAGACTGGCTTAAGCACATCCAATATATGTCCCATTTATCAAGAATTTAACAAGAAGTTACCAGTTGTGTTTTGATATTTTATCCAATAATGTTTTCCTTTGTTGTGCATGAAAATGAGAGTGATGGTTCATAACTGTACATATCATGTATACAAAAGCAAAAGAAGATCTGAAAGCACTGAACAACACACACTCAAGCACATCATTTACAGCGGGTCCCTTTTTCCTGAGAAAGCATAGTGTAAATGTAAACTATAAATATGCCTTAAAATAATTATAATGAATACTAGGATATTTCCAGGTTTGGGGGATTAACAATATTAACAGTATTATATAGAAAGACTCTTCAAAAAGGATAAACTATGTATTAAGGTGGAAATTAGCACTTTTCTATTTTTCCTTGGGTGATTTTAAGTAAGCCACTATTTATAGAGAACTAAAGAAGACAAACAAAATAAAATAAACTTACATGCCCCAATGAACAGTAATACTGTTAAAAGGTTTTTATTCCACAACCATAGTTTCAGTTTAAGCGCAAATGCCGAATCTATTTTATGTTTTTGTCCCCAAGCCGTGTCTTCAGTTTCAACACAGGTAGAAAATCTCGGGAAGAAGAATGAACGTGACCACTCACAGGGGTAGAGACGGCGCAGGCCAGCTGTGTGTGTGCTGGAAGAGGCGGTTTTCTTCATGTCTGCCTGCTCTGCTGTGGAGGGGCAGAACCGCGTGCTGCAGGGACGGTAATGGGTGCTCACCAGATACCTCAAGAACCCCTGTGATTGCTCTGCCAGGTAAAATCTTGGGACCAGAATAGAACACAGCCTGCTTCTGGTGCTGGAGGCAGCAGTTGCCTCAGTTTCCCTGCACTGCTCGGGCCTGTGTGTGTGTTGACCTGGGCCATCAACTGCCCAGCCCAGGTGACAGGAGGACAGTTCCAGCATGCTGTCTCCTAACACTGGACACAAAGATTAATAATCCAGATCACACAGCGCAAAATACAAAATCACACGCCTCTGTGTTTTATTAAGAATATTTAATTTCCCAAAGGCACCGCGTTGCTGTAAGTCTTTTGTGTGCCATCCCTTCCCTGTGATCATCTGAAGAATACAAACAAGGCGTTTAAAATGTTCCAGCGGAGGAAGCTGGGGGATTCGCTTGAGCACGTGCTACAGTAGATTCCTGACTACGTGAACTGCCACCCTGGGGACCAAGGGGGGACACAGAAGAGAACCTGAGCTCCCAGAAAGTGCTGCGCACTGCCTACCTCCCTGGGACTGGCCCACTTCCCTGAGCATCTGTGGCCGGTGGCCGTGGGCTGGCAGGAGGCTCACCAGGACACGGCGGGGGACACTCACGGTCTGTGAGTTCTGAGATCACAAAACACCAAGGTTTTCTCTCCCTGATTGTCCTGTTTAACGTGTCTTGGGGGGTGGGAGGCTGGTGACCAGAGGAACCCGACCCTCACCCACGGGCCAGGAAGGAGACCTGGCCAGGAGGGAGACCAGGCCAGGAGGGAGACAGGCCTTAACCACGCCGGGAAGGCGTCCTGCCACAAGTCCATCTTGCCGGCCTTGTGGGGTGTGCAGGCGGCCTCCTCCGGGTTCCGGCACTGGCAGGCCTCGGCCTCCTCCTCTCCCCGCCCTGGGCGCTCTGGCATCCGGTGGGGACGGAAGCCCTGGAAGACCAGTCCTTCTTGTGGTGACTCTTGTGACCTTAACTGCCTCGTGTCCCCTGCCGAGGAGTCCCTCACAGACAATGCCACCCCGCCGCCTTCCTCCTCATTTCCTTCCCTCTCCCTGGTTCAGCGCCTCGAGTGGCCTCTGCTTTTCAGTCCCTTCCGTCCTCACTGACTTGCGTGGACAGGTGGGGAAGAGAGAAAGACCCCACCCGTCCCCTGAGTATTAGTTCTGCTCACATTAACCCTGACAGTGAATTTCTTTGGCGTGTCGTGTTAATTTTATGACAATTTCCACTGCGTTCTTTACCTGGGCTGGAGACGCAGGGCCAGCAGCGGGGCGCCACTCCAGAATTCTCCAGAACCATCCTCAGTCAATACGCTTCCCGCCTTTGTCTTATCGGTGTTAAGAACTGTGACCTTGGAAACGCTACTAATTTATTAGCGATTCACTCATGCTTTTATACACTATGTACAAAGTTATGAAGCTATTACATCATGGACTCAAAAATTCAAGGAAAAAAAAGGTAAGTATTTCAGTAGATCCAGTCCCAAGTCTGGAGAAAATATTTTGTCACTATTATTTTTAAAAAAATAAAAAACTTTTGCTTTTCAAAAAATATCACAGAGGCTGAGATGTGAGGATCGCATTCAAAGCCAGCCCAGGCACTAAAAACGCAGAGACTCATCTCAAATGAATCTCTAGAGACGGGAAGTGGGGCTGTGGCTCAAGTGGTGGAGCAATGGCTGGAGCTGAAGAGCTCAGGGACAGCGCCCAGGGCCAGAGTTCAAGCCCCACGATCCCCCCCCACAAAAAAAGAAAAAGAAGTACAAGAAAAGCAACACAGTTCTTTTTATTTGTTCATCATGAAGTGAAACATTAAAAGTGAAATAGTACTCATCAGGTAAGTATGAGCACTCATAAATCATACGTATCGCTTTAGAATCCAAACTTTCTCCCACCTAGTCACGGTATCAGTAGAAAAGCATGCCTTGTTCTCCTATTTATTATGTAAGAAGTGAGAAAACAATTCTTATTTAAAATCCACGAGAACTTAAATTCTAACTCAGGCTATGAAATTGCCTCAATATTAAGACAAGCTCCAGGGATGCGTTTTACATTCCAATCTTTTTAAGAAATTTTATGTATCTTTGATGAGCAATTTCTCATGTTCATTCCAATAAACAATAACGTCAGGTTCACCAAAACAAGAGCTTCAATTCCCACACATCTCCCTCGAGGTGGCATCAATATAAAAGCAATTTTTATCTGGGCAGGTTTTGAATTTTCAGGGCTTCAAGGGATGCTGTTGTGTTTCCTTTCGAGTGGTAAATCGCACAGAAGCGGGAATATTGGTGCTAAGCTGATCGATGGACCATGCCACCTTGCATCTGTTTTATGACATTCTTATGTGGAAAATATGATTTTTAAAAACTTTCTTAACCGTTCATTATCAATATATCACAATGTAATTCAGTATCTGTTTCGGTTGACGCTTCACATTATTTTTGTTTTCTCTTCCAGAATAGTGTATGATAGTGTGTGTGTGTGTGTGTGTGTGTGTGTGTACACTTTTCTGAGTTCTGAGTGGGTCAATGCACCGATTTCTTCCTCCCAGAAGCTCAGGAAAGCACGAGGCCCGGCGGGGCTCACGCAGCGTCTCTGGGGGCCTGGCAGGGTGGGGCGGGGCGGGATCGGGGTGCTGACCTCGGGAGCTGACTTAGGGAGTGGACTGCCCTGGTCACTCCTGGTGGCTGCTCAGCAGACAGCGCCGCCAGCGGCATGAGTGAGCCGGCCATCGCACCACAATGCATCTGAGTTTCCTTGTGTGCAGGCTTTCCAGACTTTCCTGAAGGCTCCAGGGGCAGGGGCATGGCTGCTCTCCACGCTGGTTAGGAACTCAGCCCCTCCACTTCACCTTGAAGCAAATGTCGGAACTGGGAAGATGGAGGAGCGCGTCCCGGCTCTCCTGGGGCCTCGCTGCACTGCCCTATGACATCCTCGTCTGCTCTCACCCTCTCTCGCCCCTTGCTGAGGGCCAGACCTGCTGTGTGTGGTCAGAACTGCGGCCAGCGCCCTCAGCAGCCTGTGCAGAACCCAGACCCTGCGAACCACTCCCCGGCTCTCCCAGTTCACGCTCCATCTGCAGAGCCGAGCAGGCAGGGAAGCCCCTTCTCAGGACCACCATGGAAGCCGAGCCCTGTGTGGGGAATGGGTAGGTTCTGCACAGATGTGAAACACACGTGATCCTTGTTCCGAGGCAAAGCTTTCTTCTCCCCCTGTCAATTTAAAGTGAGTATTATTGATTTTCTTTCTTTTATCAATAGCCAATTATTTGATATCCATATATGAAATAAAGATATCATGGTGTCTATTGTACAGAGGGGCTCCATAAATTGAGTTCTTGCTGGAAGTCAATATAATTAATGCCAGGGCACAAATAAACAATACACGTTCAATACAATCACAGATGATAAACAACTAAACAATACACGCTCAATACAATCACATTTTTGAAAGCTTTGGAAAGAGGAAAACAAAGTAGGAATGGAGCTGGAGAGACAGAGCAAGCTGGAGGCTGGAAAAGCAGCCCCTCGAGGCTGCTCAGTGGCCGCGGTGAGCAGGCCTGAACCTGGGCGCAATTCCACTGCTGTGGACGTGACACAGGGGAGCTCGGGGTGGAGGAGGAGAGGGAGGCTTGAGAAAGGAAACCCGAGCGCCCTCATGGCTCATCCCTGTGAAAGACTGGGCAGAGTCCAGAGTGGTCCTGCAGGAGCGCGTGGGGAGCGCGTGGGGAGCCTCCCACCGCCATGTCCTGGGGTCGCGGGAAGCCATGGCAGTCGGGGGCTGTGGGGTCCTGGGTGGGTTGGAAGGCCGGGATGGCCAGGGGTGTGGGGTCCGGTGCAGGGACCGCCCTGCTCATGCCCGTCTGGTGCGCTAGGTGTGGTGGCATGTGGGACGGCGTGGGAGAGGTGAGGACGCGGGTGGGGTCCCCTCTCAAGGATAGTCCTGGGGTCCCGCCCGGAGGTCTCCTCGCACATCCAGCCACTGAGCTGAGCCCTGGGGTCTGGGTTTAGGCAAGGGGGGCACAGGGTGCAGGGTGCCTTTGTCTCTGCTACACTGCCTGGCACAGCCCACCGGGCCACCGGACGGCTTTGCTGTCTCCCCTCCATCCTGGCAGCAAGGGAGAACAGGGAAAAACCCACCTCTGCCCCTGTGGCTCTACCTTTCCTACCACAAAACTCCTAAGAGCGGGCGTGGCGTTCGTTCCACGGGACTCCTGCAGACGCCTGGCATCCAAGGGAGAGAGCAGGGGGTGAGGGCTGGCTGCCAGGCCCGTCCAGCAAAGCCCACTCACCACAGCCCAGACACTAAGGCCCGTCCACCAGAGCCGTCCACCAGGGCCGTCCACCAGGGCCCAGCCACCAAGGCTGTCCGCAGGGAGACGGGGCAGAGTGGGTTGGGACCGGCTCTCCGCATCTGGAGGCCAGGTGCCCGTAGGCAGATGTCCAGGAAACCAGGGGCTGACGTGCTTCAGGAACAAATGGCAGGGAAGCACACAGAGGGAGCAACGACATGTCTTGCTCGTTTTTGAAAATGTGCCAGGAAGCATGGGGAACTCAAGGACCATGATGAATCGTCCTCGGAGAAAGCTCTGGAACGCCATCCATGTGGAGAGTAAGAGCCAGTAAGGCAGGGTGGAGGCCTGGGGTTTTACACAAGTGGAGACGCATCCCTGAATTCCTAAATTCTAGATGCAGTCACCTCTAAGGTGTCCTCTTGACATGTTAATTTCTTAAGCAGTCAGCTATCACCGTCAATTCATGCTCTTTTTATAAGGATCTGTATATAAAAATAACTTGAGAATTACCTCCCTAAAGTTTGTGAAAACTGGATGGTCAAAACTTCCTCCATTCCTGCTGAACTTCACATCAAAACAGGGACAAAATGGACACTATTTATCTGCTCCGATAGGTTTTATAGCCCATCCTATTATCTGATCCCGAACTAAATGCCATTAAGCTTCATTATATTTCTTATACTCTGAATACAGAAAGGAAGTAATTTGTCTTTGATGCAAAACAGAAAGCAAAGAGCTCATTTGGGGATTGTGGAGAGAATTAAATAATAAAAGGAAAGAGGCTGACCTGGTGAGAATTATGTATTCATGGAATATATTATATTAAATTGCCATGGTTCTAACTCTCATCCAGCAGTCTCCAAAAGGAAAGTCCCTGTCTGCCCCACATGGGGGCCACAGAGCTGCATTTTCCCCTTTGCTGAGGCAAGAGGATGCTCATGTTCCAGAAGCAAGCCATTTGGGGAAGAAATGACCAAGTGACAGCGCAGGATACCTGAGCAGAATTCTATTCAGATGGTTATTCATTTAAACAACATTCTATTCAACATTCTCTTTAAAAATACATGCCTAAGTACTGGCATTGCTTTTTTGAATCATGTTATCTTTAATAAAGCATGCTAAATCTTTCTATTAAGTGTTTCTACTTAGGTGAAATTATGATTTTGGTTGGATCTAAATGCTCTCTAGTGCAGGAGATCGTGCATTGCTATAATTCATATGGAAGGTCATATATTTGCACATACTGTGTGGGTATGCACACAGCACACACAGAAGTAGACTGATGGTCGTAGGTCATAAATCCATATTTAAAGACCAGGGGAAGCGTCAAGTGTAGATGTACGCGCTCACTTGAGCATGTGTATTCAAGCACATAAGAGTCAGTGTTGAAATAAATTCTACCTATCTAGAAAATCATAATGATTGTAATGCACAGACTTGCTAGCACTAGATTATTACATTGCATACATTACTGAGCAATGAGACAAAAGCATAGAATTTGCTAAGCTTTGCATGTATACCAATAGGAAATAAGTAAAAACCATCCTTGCTGCTATGAATGAAGCCAAGGCAGGATTGGCCTCTTTCCCATTAGGAGTAAAAATTTGAATACAGTTATAAGAATTACAAGGTTAGAGTCCATATGCCAATAAAATATGGGTTTTAATATCTGGAGTTATCTAAATATTAGTGCATAATTGATTATGGAATCAAAGGAGATTTTATGGAGAGATCACTTACTAATGAAATGTTATGAAATGGATCATCTGATCGAAGTTAGAGCCTTATATAACACCCTGCACCAGAACCAACTCCAAATGGATCAGAGATCACAAAGTAAGAGCAAATACCCTAAAAATATTACCAGAAGGGACAGCAGATACTCTAGGGCTCCTTGGTACAGTCTCAAATAAAGATCCAGAAGCACAACAGATCAAAGAAGGTTTGGCCGTATGGGACTGCATTAAACTGCAGAGCTTCTTTGCAGAGTGTGGCAAAGAACATAGCCGGCAAGTTAAATAGACAGCCCACAGAGTGGGAGGAGATCTTCATTAGCCATACAACAGACAAGGGCTTCATATCTACAACATACCTGCAGCTCAAGAAATTGAATCTCTCAAAAACAAATCCTCAAAGAAACAACCATTGCATTAAAGGGTGGGCTAAAAAAATTAAAAAAGAGATTTCTAAGAAGAATGGCCAGAAGACATATGAAGAGATGCTCTACCACATCTCTCATCATAAAAGAAATGCAAATCAAAACTATATTGAGTTTCTACCTCACTTCCATTAGAACGGCCATGATCAAGAAAACAATAACAGAAGCTGGCAGGGACATGGCCAAAAGGGAATTTTAGTATCACTGCTGATGGGATTGTAAAATGGCTCAACCACTCGGAAACGCAGTATGGGACGCCTCACCAGACTAAACATAGAGCTCCCGTAGGATCCCGCCATCCCACACCTGGGCATGTACCCAAATGATCACAAACAAGGCCACAACAAAGCTAGCAGCACAACCATGTCCATCTCAGCACTATTCACCACAGCTAAAATGTGGAACCAACCCGATGCCCCTCAGCGGATGATTGGCTCAAGAAGACGTGGTATACATACACAGTGGAAATCTGTGCTTCCATCAGAAAGAATGGCATCGCCCATTCGTTAGGAAGTGGAAAGACTGTAAGTGAATTAGGGTGGGGAGGGGTGGAATGTTTGACAAGACTTGTGCTCATTACCTTGCTAGTGTAACTCTCACCCTTCTAATGAAACTAAATAAAATTACAAAGAAGGTTCCAACAGGGAAAATACTGGGTCATCTGCTAAAGTCTGTGGAAGCACCAAGGAAGCCAGGCGCGGGGGCTCACACCTGTCGTCCTAGCTACTCAGGAGGCTGAGATCTGAGCATCAAGGTTCAAAGCCATCCCGGGCACAAAAGTCCGTGAGATGCTTATTTCTAATTAACCCCTGGAAAACTGGAAGTGGAGCTGTGGCTCAAGGGATAGGGTGGTAGCCTTGAGCTGAAGAGCTTAGAGACAGCGCCCAGGCCCAGAGTTCAACACCCACGACAAACCAAAATGAATGAATGAATACAAATAAATAGAATATAAAAAATGTAGACCCTCTTTACATGGAAACAATGTATAACAGATAATTTAGATACATAAACAGGATATTACTATTGCATGTGGAATATATGCATATGTACCTAAGGCACATAGCCTTAGCAAGTAAAAAAGATAATTTATGTACATAAAGTTAATGTTCAGAGTGAAATCTAATTCAATGATAGGTTCATCTCAAGTAAAATCTTAATTAATGTATTTGCAAAGATCATTCTTTTAGAAAAAATACAAAGCCCCCAAATCAATTTCTAATTTCTGTTGCAATTGTGTTTCCAACACTTTTTGGTGTTTGAATTAAAGCATATATTTATATCTGCATACTTAATTTGCAGGATAAATTGATGAAGGTAACAAATACATTCTATTTCTTTAGAAAATTCCATAGCATTCCAAAAGCTTGCAATGTTAATTAATTCTATAACGTAGAATTTATCTCCCTATTATTTACACTAATGAAGGCAGCAAATATGAATAACCTTGAATCAATTTGTATTCCTCCACAGAGAGCATTTGAATTTATATTAGAACATGGACGTGCTTGAGCTCTGGGAATGCACTTAATATACCACAGCCGCAGGAAGGAAGACCAAACGAGGACTGGGGACAAGCTGTGGAGAATTCCAGTTCTCTTCCTTACTTCGCTAAGCTTCCAAACCTACTTTGGGGAGGAGACGCATCGTGTTCTCAATTTTCTTATAGTCTAGCCCTCTGATTTTTTAAAAGCAGGCAACAGAACTTGTTCTCTTCTGTTGCATTTTTATTTTATAATTACTGTAAAGATGATGTACGGTGGGGTTTCAGTTACTTAAGGCAAGTATTGAGCACACTTGAAGACTGTAAGCTCTTCCCTTGCTTTCTCTTAGTTTTCCCATCCGGACCTCCCTCCACACAAATTGAATAAAATACTTACAGAAATGAATTCTAAGAAATGGAAAGCAGAGCAGGTGTGGTGGCTCCCGCCTGTCAGCCTAGCTACTCAGTGAGGCTGAGACCTGAGGATCACGGTTCAAAGCCAGCCCGGGCACAAAAAGGACCTGAGACTCTTACCTCCAATTAACCTCCAGAAAATGGGGCTCGGCTCCAGGGTAGGGAGGTAGTCTTGAGCTGAAGAGTGCAGGGACGACACCCAGGCCCATGGGGTAGGGTGGTAGCCTTGAGCTGAAGGGCTCAGGGACAGAGCCCAGGCCAAGTTCAAGACCCCTCGCCCCCCCCAAAAAAATGGAAGGATGGAAAGAAGAGCGTTCCTGTGATTTTGTTCTTGGCTTTGATTTCTGTGCGCTTTGCTCTGGGTATGAGCTCAGCTGTCTGGGGCCAGCATCGGGCAGCTCAGCATGGACCTCGTGGGGACACCTGAGCAGAGACACTCGCTGGCGTCGTGTGGGGCATTTCTTAGAGCACATTCTGGAGGTGAAAGTCTTCTTGGGATCTGTGGCTCATCTACACTCTGGGCTTCTCGGGAAGATAGGAGAAGTGTCGCTGGAAGTGTTTTCCTTGTCTGGTGACAGGACAGCTGTTATGCACATGGGGTCTCCTGCATCCTTCTTCACGCTCTGCGTGTCGCCTTGCTCCGCATCCTTTTGCAGTATCCTGTGTCTTTTCTGTCTTTCCCTTACCTGTCAGTTTAATGTCCTCTATCTTTAAACTTAGGGCTGCTTTCCTCCCTCCCTCCCTCCCTCCCTCCCTCCCTCCCTCCCTCCCTCCCTCCCTCCCTCCCTCCCTCCCTCCCTTCTCTCTCTCTCTCTCTCTCTCTCTCTCTCTCTCTCTCTCTCTCTCTCTCTCTCTTCTCTCTCTCTCTCTCTCTCCCCCTCCCCCTCCCCCCCCCTCTCATCCCTTTTCTCTCCTTGTTTGTTCCATTTTCCCAGCACTCTATTCAGGAAAGTTGCTTCTCTAATCTATGCCCTGAATGAAGATTAAGATACATGATAATACTTTCAAATATTTCGTATTCCTTTTCTTTTTTGCCAGTCCTGGGGCTTGAACTCAGGGCCTGAGCACTGTCCTTGGACTTTATGAAAGCTAGAGCTCTATCATTTGAGCCACAGTGCCACTGTGCATGTGGCACTGAGGAATTGAACCCAGGTCTTCATGCATGCAAGGCAGGCACTCTACCACTAGGCCAAACTCCCGGCCCAGATACTTTATATTCATTTTTTAATTTTTCTATTTAGATTTTTAAAAATTGTAATTAATAGAAGGGTTACATTATATTCACCAGATAGAAGGTGCATTACTTCACAAACATTGATACCCTTTCTCATGACCTGGTCCCCATTTCCTTCCCCCCTCCCCCTGCTCATCTTGATTTCCTCCCTTCCCCATCCAATTTCAAATAACCAATTAAGCACATATAAAATATATCCGATAACAAGGTGAAATATTGTAACAATATGAAATAACCAAGGGATGGCAAAAGAAATGAGAGATAACATATTGTATTAAGGACAGCAATGTAAGGACCTCCAGGATAAGGAAACAAAAGCCATACTTTGTATTCTTGAAGTAAGAAATACAGAACAATGCAATTGCACTGGGATATGGTCAAGTTTCCCTACTCTGGTGTGATTCTGTCACCTGATGCAGCATGTGAGTGTGTGATATCGGACAGGGGACAGACATTTGCCAGATCACTCAATTCAAGGCACCCTGCATTTAAAACATATGTACATATATGCATGGGTACACATGCATACATATATGTATATGTGAATATTTATATATGCACACATAAATACATAATTGATTGGTGAACATCTCCAGAGAGCCACAATCACTGTACAGACATAAATTCATGCTCGTGATTTACTTAACTAATGGGTTAATGGTTCAATATTTGTAGAAGTTATTTATTGGAAAGATAGTCTTTTCACATGGATTTATGTGGCACACACTCAATTGTTCTCTTAAAAACCCTCCTGTGATCTTGCAGAAAGGGAAAAAATAGAAATAATCCCTTTATTAATCTGGCTTATATGGCTGTCTACAATCTGGCCACAAATCTCCCCTGTGCTATCTTTTTATCAGTCTTTTTACCTTTGGTCTCCTTGCTTTCTTGAATCTTCTACAATCACCGCTGATGTCACCTATGACCTGCACCTGAAACACTCTTTTCTCTGCCACGGTGTTGTCATTTGGTCTTTCAGATTTCTGCTTCAGACATGTCACATCCTCAGAGACATGCTTTCTAATCACAAAATCAACCCAACTGCCAGGTCGCCAGGAGAGGCTCCTTCTCTGTTAATTACCTGCCTACTGCTGGCCATTTCCTACCATGCTTCTGATGATTTATTTATCTGTTTCATTCACACTTGCATCTTAACAGGAGCCATTTGACTGCTTGATTCTCTTCAGATTGGCTAGAGCTGTAACACATGGAACGGCTGCTCTGAAATAGGAGCTCTGTACTGGAAATAATTGAAAAGCTTGTATAAAATTTCAAGATAAATGTATAATAGTTACAGGGTATCAGTGAAAGATTAATTCGCCCACTAATTGCCCGAGATATCAATAATGTGCTCTGAGCCAGGTGGAGCGCTCTGAAAGGCTCCTGATCATCATTCTTTTGACATTGTGTAGGCGTTCCTTAACTGCATTTCACACTGGCAGCCTGCCTTTGAACAAACAGTGTGAGAAATTCTCCTTATAATGTATTCACTGTAAGGATTACACACCACTGTGTAATTTTCTCTGAAAACACAAAAAGAAAACATCCTGCTCAGTCATTGTGTTACCATTAGAATCCATGTTGTCAGAGGGGGAAAATCCCATAGTAGTTTTCACAGGACACCTATGCCACGAGGGATTCATGATATGAAGTGGCAGGTTTACATTAAATGGTGCCTAGTATTTTGTGAATTAAATTCATTGATCCTTATTTTCTTCTTAGCAATTATTTTAAAATCTTACTGAAGACTTGCCATATCAGTCATGATTTGTGATGATTTAACAATGTTTAGAACATAATTAACTTCAAATCATGTTGCATCTTTTCTAGGTGAGTTTTTACAAAAAAAATTGCAAGTATCTTAAAGATTAAAAGTACCAGCACGAATATACTTTTGAGTAGATGTGGTAGCTTATAAATTGGTTGGAACTGTCATATCTGCTACTTACCCTGAAATACTGTGTTATTGCATTTTTAGTTTCCCATTGTAGATTTGAATATTTTTACTTGGTTGTCAATGTAAGCAAAATCATTACAGCTACCAGGTTGGCAATTTGCATACCAGCCTGCATATGCAATTCAATTTTTCCAGCTATGAGCTTTACAATTGTATTACTAGTCTATTTTTTCTCCTTATTTAGTCATACTAAAAATTTAATTACAAATATATTTGCCTCATTGATTTACTCAAAATTACCTCCTATTTTTACTGTAACGCAGTTTTAAGTGTGACTATTTTTGAGAAATGTCATTATCAAAGACATGCAAAAATATTATTTTTATTTCATTTCATTGACAACAACAACAGGTGATGGGCGTGAACTTCTGGAGGAGGGGCAGTCCCAGCCCCCTCTCCTTGGGTGCCCTTGGCCCTCCCCGGGTCCCCCAGCTCGTGGGTCCTGGCTCCTGTTCTCCTGCTCCTGGGCTTCCCCGCTCAGCTCCCTAGCCCTGGGAAGTGCAGTCCAGGCTGCAGTTTCTCCAGGACAGATCCAGATTCGACCTCTCAAAATGCTCGAGACTGAATTCCCACCTAGCAAAATAAAAGTTAATTAAATCAGACAAGCTAACTGGAGACTTATGCTCTTATCCCCAAAGGAAAGCCTAAATGATGATTGGCCAGTTCCGAATTCTCTTAAGAAAATCTTTCTTGGGAAAGACAATAAACTGGTAAAACACTTGACCAAATTCTGAATTCTATATCAGCTTCAGATACTGCATTTCGTAATTTAACTGTTCTGTAATTTAATGTAATATAATTCTAAGTAAAACTTAATCATGATAATCCAGAGTTAAGAATTCAAAGCTCTGTAAATATCATATTGTCTTCCATTATGAGTTTATCATAAATTATAAACTTCTGAGGGGAATTCTAAGACACTGAAGAGATACAGAGGTCCTTCATTTCTTTGAATAAGCTTCTTAAAATGTTAAAATGTTTACCACTTTATGTTTATCAGTTCAACCTAGACAAGTTAAAACTAAGCAGCATTATCAGATAAACTTCATACTAGATTAGTTAGTATGAACAGTCATGTGCTGTTTCTAGGAAGTATCATAACACGTACCCCCATAATCCGTGATCAGATTTATAGAAGAAATAAGATGTTCGCCATTTACACTTTGCTTCTGAATAAAATGCCTCTAGGAATAAGTAGAAATGACTTTTTATTTCCCTTCCTACTTCTTTACCCTCGATAACAGTTCAAGTGATAAAAGTAAAGCTTATAAAAAAAAGAAAGAGAAGGAAAGAAAGAAAGAAAGAAAGAAAGAAAGAAAGAAAGAAAGAAAGAAGGGAGGGAGGGAGGGAGGGAGGGAGGGAGGGAGGGAGGAAGGAAGGAAGGAAGGAAGGAAGGAAGGAAGGAAGGAAGGAAGGAAGGAAGGAAAGGAAAGGGAAAAACAAAGAAAGACATTTGGTCTGGAGACAGGCAGGAAATATTCCAAAGGGAAAGGGTGTTCGGGGCCACAGCGAGGTGAGAGCCTGCGTGAATGGTGAGCAGCTACAGACCCACCCTGACGGATGGGGAAATTGCCGGCTCTTACCACTGTGCTATTTTTTTCCAGATGCCAAGCACAGCATTTTATCATAACAAAGGACTATTCTCTTTCTGTTCCACGGGAAGCTGGCGATAGAATTTCACTGCAGTGTACAGTGATGAAGAATTCAGTTCAGGTAGGTCCTGGGTTAAAAGGAGCATTCTTATAAATGGATTGACCTTCAGAATGACCATATCATACCCAAAGCAAGTCTCTGCGGTTTGCGTGGCCTGTGACCTTGGCGTCCTCATGGGTGTGTAATGAACACACCACGTGTGCAGTGCCACACCGTGCTGAGGTACTGTGTCTGAACCAGTGAGTTTTATTTCCGTGTCATCTTGTCTCCGGCCCTGGGGTGGTGGTGTTGCGGATCTTCTTGACTGCGCTGGCCGCCAGCCTTCTGCAGAGAGCAATCTGGATCAATCCGGTTTCCAGAGTGGCCTCACCTGCAGTCTGTGAACTAGACTTGAGGTCACGGAGCGAGGCAGGGCCAAAGCAGTCACGGTCGTGCACTCCACGTCCTGTCAGCCGAGTCAGGCTGTGCAGGCTGCCATGCCCGGGCCTGGCCCACAGGGCAGTGCCTGGAAGTAAATCAGAGGAGGAGGGGGTGGCAGCAGCCAGCAGCGTGGAGACCTGCGAGTCCTTCTGTCTGACCGAGTGTATCATCCATGTGTCTCCCTGTCTGTCATCCTATCTGTCTGTCTGTCTGTCTGTCTGTCTACCATCTGTCCCTCTACCTATCATCTCTTCGCATGTCATCTATTTGTCTCTATCCCCATCTATGTATCTATTATCCCCTTACCCATCCGTCTGTCATCTGGGTCTCTATGTGTCTATCGGTCAGTGTTGCTGTCTCACTGTCTGTCTCTTGATCTGCCATCTGTCAACCTCTCCTTCATCATCTCCCTGCGCCTGTTGGCTTTGGCGCCCTTTCCTCTTCCAGTGGGTGGAGTTCACCATTCCATGGAGGAGCAGGGCTGGGAAGGATGCATTTCATGGGCCTTGCATGGAGCCCTCAGTCCCACCAGTGAACAACCAGCCTCAGAGGAGGCAGGACAAGCTCACCCCGCCTGAGACGGAGGGAGGAGGGGTGGCTGGCGGGAGAAGGACAGAGGACGAGCTCTCCACTAGCCTCCAGTGTAGAGCTCAAGTTCCCTTCACTCAATAACTCTCAAGTTATGGATCAGGTGCTTTATCACACTCACGACTTCAGCCTTTGCTGTCCAGTGCTCTCCCCACGTCTGTTCCAGACTCTGGCTCTGCACAGCCCCCCGGGCGGCCATCTCCTGCCCAGACACGGGGAAGATGAAGACCTTTTCTGTCCTGTCACTGCCCTCTGGATTCCCACTCTTGAATTCCTGTGCTTTGGGTATCACAGCAACGTGGCCATGGCTCGTGGGGCCACATCACCAGTGGCCGGCGGGTGCTGGACCCAGCAGGACACACCCACGCCATCCGCCCTGGTGAGCTCCTGTTTGTCAGACGTGTCCATCAGACATTCAACCCATCGACCTCCAGCCGATGCTTCACTCTGTGAAAGGAAACACTTGCTAATTCAGAAATAGACTCGTAATAATGAAAATTATTCTAATCTGTATAACTTGCCTTTCATAGCTGGGAAAGTCGGTCAAAACCTTCACCCCAAACATCAGAAGACTCTTCTCTTTGTGATCTGTGTGAGGAGAAGCCGAGGCAGGTTCCGGGGCTCACAGGCATGCCGTGTCTTCTTCTGCACCTGCATGTGCTTTGGCTCTTGTTTAACTTACACTAGGTCATCCGTTAATGTGTGCCGTCCGATACTTGCTGCTCACACACACAAACGGAAAATAATGTAACTTGCATTCTACTTTGAATCCTGGATGTGATTTTGAGCTATACAATTTTTTATATCTGTCTGGCTGATGCAATTAGATGTAGATAAGAAATACAATTCTAGAATTAATTGATTGAGATGTAGGTCTTTCCCCATGTCTCTGCCTGACATATTTGGATTTCTTGTCCTTGCATAGGGCATTGTTATGTGAATAGCAGGAAAACGACACTGAATCTACATGCAGATGATGTGCTGTTGAACACACCATCTGCTCCTTCATGTTGTGTCATCATAACATTTGCACGTAGCCCTGAAAATAACCCAATAAGACTAAAATCTTGGACACTGAATGACAGGATCTCTAGGATATAGAAACATAAGCCATATGATGAATGATTGTTGTTCTTAATGTACTATGTTATCTCTCATCTCTTTTGCTGTCCCTTGGTTATCTCATATTGTTACAGTATCTCACTTTGTTACCTGATATATTGGATATATTTGTATTTGGTTATTTGAAATTGGATAGGGAACGGGAGAAAACAAGATGAGGGGTGTGGGTGGGGGGAGGGAAATGGGGACCAAGACATGTGAAAGGGTATCAATGTATGGGAATTAATGCACTACCTATCTGGCAAATATCATGAAACCCTTCTATTAATTACAATAAAAAAATATAAAAAAGACTAAAATCTTAAAATACCCATAAAAATTAATTGAGTTTTCTTTACTACTGTCCAGGGCTCCCCGAATTGCTGGTGCGGATTTCTTTTGGGCAACAATATACATTTTCTATCTCATTATTCTTTTATGGCATTAAACGACAAGAATAACCTAAATCAAAGAAAGTTACAGGATTTAAAACTCAGTGAGAGCTCATTGATATAAGTGACTGTCCAGACATATGTTAATTTCTCCAATCTTTTAAATATAATGGGCCAAACATCATCTAAATCCTATGAAACGCTCATGTTTTTTTGTTGATGCATTTACAAAGAGGCATTAGTTCAGTTTATGACCCTGGAGCAGAGTGGAGTGGACATGAGAACGGGGAGAGGGCGTGCCACCGAGCTCTGAGGTGGAGAGGACTTCCCAGAGGAGGCGGCAAGTGAGCCTCAGGGGTGGAGACCAGCCTGATTGCTCCGAAGCACTACTACTTATCAAGAGCTCCGTTTGGAGACAGAAGTGTGCTGGCGTTTAATTGAGTTCCTTCTGGCTCAACATTGTTTAATTTTTCCAACACAAATCAGAGTTGGAATTCACACAGGGATGAACTAACCTCTCACTGGATGTTCAGGTTAATTCCTGAATATATATATATATATTTTTTTTCTTTGCAGAATGCCCTTTGTTCTCAAACTTTCCATGAAACGGAAATACTGTGAATGGGTTCTACCAAAATTACGTTGTTTTTGTAAATTACCACATCAGCATTTGGCATGGGTACAAACGTGACTTGAATAGATTTATCCTGTGCAGTTACTGAAGATCACTGAGGTCAGGGCAAAGAAAATGTAAAAACGTTGAAAATATAATGCGTACTACGTAAACACGGCGGGGGTTTGTTGGTTTGGTTTTGTGTATCCAGTCCTGGGGCTGGAAGTCAGACTTCACCCATCTTGTGGCAGGTGTTCTATGTTGATAGTGTTTACTAATATGTAATGTTTATTATGTAAGATAAATATTCACTACATTTCTAGAAATAACAGCACCACAAATGTCCTAACTAAACGGGGACGTTCACGTGGAGTGGTGATATTCTAGCCCGTTGCTAGGTAACGCCGGATTCTTTTGTACACGCAGTGTCTAGAGAGGAGTTTCTAGAGAGTTTCTGTAGAGTTTCTAGAGAGTATCTATAGAGTTTCTAGAGTGGAGTTTCTATAGAGTTGTTTCTGTAGAGTTTCTGTAGAGTTTCTATAAAGTTGTTTCAATAGAGTTTCTATAGAGTTTCTGGAGAGTTTCTAGAGAATTTCTCTGGACATCACAGTTAAGATTACTGATGCCATGTGCTCTGAGTTAAAGCACTGTTTATGAAGCTGAGAACAGAATGACATTGTTCACAGACAACAAGGAAATTAAAACTGAAAACAACAAGGAAATAGCGCGGAGGCAGGGAGCTGTGGGTCTGCTCCCAGAGCCTTCTGAGGTCACTGTCGTGGAATCCCTCCTCAACAAGATGAGCCTAGCAGTCATGAGTTTGGTAAACAGCAGAAAGTGTCAGTAAGACCTCTATGGAAAATAAAGAAATAAAAACCATAAAGTTTAGAAAAGATGAAACAACCTATTTACTATCTGTAAATTAACTAGGTAGAAAAAAATTCCAGTGAATTTATGGGATGATAATGGAAGTCTTATTGAATTCCACAAATCTGCCTAAGAGAAAAACTAGAATTGAAATCAATTATATTCCCACATAAACCATAAAAAATAGAAAAGTTAATTAGAAATGTAAATCTATTATTTGTATTTGACTGGAAATCATAAACTACCTAATAATAAATTCAGCACAGAAGAGTCATAGTTTCATGAGCAAACAATTAATTATACAAAATTATAAGCTGTGGATAAGTTAATAGAAATTTCTCCAAGTAGTATCTTCAGAAGCACTAACTCAAAACTAAAACTGGATATTTTAGAAAAAAGTATTCTTTTAAACAGAAATCAAGTTCTTTCAAGTCTTCCATTAAATATACCTAAAGAGTGCTTATTTGGCTGGATTTTCGAGGGACATTCATTCTGTTTTGGTTATAATTGCATGCAAGTTTTCAATCCAGGCTTGTCCTCTGTGGCCTTCCTCGTCGTCTCAGATGCCTACTCCATAAAGCAATGCACGTTAGGGATAGAGAACAGAGCCACAGTTTTTGACCTGAGTGTGATGATAGGATCTTCGGGATGCGTCCCTGAGCTGGTCCAACAGCCACTTTGGGTCCTCAGAGCCTCAACCAGGCTTAAAAAAAAAGCACTACTTCCATTCCTGTTGCATACAGTTTTATTCACAAGGTAAGACTAATCCTTCATTTCAAGAGGTTATGATTTTACATTTGTTCATTAGGAAATACTTCATGTATATGAGATGATTTTATATATATTAAATTGTAAATACATTATGGAATAGAATATAGAATTACCTTTAATAAATTAATATAATTTCCTCCAAAATATGGTGGAGAAATACATTAAAAATTTACTTTCCTTAATATTAGTATATACATATATATATATCACAAATGTACAGTTCAATAATTCACTCACCCTTGTTTCATTCTATGATAGTAATATAAAAATACAAATAACCTGCTATAATTACATATGGAGGTTTTTCTTATAAATAGCTAAATAAAATTTTAAATAAATATTTGTGTTATATGATGCTCTTGTAATTATTTACTAGAATGTAAAGAATTAAAGATATATTATTAATATATATCTTAAAAGGTTTATGAATAGTTGCAATGTTTTTATTTAAAATTTTCAAATTTCAGATATTTTGCTTTTGAGAGTAAACGTATCCTCATATTTTGATGACTTCTTAGAAAGATTTCCAACATTCCGTTCATATGTCTTATGTTTGTACATCAGATTTGTTTTATTTATAAAACAGTAACAAACTATTGTAAGGTCATTTCTTATAATGATTAAGTCATTAAAGTAATGAGACTTTTGAACAGATTAGAATTTGATGGATTCAATAATTAATAACCCTTCTCTAAAGGGTAATAAAAGCAACCATGAGATCTTTCATCTAACTTCTTTGTATCACCATTTTAAAATCTAATTAGAGCAAGGTCTCTACAAATAAAATGTCTTAGCAGCATCACAAATTTTGTTATGAAATGGTATATTACTAATTGAATGTGAATTGGACCATAGATTCCAATCACTCCTTTCCATACTTTAGAAGAAATACTACTGTGTTATAAGGTGTAGTATTAAAAAATTCATTAAATCAAGCTTAAAATCGATTAAAAGATAAATATATGTACCAACTTCGTATGGTTAATTGTTTGGATTTCTGAAGAAGGAACATTTCACAAATATCTATCTATCTACCTATCCATCTATCTATCTATCTAATATGAATCCATATATTTTACATAAGCATAGATGTAAACTACTTGGGCATGTGATTCCCTGAGTTTTCTTTGTCTTCAAAATAGAATACATCGCTGAAATTCTGATTAAAAGCTTGTAATACATGTTTATTTTCTAAAGTAATTTTGTTCTATTAATTACATTAAAAATCAACCTCCCTTTGAGAATTAATTCTGAAACATGGCAGTTGTATGCTTATATGTCATCCAATTTTTTCCTTAAACTATCTGCATATGTATGATTGTGTTTGTGTAGGTCTATCTCTATGTATAAAACAATTTATCCTTTGAAGGTGAGTCCTAACATAGATTTACATTACTCCAAATGTACTGTATGGGCAATATCAAGAGAGGTGCTCATTATTTATTTTATTATTTCTGTTATTGCTATCTCAATTTGGTCTGAAGCCTGAATGAGCGGAGGAAACTGACTGAGACAGGGCAAGGAAAGGCCTGGAGGCTGGGAGGGAGGTAGAGAAGGAAGGAGGGAGAGAGAGAGGAATGGAGAAAGGGAAGGAGCGAGAGGCAGAAGAAAGTAGGAGTTTCCTGTCGACGCCAGTAGGAGGCATTCCACAGATGTGCTTACTGCTCGTTTGTTAATGTATTACCTGTATTTGTAATAATTCTGGATTTCGAGTGGTAGGAGTAGGTGAGAGTTCAATGCAAATGCTAATGGGGAGCATGGGTGGCCAAGGAGGGGGTAACAGCAATTAGCACTTCCTTGACAGGGCCTGAAGGTGAGGAGGTGCAGCAGGTCAGGAAGAGTCTGGAACACTGTGCACTGAGGCAATCTTTGAATCACACTTCAGAAGTAAGATCTGATTTCAGTGCTGGCTTTGAAAACTGTGAAGTCTTCTAGCTACATTTGAAAACAAATTTGCAGTTACAGAAAAATAAACAAATTAAAAATTAACAGGCTTGGCTTATAAGATGTATCTAGGAAACTATTCAAATAATATTGTGTTCAGTGAAACAAGGGAAGAGTTACGATCCAAGTCTGTATTTCTGTTGTTAAAATTATTGTCACTATGTCTGCATAAAATTATTGCCACTATGTAGACCCGATGAGGGCTGCATGTGACCACCCAGAGACTAGAAATAGGCAGAAGGAGGGCTCTGGCTAGAGATGTAAGATTGACCGTTTATAGATACAGTAGTATTCAAAAACCTACACATGGAAATGGGGTACAGAGCCCAGTAATGCACTTTCTTCTTTTCCTTTCTGGTCAGTAGAAGGGCTGGGTGCTGTCCCTGAGCTCTTTAGCTCAAGCCCGGAACGCTACTGCTTGAGCCAGCCACAGCGCCACTTCCCGTTTTTAGGTGGTTAACTGGAGAGAAGAGTCTCATGGACTTTAGTGCCCATGACTTTGAACCATGGTCTCAGCTCTCAGCCCCCTGAGTAGCTAGGACGGCAGGTGTCAGCCACCATGCCTGGCCTGTAATGCTTGTAATGCTCATGTCAGATGGAACATTATGGATGCAGAAGAGAATTTTTGATTCATTGAAAATCCTTTCTAGGTTATTTAAAATTTGAGGTATTAAGTGGTCTAATGGTTTCCTTAAAGGATGTGACACCAAACCTCTTCTAATGTAACTTATCATCTATAACCAAGAAGATAATTATAATGTGATGACCATAATTACAATAGAATATGCTATGCATTTATTATCATCAATGTGTATCTATATATTTGTATATATGCGTATATTTATTAACATATAATTACATATTTTTCACTGGTATTTATTTATTTATTTTTCCTGTCCTGGGCTTGAGCTCAGGGCCTGAGCACTGTCCTTGGACTTTCTCAAGGCTAGAGCTCTACCACTTGAGCCTCAGCACCACTTCTGGCTTTTTTCTAAGTATGTGGTACCAAGGAATCGAACCCGGGTCTTCGTGCATGCTAGGCAAGCACTCTACCACTAGGCCACACTCCCGGCCCCACTGGCTTTTACTTTACAATTAAGATCAGACTCCAACTTTTCATTACTCTTCACACTTGTACTAAACTCTCCCACTTTCCAATGTCAAAATATGTGTGTTTGTGTGTGTGTGTGTGTGTGTGTATAGCAGTTAAGTGACAGTCATTTAACTGAGCTATTCAAATTCTGTAGGCCAGACAGGTCAACTCTTTCTTATACATACATATGATTTTCATTATACTTTGGGAAGATATATGCATTTAAATTGAGGTAATTGCAATCTAAAGGTCTAATTTAATCCTGAATAGGGTGTGATGTATATTTCCAGTAAGAATTCATGTGAATGTCTAATTTAAATTTATCAGTCATTTAAGGTTTATTAGCGATAATAAGAAAATATTATATCTTTGCTTGCTGCCACTGAAAGATTTTAAATAAACCTATTTCAATAGAGAGTGAAATTCTTGTGAATAAAGGGTCTCCTTTCACCTCAACCAAGCTTCACATTATTACCACAAAGTTCTGAGCTGTAGTATGAATCTATACTTTACCCCGATTACAATTATCTTCTGTTTTAATCATAGACACTATTTGTTTAGTGGATGTCACAAAAAGTTATAGTCTGAAAGTAATATATATATATATATATATAGTCTTGACATTAAACATTTATATTCATGACAAAGGTTTGGGAACTGTGTTTTCACTCTAAAATTGGATCAGCGGTCAAAAATTATTAATTACTACTTTTCTCTCCTCCCCAGGTGACAATGTAGGCCTCGCAGTGATGACGCAGTGATGACACTGTGATGACACGGTGATGACACAGTGATGATACGGTGATGATGCCATGTAAAAACCATGACTCTCCAAGTTTTCCTCTTGGCTTTACTTCCATGGCACTGTGTGGGTTCATGAAGGTGGAGGACTCTCACGGGGGACACTCACGTGGGGACTCTCATGGGGGACACTCACGGGGGACACTTACAGGAGGACTCTCACGGGGGACAATCACATGGGGACTCTCATGGGGACACTCATGGGGGGGACACTCACGGGGACACTCACTGGGACCCTCACAGGGGGACACTCATGAGGGGACACTTACGGGGACACTCATGGGGACACTCACAGAGGGACTCACACGGGGACATTCATGGGGGGACAGTGGTCCTGCGTCAGGCTGGACACTCTGTCTCCAGTCAACGGGGAGAGCTCAGGATTGGAGTGAGGCGTCACGATCTGCAAGAGTGGAGAGGACGGCGGGGTGGACGTCTGGAGCCCACGAGGACGGTGGGGTGGACGTCTGGAGCTCACGAGGAGGGCAGGGTGGACATCTGGACCCACGAGGGCCACAGAGTGGACGTCTGGACCCCACGAGGATGGCAGGGTGGACGTCTGGAGCTCACGAGGATGGCAGGGTGAATGTCTGGAGCTCACGAGGATGGTAGGGTGAATGTCTGGAGCTCATGAGGATGGTAGGGTGAATGTCTGGAGCTCACAAGGATGGCTGGGTGGACTCTGGAGCTCACGAGGATGGCAGGGTGGACTCTGGAGCTCACAAGGATGGCAGGGTGGACATCTGGACCCTTGTGGATGGCAGGTTGGATATTTGGACCCTTGTGGACGCAGGGTGGCCGTCTGGACCCCACGAGGACGGCAGGGTGGATGTCTGGACCCCTCGTGGATGGCAGGGTGGACGTCTGGACCCCATGAGGGCCACATGCCCCAGTCTCCAGGCTCTGAGCGGGCGGACAGCTCCAGATCTGGGCTGGCGCCTGCCATCCACAATCAGCTGGAAGAGGCACCCGTGTCCTTGCAGAAATCCAAGCCAAGGCCCAAAGCCGTCCCTGGGGAGGTTCTCATATGACAGCCATTCCCCTGGGATCCCTGTCCCTGTCACAGCACTGGGGACGGTGACATCGCAGCACCCGTTACAAACCGTGTTCACCGGGAAGAAACCACTTACCCATGGCGCTAGTTAAAGCTCCTTGTCAATGGCAGCCGCCTCGAGACCCCCAAACCTCCAACACCCCCAGAAATACAAAGGCGGTGCCAGCAGGAGACTACGCCTTGAGACACCATTTTATTTGCTGGTCCAGTTTCTGAATCAGTAACGGGACAACCCCCTTTGACCTGCGGGATTCTGTGTTTGATGGAGGGGAGGGGAGCTCGGGGTTGAGCAGCTGGAGAACTCCCACCGTCCCGCCCTGGCGGCCCCCCTGGGGAGGTGGCCCATGGGAACCCTTCCCTTCCCCAGAGTCACCCCTGCCCACCACCCAGAGGTTCTCAGGACCTGGGGCCCCACCTGGCAAAGAAACCTAACTGGAGTCACCTGTGCGTATTGCAGGGCTTGCACGAGCGGCCGACCAGGGAGCTTTTCCTCCCCTTCTATGGATTTGTGTAGATTCAAAAGATTCTTCTCTCCCTGGCTCAGATCGTCCAAGAGTCCAGGCAACCTGCCGGACATGTGAGCGCAGCCCCTTTGTCTGCGAGGGTGCAAACACATCCGCCCAGGTCACACCTGACATGCGGAGAGGGATTCGTCCTCGGATCTCTACTTCAGGGTACAATAAACACACATAAATATTTTAAACTGTTTTAGCCCCTGGCCAATTAATGAAATCAAAATGTAGTATTGAATTGTAGGAGGAAATTAGTTAAACTCCCAAATGCCTGTAGGGCCTTTGGTTATGTCTTATCTCCACTTAATTTCCAACACCCACTTCCCTCCCCCCTGAAAAAACCCCAAACAACAACAACAACACAAACAGATGGAATGTGGTTGGGCAGAGTGGACAGCTGCAATTTAAGTGATGTAGCTCCAATAGCAGCTGTTCCACCAGATGTGATGAATTTTCTAGAGAAAATTAAGATGGCCTCTGGTACACAGAATGCAAGGATTCATTGGACAAATTGGTCCTTTTTCATTTTTACCGAGAAGCATATCTGAAGCCATGTGCTCTTTCTTGGAACACACCCCATGCTCATTTATAATCTCACCCAGAGGGGCATTTGTTCTCCTGTCTCCTATTTTATCATGATCCGAAAAGAACGAGAACAGCCGGGCGCCTGTGAGTGTGTGTCCTTCCTCCAGTGACGAAGGCCGGGCGCTCTGCCCACTTAGCACGGACTCCAGGCAGTGGCTGGAGTTTTCCTGGAAGCATCGACAACCAGGAGAGCCAGACCTCACCGGTCACAGCCCAGCGTCTGCTCCCCCCCTTTCCCTTCAAGGTCTCTCTGAACAGTCTTCCCTGCTAAACCTCCAGTGCTCTCAGACTCACAGTTCGCTCCCAGCTCCCCCACCCTGGAGGAAAGGGAGGGATGGTAAATGTCTAAAGCAGGCCTCATTACTTCTGACATCGCTTCGAACGTCTCAAAATCTTGAGCCCAGTGTGACTGTCGGATTCGTGTCCTCATAATTAGCCTCATTACGAGACCCTCGGAATGACAGAGAAGGCCTTAAGTGCGTCTCTCCATGCTACATTTAGTGCAGCACGGGTCTGGAGCGCGCGCGCTCTCTGGCAATGCGAGGTCACGCCAGCCCCGTGAGGCTGTCTGTAAGTCTCTTTCTTAACCTGTCAGCACAGCAGCGAGGCGGCAGGCTGGCCAGACTTGAGAAGAAAGCGGAAGAAAACGGCTCAGGACTTTCCTTGGCAAACCATTCTTTGGCTTTACTAAACGTTACTAGAATTTTATCATCTGAGGAATCAAAAGAAGCTGTACCTGTTCTGTTGAGGTAGTCCATTTGACACAGCAGACCACAAAAACGGACATTTATCCTCAGTTTAAAAATTATTCTCATAAGCCAGATGCCAGTGCCTCGTGACTATAGTCCTTGCTACGCAGGAGTCTGAGATCTCAGGATCACAGTTCAAAGCCAGCCCCAGGCAGGAAGGAGACTTTATTTGAAATCCAAGTATCTACCAGAAACTAGGAAAGAGATGCGGCTCAAGGGGCAGAGTGCTAGCCTGGAGCAAAAGTGCTAAGGCCCCGAGTTCCAGCCCCAGGACTGGCACAGACAGACAGAAAGACAGACAGACAGACAGACACACACACACACACACACACACACACACACACACACATCATCATCATCATCATCATCATCATCAAACTGATTGTCAATAGATAACATTTTATTCTTAGACATTTTTATCCCAAGGTAGATACTGCTCAGAGATTTTTCTGTGCACTATAAAATGTATGTCAATAAATTACAAATCATTTACTATACAAAAGTATAGAGAGATTCAATACTTTTCCCTGAGGAACCTTTGCCCTTTTATAAAACTTGCTATAAAGGTGATGTACAGAAGGGTTATGGTTGCACAAGTCAGGTAAAGAGTACATTTCTTTTGGATACTGCTACCCCTCTTCCTCACCCTCTCAGGATCACACAATATATAATCCTTTGGTATCTCCAGTTAAACAAATACTTATCTCCATTAGCTCCAGAATTCAGTGACAAAAACGGAAAGACAAAAACTAGAAGCACAATGCACACTAACCAAGTTACACAATGAAAGCATAGTGGAATGGTAAACTATTTTTTTTGTTATGAGCCCCTAATTTACAATAGGACCAGAGGGGACAGCTGTCTATCCCTGTAGTGTCAGCAGCTGGGGCTAGATCGTGAGACACCGGGCCTCATTTCTAGAGCTGCAGGGTCTGAGGCTTAGCGTTATAGGCTCCAATTTCCATCTAGCAACAGGATCTGATTTCTAGAGATGCAGGTCAGGTTTCTAGAGAATTACAGCATTTGATTTCTAATAAGCTGAGTTCTAGAAAGCTGTAGGGTCATAATTACAGAGCAGCAGAATCTGATTTCAGAGAACTGCAGCATCGGACTGATTTCTGAAGAGCTTCACACTTGATTCCTCCACGAATCTGATTTCTAGAGGGCTGCATGATCTGTGTTCTACAGAGTAACGGGATCTGTGCTCTAGAGCGGCAGCATCTGATTTCTTTATTTTAGACAGCTGAGGATCTGATTTCTAGAGAGGCATTGGATCTAGTTTTAGAGAAATGCAGGGTCTGATTTCTGGAGAACTCCAGAGTCTGAACTTGGAAGATCTGCAGGGTTGACTTCTGCAGAGCTGTAGTATTTGATTTCTGGAGAGCTGCAGGGTTTGACCTTTCTAAGACTGTAGGATCTGATTTCGGGAGAGCAGCAGTGTCTGAGCCATAGAGGGTCTGCTTTCTAGCTGGCTTTCCTGCTGGGCTGACAAACGTCCATCTGCCCCTCGAGGTGCAGTCCATCCCGGGGACAATTCTCTGGGTGACATAGTCCATGATGTCTTGGCCTGGTAAACCCAGGCTTTCTAAATGGAAATGGCAAGAATCAAGCATTCAAGTGGGAAGGAACCAGGCTTAAGATTCATAGGTGTTTTGAGCCGGAAAATCTCATTACCACACTCCTATAACACCCTATCAATACAGGCTGTCACAGACAGGACCCACGCTCCCGTTCTTCACAGCACAGTGCCAATGGGAAGACTATGTGGACACAAATGTAATTTGTTGAAATATAATTTTCTACAGTCCACAATGATGTTCATGTATGTGTACAATGCAATAATCCTTTTCACAAAATCTTCCTCCACTCTAATTTTGTCACATCACAGCCACAAGATCAGACGTGAAGTCTAGCACCAACTCATTTAATCACATCCAAGGTGGTGAGGAAAAGTCTCCAGGACCAGTGAAGAACGCTCCAGCACTGACTTAACTGGAGATAGCAGACCTGTTGCCAAGGCTTTGATGGTCGGTCTGCTGGCCAGCTTTCTGCTTTCTTGATTATTGCAGATTGGGCAAATGCAGTTGGACCAGTTATCACTGACCATTGTATACGTTAGGTGTCCCCCAACTCTGAAGGTCTGACCCACCTGGCTACAAATTTGGCTATTTCAGGTTTTGGAAATGAATCCATCCAGGTCTAGGTAGTGGAGTAGAGCCTGCCCTTGGCTTCTCTTGCTCTGGGGAATTGTCCCAGGCATTAATTAAGAGGGAATATGCTTCTGTGACAACATTTCCTGTAATCCACACTGCCTGCAATATTTCAAGATGCATTTCTTATTATGAGGGTAAATGTCATTTTAGTCTCCTTGTAGGCCAGAGTCATCAGGTAAAGTTTCTGACTTTGCATATCATTTTCGTTCCCTCATCCCCTTCTGTTTCAGGCTTTTGGTTCTTATCCTCCTAGATGAAAATGGTAATTTTGACATTTCTCATTCAACTGATACAGTGACTTGCTTTGGCCTGATTCACCATGGCACTGTGTTAATGCGATGTCCTGAGCTTCTTCCTAGCATGATTATTCTTCTCCCAAAGGTATTTTCTCCCACATGGATGAAGAATCCATGTTTAACTTTGTTCTGCATCCTCTTTGCTTCTGCATATTCTGCACACAACTTCACACCCCATGTGTTTCCTGCAGATGGGCGATTGATAGGTCCTGCCCAGCTTCGTGGTGGAAGCAACACTCATCTCCAAACAGAGGCGTGACCAGGACGGTGGCCTAGGGCTAGAGAGCCCGCCTGGCATGCACGGGGGGACCCCGCGTTCCATTCCTTGGTACCACATATGCAGTAACATAAAACAAAATAATTTCAAGAAAGCAGCTCCAGCATTTCCAAAGTCGGGGTGCTCTGTCACATTCCTCAGGCAATGCTGTGGCAGCCAGGCGTGCCTGCGGGGCCCTGCAGAGCTGCTGCTCCGCCAGCGCGGGCTCCACACTGTCCGGGAGGCTGTGCCTGTGGGATGGACAGCAGAGCACTTCTTCAGGTCTAAGGAGACGCGCGGGGTCTGGCGTTCAAGGCATGTCTGAGGACGTCCCTTGAATGCCCTCACCAATGCAGGGGCTCATCTTCTCACGCAGTGCCCTGGCAGCAGAAAGACCACGGCCTAGAGTCAGGACCCTTGGTTCACGGATCTCACATCTAACAGCGAAGTTGTCTGCCGCATATCCCGCCATGTAAGGCATCTGATCCCAGTATGTTAGGTGTGTGTGTGTGTGTGTGTGTGTGTGTGTGTGTGTGTGTGTGTAATACCGGCAAGTGCTATGAAAGCAGTCATGGTCAGGCTTCACTTTGATCGCTGAGTCAGCACCTTCATTTCCTCATTTTCTCACCCAGTCACAGGTCCCTAACGGCTTTGTGTCTGCTCCGGAGGCTCTCAAACGACTGCCACGATCAGAGCATTTTCTTCTGCACGCGTTCACGGGGGAAAACCCCGAGAATTCCACCATGGCCTCGCGCCTTGGATGCTGTGCATGCCTTGCAGTGGTGATTGAGTTAATTTCTTGAACACAGAACCACATATCTTAAGCTATTTCCCCAGGAATCACATCTTTAATAAAAAATGAGTAAGTTGTGTTCATGTAAACAGTACCCATGGATTCTTATATTCCAGTCCCTCTGAAGATGTCTACATGAAGCGCTGGTGTTAACAGTTTTAATAATCTCCTAGTGACTGCATGTAAAATATGTCAATGGTTAAGCAAGAGGGCTCTGACTCTTATAAATGAGCTTTCTCTAGATTTTAGCCAATGTAAAGATATTAAGGAAGAAGTACTGTAATAGGCACAATATGATATCACTAAGAGAAAAACAAGTAGTTCAATGGAGTAGAATGGAAAACACAAAATTGAGCCCACAGACTAGAGTTCATGTAACAATGACAATGCAGCAAAGCCATTAAAGTAGAGCAAAGAAAAAACTTTCAGCCCCTGGTGCTGTAAAAATTAGATGTCTACAAACATAAAACCTATCTAGACACAACTTCATATTCCCTACGAATTAATTCAAAAGGGATCATAAAGTGCACATAAGCAGGTACAATTCCTGAGATAAAACTAAAAAAGGAATCTAGATGGCATTATAATTGAGGATGAATTGTTAGTTTAACACACAAACAAAAATCCTATGGGTGTAACCTATATAAGAAATAATTGATCAGCTGTAGTTTTGAAGAATAAAGTTTATCAGTTCCATAAAAGGTAATAACAAGAGACTGAAAAAGACAGACTGAGAAAAAAATTGGCAAAAACACGGCATTAATGTCTAGTACTCAAATTCTTAAAGCATATCTGTAAGAATGAAACAACTCAATTAACTGGGCCCAGATCTCATAAAGAAGATACACAGATGTTCAATAAACACATAAAATGGATTCCAGGCCATATGCTACCAGGGAATTAGGTATTAAAACAACAGTGATTTACACTGTTCACCTGGTCACTCTTCAACCCCAGGACAGGGCCCGCCGGTGCCCCGAGACTGTGGAGCAGACTGACCTCGACGCGCTGCCGCGCGGGGTGCAAAAGGAATGACACAGGAGCTGGCACACCGTCAGTGCCAGACAGATGCTTGTTGGATAAGCTGGAAATCGAGGCCCTGCGTGTTTATGAAAAACGTACGCAGACCACAAAATGTGCAACTAATACAAATCTCACTGGAAGGAAGGGGATAAACTCAAGGACACCTCTGCAGCGGATAATTAGAATACTGCCTAAAATGATCTGATGCAATGCATTAACACGTGGACAGGAAATCTGCGGTCAGCATCTATAGGCAGGATAGGCCACGTGCACTGTGTGACTATGTCCTGTGCAGCCATACGACGTCACCGCTGACACCCTGGGGCCCAGGCCCTGGCGGCAGAGCCATCACAGAGCAGGAGGACGCAGGAGGACTGGCGAGGGTCCAGGCGGACTTCAGGGGACCTTACAGCATCGATGTCATCCTGCACGAAACAACACTGCACTCCGGACAAAACTCAACGCAGATGGCAGCTGTGATGAGGCACAGAGCAGGTTCCTTGGCGTATGCGAGGCACCACACAGGGGGAGGAGTGAGAGGGAGGAGTGTGCAAGGAAGTGTGCGGGAAGGCCTGCAATCCCAGCTACTCGGGAGGCTGGGGTTTGAGGACGGATGGCTTGAGGCCAGCCCGGGCAGGGAAGTCTGTGATACTCTTATTTCCAATTAACCATCAAAAAGCCAAGACAGGCAAGACATAGCACCAACAATGAGCAGATGTTTGTGGTAAACTGAAAGGGCCCCTGGTGTCCATGTGGAGAATATCTTAGGAAAAATGGAGGAAAGCAAGGAAGGAGAATCTATTTCGTCTTGTAAGCTGCTAGTGTGAACTGCAGGGCACCCTTCTGCTTGAAAAAGTGTAGAACGAGCAAATTAAACAGGTGAAGGCTGAACCTCGTAAGAGGAGAGAAGCATTCAGGCCTGAATGTTAAAGAGATGAGGGAAGTGCGAGCAGTAGCATTTATGATACCATAACTATCAGACAACAAAAACGGCTCCGGGGCCTTAGGATGTACTGACGTGCATGCAAAGAAGGCGTGACCGTGGTCATGCAAGAGCAGCGAACGGAGAGGGCGCGCGAGGCCACAGCCAGACCCGACACTGGCTCGAACAGTGAGTGAGTAGAACTCTAAATACCTCTGCGCCCTCGAGTGCAGATTTCAGTTTACAGAAACACCTAGGGGGCACATTAATAATGGAACCCCAGCCCGCCCCTGTCGTCTCCCACACGGGCCCCTGTGGATTCAGGGGCGGCTGCTCCACTCTCTGTCCCCACATGGAAGCTGCCTCGAGCCCACAGAATGCCCAAAATGGTGTTACAGGAAGTCTCCAATGCAAAATTTCTTTTATTCCAGAACTATCCCGTTGGGTAGCTACGCTGGTAAATGTATTTCTTTCGTTTTGTGCTCTGTACACTCAGCACTTTCCAGCATCAGGCCTCTGTGCTGGGGGCTTGCCGAGTAGGAGGGGGATTTGATCAGTTGTTTAGGGCAGGCTCATCGCTACGGCTGAACCTCTCCCCTTTCCCTGACCGCTGCGGGATTCTCACTATTTATTCACTCAGGACAGGAGCAGGGACGGAGCTTCTCAGGCTCAGCTATTCAAGCCTTCCTGTTCCACTTCTGTCTATATTATCAGTCCATAAAAGCAGTGAAATCGGTAGTTAAATGTGTGGTGTGAAATACCAGGTTGCAATTCCAGCCAGAGCGAGAAGGAGTCACCTAAGACAGGCCTGTGAAAAGGGTACTAGTACTTCCCAATTCAGAGGCCCCGTGGACAGACGTGTTCTTAGCTTACGACGTGGTAGACGGTGTCTTTGAATTTACCAATATTTTAATGGCAACACTGCTAGCAGAGATGCAAGGCTTTTACATTCACAAGGCTCTTCCTCATTTCCAAACTGTCCACAGCGCCACTCACCCGGCAGAATGACGAGTCCATGACTGACGCCAAGACTTCCTGACACGTAAAGGAATGCGACCTCTGGTGTGTTTGTCACCAAGAGCTGTGAGCCTGCTGTCACGGCTGCTAACTACCAAACGCCGTTTGAAAGGACCGGGTTCAGTAGAGGCCCCGCCATTCCTGCACTTGACGGCAGACCAAGTACCCTCCGCTCCCCTCCATGTGTTTTAAAGACTATTTCCTGCTAAATGAGAAAGCTGATCACGGTTTTAAATTTAGGTAGGGGTTGTTTTGTTAATCGCTATGCTGTGGTGTTGGCACAAATTCTCAAGGGACATTTTGTTATCTTGGCACAAATTCAATGGCCATCACCACTAGTGGGCAGGAATTGAAGGGGCATTATTGTTCATTTTCATTCTTTTCAAAATAAACTCTCAACTTAACTTTTTCCTTGTTTCTGAGACGTGTTCTATACAACCCATACTCCACGTCTACCCCAGGGCCCTAATATACTTGTACTCTAAGAACTAATAATGTATCATTGTAAATGTCAAAGGAGAATTCTTTCTTTATGAATTAGCTAAATGAATTAACCTTAGAAACAGGGAAGTATGGAGGGATGCGGCTCGTTTTCCTGCCATGTGTTCTGTTTCTTCTCTAGTTATTAATTAAAGATTACTTCTCAAAAGCTTCTAATTGACTGTGGTAATAGTATGCTTTTTTTTCTGTTTGTTTTTGTTTTGCTACTCCTGGGACTTGAACTCAGGGCCTGAGCACTGTCCCTGAGCTTCTTTTTCTCAATCGTGCTCTACCATTTGAGCCAGAGCACCACGGCTTTTTCCGTGTATGTGGTATTAGCTGGGACTGCAGGTGAGCCGCAGCCTAGGACTGCAGCCGCTAATAGGAAAGTCTGAGGAGCGAACGTCTTCTTTTCTTTTTAACGTGGGCACAGGGGACACGACGTATGCAGCAGATCAGCTGTGACTTGTGTGCAGATGCAGAGCCGACAGGCTGTCCGTGCCCACTGTGTAGCGCTCAGAAACCACCCGCGGGCACCGTGCCGTGCAGAGCAGCATGCCTGTCCAGCCAGCTGGCCTCACGATGGACGTCCTCTGAGAAAAGCTGCCCGGCCTCGCTCCGCAAATACTGTGCTCTCCAGCTCCTCCCCTCCCACCTGCTGCGGAGGTTTTAGACATTGTTTTTCCACCCCAACCTTAAAGCATGCCAAGAAGCTGTGAAATGCCAAGAATGACAGCGCATGGCGCCCAACACAGCGAAGTTTCCCTATGCAGCAAGAGAATTCCATTTGCACAAGGCCCTCGGCTCCACGCCAGTCCTCACGGGCGTGCAGGCACCAGCGAGCAGTGATCCCTCCACCCCAGCCGCCCATCTCCTCCACTTAAAGAGTGGGGAAAATAGAAACTTAGCTGGAAAAGGCTGTGTGGAAGAAATTCCTAACTCAGTGCAAGAGAACAGGTGAAAGGTCCCCGTGCAGTGGAGGAGAACTCACTGTCACTTTATTTTTTTACTTGAGAAAAATATTGTCATTGGATTTTATATTTAGACAAGTAAATATTTTCATTTTTTTCACACATAGACTTTGAAAATATATTTTTGGGGTCACATTGCTTACTCATTTGAAGTTGTTTGTTTGGAAATCAGTGAAGTGCAAGGTGGAAAGGGTAAAGAAACACGTCTGCAAGTTCATGGAAGAAAACGCGAGCCCACCAGCACGTGACCCCGACACAGACTCCAGAATCTCTATGCACTGACCATTGTGGTCAGCACAACTGCACTTCCTACATGACAACCACGTCAAAAGGACATATTGTGCAGTGACATTGTCACTGTTTTATTTGTGCAAATACTCTCTGAAAATAAGACAATGAAGAACTTCTTGATGACCTATGGTTTTAAGTCTAACCTCATCATTAATTGGCAACTGACTGTGCTTGCCTGGAGGCATAGATGTTCATGTTAGCCTGTTCGTTTGTGTAAGTATACATGCACCAATATACTTCCCCGGTGTTTAGTCAGATTTATAACTAGAGCAACAGTTCCACACACAGAACCTTACAGCGCACTATAAGGTTGCTTCAGTATAAACTTAAATCGCAAATTTAAAGTTACAATAACGTGACAGCACCATAACCTTTCAGTTGCAGGTGGTAAGTAAAAGTGCATTTAATCTTTAGCTGATGGGGTTGCTGCATTACTCACTATCAACGAAAAATATGGCATGTCGCACACAGCGCCCTGTAGTTGATGTTAACACTGTGCAGAGCACTTACAGTTGAGAGGAATCGCCTAATGCAAAGCCCTCTGCAAAATGACGCGCAGAGCATCCTGTGTTAGCTACTAAGCCCTCCATCTGAGCATAAAATCCCAGGCCACAGAGCCCAGGCACCAGGCCGACAGGGAGTGGGCCGCCGTGCACACGGCCAGCCACACCAATTCACCCGGACAAGCGAGGGTCTGCCACACACCGCCTGAGTGAATTGTTCTAAATGTCAGGCTCATATTCATGAGCTATTCCCTGAGTCACCCGTGGTTAACTTTATGAAAACCAAGAGTTTGATGCTGCTTCAAATTTTATTTAACATACAGGTGATGATGTCCCCTAAAGGTGCAGATTCAGACTCGTAAGCATTTTCACAAGCTGACTTTCACCCTCTAGTAATATCCACGTGGTTAAATTACATATGAAGTTATTTAAGAATTAAGATATGAATTTACCTTTTCTATAATTCCCAATTACTCCTTCATTCTAACTAGTTGATAATTCTATTGTCTTAAAGGTTTTTATTTTTTTTAATGTGATCTAGGCTTTCTTTCTTCCATCCTATTTTTGGGCTCCCTTGTCAAAGACTAGGTGGCTATAGGTGTGTGGCTTGTTTTCTGGGTCTTCAGTTCTATTCCACTGGTCCTCAGGCCTGTTCTTCCCCCAGCACCAAGCTGTTTCTATTATTACAACTTTGTAGTAGAGTTGGAAGCTTGGTATTGATATTCCTCCAGCACTGTTGTTTCTAATAAGGATAGTTTTATCCTTTTCTTATTCCATACGATTAATGGGGTTTTTTGATTATTCCATATGAAATTTTGTGCTGCCACTTCTACTTCCTTAAAGAACGACATTGGGATATTGATGGGTATTGCATTGAATTTGTAGATGGCCCTTGGCAGGATTGCCATTTTCCCGATGTTAATTCTTCCAATCCAGGAGCATGGGAAGTTTTTCCACTTCCTTAGTTCAGCTTTAATTTCCTTTTTTGGGTTTTTAAAGTTTTCATCATAGAGATCCTTTACTTTCTTGGTTAATTCATAAGTATTTTTGAGGCTATTGCAAAAGGAGTTGCTTTCCTGATTTCTGCCTCATTCTTCTCATTGTTGCCATTCAGGAAAGCCATTGATTTTTGAGAGTTATTTTTTTCCATATATTTTTATTGTAATTAATAGAAGGGTTACATTATATTCACCAGATAGAAGGTGCATTGCTTCACAAACATTGATACCCTTTTTCATGTCTTGGTCCCCATTTCCCTCTCCCACACCCCACCCCTCATCTTATTTTCCCCCCTTCCCTATCCTATTTCAAACAACCAAATACGCATATATCTGATATATCAGATAAGAAGGTGAAATACTGTAACAATATGAGATAACCAAGGGACAGCAAAGGAGATGAGAGATAACATAGTACATTAAGGACAACAATCACTCATTATATGGCTTTTGTTTCTATATCCTGGAGGTCCTTTCATTTAGCATCATACCATATGGCCTTATGTATCAAGGTTTTGCTCTATTGCAAATCTCTGCTAGGAGAGCCCAAGGTTTCTACTGGTTCTGGCAAATGAGTCTGGCTTACTTCACTTAATATGATTTTTTCTAAGTCTTTCCATTGCCTAAAAATGGGTCCATGTCATTCTTTCTGACAGCAGCATAGAATTCCATTGTGTACAAATACCACAACTTGTTGATCCACTCATCAACTGAGGAGCATCTGGGTTGGTTCCATATCTTTGCTATGGTGAATAGTGCTGCAATGAACATTGTTGTGCTAGTGGATTTAGTATGTCCTTGTTTCTGGATGGTTGGGTAAATGCCAAGTAGTGGAATTGCTGGGTCATAGGGGAGCTCTATGTTTAGCCTTTTGAGGCATTGCCACACTGCTTTCCATAGTGGTTGAACGAGTTTGCACTCCCACCAACAGTGTAGTAGTGATCCCTCCTGGCCACATCCCCTCCAGCATCTGTTATTATTCGTTTTCCTGATCCTGGCCATTCTAACTGGAGTGAAGTGGAATCTTAGAGTTGTTTTGATTTGCATTTCTTTTATGACCAGAGATGTCGAGCATTTCTTCATGTGTCTATAGGCCATTTTTGTTTCTTCTTCAGAGAAGACTCTCTTTAAGCTTCTTGAGCTGATTCAAAACTTTGGAAAGGTAGGAGGATATAAAATTAACCCTCAAGGGGCTGGGAGTTTGGCCTAGTGGTAGAGTGCTTGCCTGGCATGCACGAAGACCCGGGTTCGATTCCTCGGTACCACATATATAGAAAAAACCCGGAAATGGTGCTGAGACTTGAGTGGTAGAGCTCTAGCCTTGAGAAAGTCCAAGGACAGTGCTCAGGCCCTGAGCTCAAGCCCAGGACTGGCAAAAAAAGAAAAGAAAAGAAAAATTAACCCTCAAAAATCAACTGCCTTCCTCTATGCCAACAGTGAGGAGAATGAAGCAACAATCAGGAAAGCAACTCCTTTTGCAATAGCCTCAAAGAAAATAAAGAACCTAGGAATTAACTTAACTAACAATGATGAAAACTTTAAAACCCTAAAAAAGGAAATTAAAGCAGAACTGAGGAAATGGAAAAACCTCCCATGCTCCTGGATTGGAAGAATCAACATTGTGAAAATGACTATCTTGCCAAGGGCTATCTACAAATTCAACGCAATACCCATCAATATCCCAATGGCATTCTTTAAAGAAATAGAAGAGGGAATCCAAAATTTCATATGGAATAATAAAAGACCCCATATAGCAAAAACACTTCTTAGCAGAAAGAACAGCACAGGAGGAATTTCAATACCAAACTTTAGACTCTATTACAGAGCTATAATCATCAAAACAGCTTGGTACTGGCACAAGAACAGATTCGAAGACCAATGGAATAGAACTGAGGACCCAGATATTAAATCACAGACCTATGGCCACCTAATCTTTGACAAGGGAGCCAAAAAAATAGAATGGAAGAAAGACAGCCTCTTCAACAACTGGTGCTGGCAGAACTGGATAAGCACCTGCAGAAAACTAAAGTTGAATCCTTCTTTGTCACCCTGCACCAGGATTAACTCCAAATGGATCAAAGACCTGGAGGTAAAAGCTGACACACTGAAAACTTTACAAGAAGGAACAGGAGATACACTAGGCCTCCTTGGCACAGGTCGAAACTTTCTTAATAAGGACCAAGAAACACAACAAATCAGAGAAAGGCTGGATAAGTGGGACTGCATTAAACCGCAGAGCTTTTGTATGGCAAAGGACATAGCTAGTAAACTAATCAGGAAGCCTACAGAGTGGGAGAAGATCTTCACCAACCAAACAACGGACAAAGGCCTCATATCTAAAATATATCAACAACTCAAAAAATTGAATCATTCCAAAACTAATCTCCAAAGTAACAACCATCCCATTAAAAGATGGGCTAAAGAGTTTGAGAGTCAATTTCAAACCTTGCTACTTTGCAAAGTTTCAATGATTTGACTTTGGAGTGGAGTCTATGGGTTTTTTTTAAAAAATACAGAATCATGTCATCTGCAAAGATGTGAAGTTTTACTTTCTCTTTCCCTATTTGGATCTGCTTTGTGCTTGCATCTTGCCTTATTGCTCTAGCTGATAATTCTAATACCATATTAAAGAGGAGTGGAGAGCGGGGGCATCCTTGTCTTGTTCGTGATTTTAGAGGAAATGCCTTTAGGCTTTCACCATGAAGTGTGATGCTATCTGTAGGTTTTCACCATGAAGTGTGATGCTATCTGTAGGTTTTCACCATGAAGTGTGATGCTATCTGTAGGTTTGTCTTTATTAGTTCACACCTAGGACTCTCCTAGCAGAGGATCACAGTAGCTCAAAAGCTACGCGCATATGGCCATATAGGATGAGGCTAAGCGAAATGAACTCTAGGATATGGAAACAAGTTTATCTTTGTGATTGTTGGTCTTAATGTACAATGTGAAGTTATTTCTTTTCTCTTTTGTTCCCCTTATGGTTTATCTCATGTTGTCACCATATCTGTCTTTGGTACCTGGTATATTGCAGAAACAGTAATCTGTTTACTAGAAATAGGAAAGGAAGGGGAAAAACAAGATGATTGGGAGGGGATGGGGAAAAGAAAAGTGGAAGAAAAACACAGGAAGGGGTAACAATGTTCAAGAAGTAAAGTACCCCCTCTCTGATGAATTTAGCGGTAACCTCTCTTACATCACCCCAACAATAAAATACGATTGGAAAAACAGAAGTAATATGCCCACTACCTGATTAATGTAACTCCTCTATATATCACTGACAATAAAAAATTAAGACATAAAAATTTAAAATGGGGACTAATAATTATAGAACAAATAGTTAAGAGTGTTTTAAATGCTAGATTTACAACACATGAAATAAAATTTCAATGATTTTTCTCTTTACATGAGTGACTTGAAACATTATATCTTTAAAAATAAAGCAGTGTAATTAAACAGTAATCCAAAAGTACTTAGGATGATATGTGAAATTAAGCAGAACTCCAGATTATGAGTTGATGAGCTTGTTTTCCTTTCCTGAGAAATTCTTAAAAGCTTTAGTTCAAATACTTTGAATATGAGTTTGAATACCAACCCAAGTTCATTGTTAATTCTAAAGATTTGCACCTCTCTACTGAGTAGTTCTGAGGTGTTTGATTAATTCTGCTTTGTTTATTTCATTTGGCTTAGGAAATAGCACTATACACACTAAATATAACAGTTTTCAAACATTTCTTGTGGTTCTAAATGCCCTAAGTTGTGAAGCATATAAGAGAATTATTTTCAAAGTATGTTACAAGCTGTAAAAAATACAGCCACAGGCCAGTGTTGTAATGCACTCCTGTAATTTCACCACTTCAAAGGATGAGGTTTCTTGAATAGCCTGGAATAAAGAGAGTCCATCTGGGAAAAAAGGGTAGCAGAGAGAAAGAGAGAGAGAATGGGAGAATGAGAGAGCGAGAGAGAGAGAGAAAGAGAGGAGACACACAGTGAGATAATAGGCAATATTAATCATGGGTATTAATATTGATCATAAGGAATATTAATAATTTGTTCCATTGTTTGATGGCATAGGTTTGGCACGGAACCAGTCAGGAGCTTTGAAGTGGCAATGCCCCTGTGCCGAGAGGAGTTTTCACAGGTGTGGAAGCTGGATGGGTCTCAGATGTTCTTAAAGATCTAAGAAAACAGAATTTCTCTCCAAACCATTAAAGTTTGAAGAGCAACTGAACAGATGTTCATTCTTTCATTTAATATTTCAGACAGCTGCATAATGGCCCCGTGTTGTTTTTTTTCTCCCCTTTTTTAAATAACATTGGAAATCTAAACTTGGTTTAAGGTCACTTCTGATGACAGTTTGAACCGCGCTGACAGCTGTTTAAATGTGCCTGACATCCGCCTGGGACCGCGGAATGCTGGCGCTCCTTCTGCCTGGATTGATGTTACAGATTTCCTTAAAAAATAGTAACTTTCATTCTCTGACAAAGTCAGGAAAGTCTAAATAACCTATCTGACTGTGCAATATTTAGGGTGTGTCTACCTGCACGTACTTCTCTCTATGCTTTGCTAGAACTCATGTAAATACCGCCTGTGTAATGCACACTAACTGGCTTCCCTCATACTTTGTAGAACGTTATTGCCAATGAAGAAGAGCGTGGACGGCAGATGCACGCTCATTAAAGTTAATCCAGGCGACAGTCTTACCTATACTGGCAGTAATTCCAAGTTTGTCTGGACATGTGTAGGTAAGAACCACGGGTGCTAGGCTTGTGTCTGGCCCTGGCTCCTGGGTTGTTTAGGGAGTCTGAGCAGGGTGGAGCTCGAGCTCTCTCCAGACCTGAGCCAGGGACTGCCTGTGGAATGCATGTTACTTCCCATGATGTGCAGCAAAGGAAAAACGTGAGTGATGGAGGTTTAGCCAATCAGATCCAAAGGACATCAGCAGTGTTCTGTCTCGGCATAAGAAAAAAGAAGTCTGGAAAGCCCCAAACCATGACTACAGCCATGACCTCGAAAGCATGAAAACTGCCAAGTGTCTGGAAAAGAGCAGCCAAGCCAGAGGAGTCACAGAAGGAGGCACGGCTAGCCCTGAGTCTGCAAGGCTGCTCTGGCGGCAGGCAGCTGGGAGCCCTCCCTGAAAGAGGCCTGCCACGGGCCTGCCCACCGCGGGGTGAGGGAGGTAGAGAGGAGGCTCCCCAAGGCCCTGTCCAAAGCCCCAAACGTCAATCACATAGGACAAACACGTAGAGTTTTGATGGCCAACTAAAACAACTACAAAGGAATGATGCACGAAAAGGCATCACACAGGGAAAGCACAGATCTGTCAGCTCAGACCTCACTGAAGCACCCGCCAGACAGTGCTCAGGCACAGCAAAAGGCATGACTCTTGTCACGTGTAACGTCAGCTGGCAGACACACGTGGCGCATGAACGCTGACTGTGATATTACAGATTTACCCATCCGATGCACTGTATTTCTCGGTCTACTTTAGATATAGAAAGTCCCTATCTTCAAAGTCTTAACAAAACGAATTTAAGGCATAGAGGATAAATGCACATAAGCACAGACATTGCATTCTCTAGAACAGTCCTTTGTAGATCTCCATGCAGGATGGGGAGGGGGGACAGGCCTGCCCCTCCTCCAGAGCCTGCCTTAAATGAGGAGGAGTAAGGGAGCTCGTTAACTGTAAAATACCATGATTTAGTCTTTGCTCTCTGTCTTCTGTGTTTTGTCCTCACTCTGGGCTGGGCGTCAAGACCCGGGCTGGCCCAGGGCGCCCGTCACTCTGAGCCAGGCCTGTAGCCTGTTTTGCTCTTCAGGTGATTTCAGGTTCCATCCCGGGGCTGCCTGTGTCTGCAGCCACCCTCCCTCCCCTGCCCGGCTTTGTGCTGAGAATCAGTCCTCTCCTTCTTACCTGCACTCATCGCCTCTGCTGGCCTTCTATCTTGTTAACACGCTAAAACCAGTAAAACAGCTCCGTAAGGTCACGCGTGTTTTGTATAAAAGGTAGTTCGCACTAAACTATGAGTGACTCAGTAAATGTTGTTACCAACTAATATTTTTGTCATGATGAAAAGCTTCACTACTTTGCAAACAGAAAAGCATTAGCATTGATTAAAGAAATGCCATTAAAATTATTAAAATTACGATTTTACTGAGCACATTTAATAGAGTCTGGGCAAAAATGTGACCTCAGTTCTCTCCTTTACGTATTTAAAAGTTCTTATTTAGTAGAGCAAAAGTCTGAAGTCAGCTCTCTGAGGCTTGTGCAGATGGCAAAATTCAAGTGTTCAAATGATAATCAGAGCTTTGTGTGGAAATGTTACTTTTATTGTTCTAATCTGTATAATCATTGTACTTCAACAGAATAATGGCTTTTTCAATACTTACAGTCATTTCATTTTTAGGCAAAGGCATTCCAAGATGTTAAGGGCATGAATATTTCTAAAATTTCATGAATATTAACAAGATGAAGAATTAGGACAGTCAAAGTTCAGCTATCAGATCTAGGCCCAGCCTTCCAAATGACGCCTTCTAGTTCTACTGAAATTTTCAAAATAATCTTAGTCATTATTCACCTTCAAAACAAGCAAAACTATGAGACTGTTGTATTGATATCATTTCCAGAGATTTCAACCCAATGCTTTTTGAGATAGAGAGCTCCCTGGCTCCTCCACAATCAACACCATCGAACACACCTCCATGTGCACTTTTCAACCCAGGGCTTTGTGCATGCTCGACAAGCGCTCTACTACTCCTGGCCCTGATCGTTTATTATTTTTAGAGCACAGATCCACGCTCGACTTAGCTTTATACTATCTCTGCTAGGTTAATATTTCCAGGTGAATTTTGTGAGCAAGTATTCCATGCCTCATCTTCGCCCTAGCACAACAGAGCACCAGAAGCCTTGTGCCACTTTCCGAGATTATGACTGGATTGGTGGCGGCGAATTTGCTGGGCTAACATTGTCTTCAGCGTGTGAACACTTTGGGACTCCTATTTAAGTGGGAGAATTTATCTAGAATAGGATGATCAAATTCCTCGTTGACTACCGATAGTCCCAGCGAAACCAAAAAGGAGAAGCCCTGGAGTAGACAGCACCCCATCTTGCTGGAGAGCCAAACCAGCTACAGTGAACTGCAAAACCTAGGCAGCGGTTGAACCAAACGCAAGGGTGTTTTGTGTGACTTAGTGGTTCATACGCAGAAACACCTGTGAGAGAGGATGTAGCCATTTAACTCACAGTACTGTAAATGCACTACCACTGCCACAGGTGAAACCATGGTGCTGCTGGAGGAAATTCTAAAGGTTTCACTCACATTTCCCTCTCTGTTATAATATCTTTACTTTAAATCATGGCGTTTCCCTAAAATGTAAAATATCTAAAACATGTATCTCACTTAGGCACATTTTGTTGCTACAGTTATGTATTTTCCTAGCTTTTTATGTTCTCAGAACTTTCACTCCTTCCCATTATTTCATCCTTCATACTCTGAACATAAACCCTGAACGTGTAGGTTTGGAATGAATGTATCAAACTTGTCTGAAAATTAAACATCCCTTCAAGGAATTCCATCGCCTTTTATGGCAGGCATCCTGCATTAAATGTGTCACATTATTTTACTGTTTTAAGAAATAAAGCAGCACTTGCTTGGAGTATAGCATGTTGGTCTTCATAAAACGGAAGGGTTGGCGATATCCGAAGGGAAGTCTTACAAGCAAAACCTCCTCCTCAGTATTTGCGCATGCATCTGGGCTTTATTTGCAGTTCTCTCAAGTGTGTGTGCTGAGGCCGCTGGGCTGGAGTGCTGTCATGGCCTCCGGGGCGCTGCATGGCCCCGCTGCACAAACTTATGGAGCCTCGTGGGCTGCACCCCCACCGGATCTGCTCGAGGACCCTCGTCACGCCTGCGGCGAGCTCTGCAGATGCACACAGACCTCTGAACACTGTCTCTGAGCCTGAGGAAATAAAGCATCATTTCACCAACCGTTCACCCCTTACCTCCAATGTACATACAAAAACATCTGCGTATGCTTTATGATTAAGAAATGATAAGCAAAGAAAAGTATTCAAATGGTGGGGACAATAACATACATGCCGCAAATTGAACTAGAGGTAAGTGGAGTGGAAAGGAATACTTCAGAAGCACCCCTACTTAAGAATAATATGACATTGAACTCATGAACTGTATGTATTTGTGTGTGTTCAGACACAAGCGCACTCACACAAACCTATCCTGAGAAACCTATTAGGAAGTCAAAAGCAATCTGTCAGAGTGCGCTAACATGTCTTACACTCGGCACAAAGTTCACAGTGACTTTCTGTTTTCTCCTTTGATTCTTTTTTTTATATATTTTTTATTGTAATTAATAGAAGGGTTGCATTATATTTGCCAGATAGAAGGTGCATTAATTTACATACATTGATATCCTTTCTCATGTCTTGGTCCCCATTTCCCTCCCTCCACCCCCACCTCTCATCTTGTTTTCCCCCCTTCCCTATCCAATTTCAAATAACCAAATACAAATATATCCAATATATCAGATAACAAAGTGAGATACTGTAACAATATGAGATAACCAAGGGACAGCAAAAGAGATGAGAGATAACATAGTACATTAAGGACAACAATCACTCATTATATGGCTTATGTTTCTATTCAGTATACAACAAGCAAACATTTATGAATGTGGAAAATGGGTTTAAACCATAGGAACTGCAACTGCCAGCATCTTAAATTGTTTCTCATAGTTTTCTAAGCTAAACTCATTTTGCTCACATTTTTCTCCGTCTGTTTAGAATTGTTTAACTAGTGTGCTAATTGTCTACAAGTACAAAAAGCGACAAAAGTAAAATCGTGGGGTACTTTTTCCATTGGTCAGAAGAAGCTATTGAAAACGTGTGTCTACCCCACATACCAGCAAGCTGTTAGATTCCCTTCATGTTGGAATTATAAGCAGTGATATTGAAGTTGAATATGACAAGGATCAAGATATTAATGGAGGAGACTCTTATTTTTGCCTTCTATGCTCTGGACAAGTTCTTTTTTGGGGGGAGAAGGTTTATCTAATTTTCAAAAGCCTACACTAAAGGCAGTGAAGTTCTGTATCTCCTGGGAAGTGGGGGATGCCGGGATGTTAGAAAAGTTTTCTTATGAGCGGGGAGTTGTGATGGAGTGAAGACCGGGCCATGGCTCTAGGCTGCTCTTCAGGACGCTCGGAATCGATTTGGGGGAAGTCTGGAGCGCGGGGGATCCCGCCTTAACACTGCCACGGCCACCACGGCCACCATGGCCTGCGGCCTCATGGTTAGCCTTGGCACGGAGGCAAGGGGGCTTCAGGGAGGTGGACAGCCGGTCACAGCGCCTTGGTGGACCGCTCTGCAGGGGCCGCTGCACGGAAAGTCCCCGGGCATAGCCAGGAGAGCGGGGTGGACGTCCTGTGAGGTCAAGGCTTAGTCCTCGGCCACAGCCAGATTATTCCAACTTTCCCAAGGTCACTTGGCCAGCATTACTTTCCCATTTCCGGGACTCTTACTGATTATCAATGTATTTGTTTACAGTGGTTTAAATGAGAATCCTTTGTGTGTTTTGTGTGCTTCAGGGTGAAATCACTTGGCATAGCCCATGTAGAAACGATGGGTGCTAAGCCACAGGAAGTACAAGAGGTAAGCCAAATATCTCCGCATTCCAGGAGGAGGAACAGCATGAGAACTGTCTAGGTTTTTGGAGTAGAAAGGAGGGAGATGATTCTTTCCTGGGCTTTTTCAGCTTGCTTTATGATGTACTGTGGAAAGCTTTGAGAACCCCCATGTCCTTCACATATGGCTACATGTCTACACAATAGGTGCGTCCTGAGCATGCTGCCAGATGTAAGCCAAGCCTTCGACACTCTAGAATAAATAAAGTTCAGACTAACCCTCCCCGACAGGCCTTGCAACGTGAACTTTGCAATTCATTCGATTTCAGTTTGATCTGTGATTATAAGCTTACGCTCCACACGAGAATCCGAGGATAGGTGAAACATCGGTTGCTATGGTCGCACAGCAATTGAAGAACAGAACACCATTTTCTAGTCAGGAGAGAAAACAGGGGCCTGATAGAGTGTCTTGATCTCAGACACAAAAACTGTACAAAACATCAGAATCTCATCGGCTTTACGGCGGGGGTGGGAGGAAGCTCAAAATGTGATAAGGAACAAAGGAAAAGGAGAGGAGAGCATGTGCTTAGCAGAGTGCAGGAAGCATGGCAACAGAAATGTAAGCCAATGGAGTGAGTCAACAGAAAGCAAGCATAGGAGCAGATGCAGGCATTCACCAGGATGTGCATAACCTCATTCAGGTTTTCCCCTTGGCTGATAGAAGCTCTGTCAAGCTCAGGAAGGGACAACCATTCTCCTTCCCTGTGCACAGAATGCACCACAGAAGAAAAGCTCAACAGAACTCGGAGAGGCTCCTCTCCTCATGCAAGTGAAGACAGGCCTGCTCAAAGCCTCCTTCTAATGATTCCCATTCTCTTCTACAGTTTCAGCATGCCATGCAGGCTCAGCGGGCCATGGAAAGATGTCTGAGCCCACATCTGGCTTGTGAGAAACTTCTCATTCGTGTTAATTAACTGAACGAAAGGCTTCTTCCTCCAGTACTTTTCAATTTGCTAATGCGTCCATATTCTTGCCTTTCTTTTTCTGCCTTGAAAAATCATGCATTTGTCATCTATAATTTTACAGATGGAGGTTGGATGTTATGTCTGTCTTGTGTGATTTATTTGGTCTTCAGAAAGAAATCTATTTCTTGTTTACAATAAAAAAGAGTAAATTAATGATCGGATCATGGGTGGAGCCAACCAATAACAGGATAAGTAGATCTCAGCACGTTACACTGATTATCAAAGACACAATTATGGCATTGCATGATGAATAAAGGACATCTTGCCCTAGCTGGAGACAGTTTCTGTGGATCAGGCATAAGGAGGAAACATCTAATATCAATCATAGTGAGAAAGAAAGAAAGAAAGAAAGAAAGAAAGAAAGAAAGAAAGAAAGAAAGGAAGGAAGGAAGGAAGGAAGGAAGGAAGGAAGGAAGGAAGGGAGAAGGAAATGCTGTAAATTCCTGGTGTGAGGGGCTGAACAATACCAGGTCCTTGCGTGGGTTCTGAGCCCATAACACCCACACGGCTGCCACAGAATCTGCCTGATGTGCCTCTGCCCTAGGAAAGCGAGAAATCTTATGGATGCAATTTAACTTCTATGTGGGAGAAATCATTCAGAACAAATGAACTGCAATGCACAGACGCGTGTGCACTTTTGGTTGTGTGTGTGTGTGTGTGTGTGTGTGTGTGTGTGTGTGTGTGTGTGTGTGTGCATGTGTATTGGAGTTTGAATTGCAGGCCTTTCACTGCCTCTTCAGGCAATCTACCCATGAACCCCCCCATCCCCCTTTCTTATTCTGTTATTCTATTGATATGTTCATCATTTCCCCTCAGGAGCCTGGACTTCAATCCTCTTATTTCCGCAGGGGCATGCTGCCACACCAGCCTCTTGTCGGTGAGGCTGAGCCTTGGCCGGTGTCCTTCTGGCCTCAGTCTCCAGAGCAGTCAGGCGGACAGACATGAGCCACTGTGCCAGCGCCCGAGCACGCCTTTCAAATACAATGGAGCACACCCAACAGATACCGACACTTGACCTGTGTGAGGATTCCTCAGGCAGCTTTTATGTCAGAGTGCACACTTAAAACTGTATTTCCATTATAAGGGGAAAATGGTTCATGTGATTACTCCTGTAATCTGTTGATTTGATTTGTGAAGCTTTTATCTAGGTCTGATGAGCTCCGTGGTAAGGAAGATGGACTTGCTTCCAGCCCGGCGGTCTGTCTCCTGGGCACTTGCTGTTATAATGAAGGCTGTGAACGTCTCCTGGCCATAAGGTTCATTTCCCTTCTTCTTTCTGAGATGAAGAGTGAGTGGTGAGACCTGGCTCTCCCTTCCTGATGCCTCAGTTTACCCCTGGCCCACGGGTATTGAGTAGGAGTGGGGAAGAGGGATGAGACCAGAGTGAAGGAGGAGGAGACCCAGGGACCCGAGGAGGGGAAGAAGGAGGAGGAGGAGGGGGAGGACAGGGAGGAGGAGGGGACCGCAGGGACCTGAGTATTTTCTTGCCCCAGAACATATTAAATGGATTGATATCAACCCCATATTAAAATCTCATTTAATTTAATAAAATGGTAGCCATCAGTACATTCCAATTCTAATCACAAAATGTTGGGCTTAATTAGTTTCATGCTTAATTAAGCAGCGCATTTAAAAAAAAAGATTTTGCTTTTGGTCTAAATCAAGGATTCAACTTTTGCTGGTTTTGCTTTAGTGTCTGATGTGACATATTAATTTTATGTCTAATATGGCATAAATCATATAGCTAGTAATGAAATTTGAAGCAGGATTTTGACATCTTATATTTATTGCCCAACCACAAAGACAACACATTTGTAGTAGTGATGAGATGAATATTCTGTCTTATTCCATGAAACATTCATGAACATATTGTTTTATTAGTACAATAAACATCTATTAAATGTAGATTGTAAGCAAGAATTAAAAAGGAAAATTATTTTATTGAAAGAAGTTTACTGTTATTCTTAGAATAAGATTTGTACACATGGTGGTAACATGCATTTCAAGAGCCAGACTTCATTGAGAATATTTGACAGTTATTTTATTTATTCCTATTTTAATTTTTGGTCATAGAAAGGTGACTAAAATTATAAGATGTTGCACCAACATATACTTTTCAATGATTGAGATTTCTTAAAATTCAAAGTAACTGGGGCTGGTAGTTTGGCCTAGTGGTAGAGTGCTTGCCTAGCATGCACGAAGACCCGGGTTCAATTCCTCGCTACCACATACATAGAAAAAAGCCAGAAGTGGAGCTGAGGCTCAAGTGGTAGAGCTCTAGCCTTGAGAAAACCCAAGGACATGGCTCAGTCTCTGAGCTCAAGCCCAGGACTTGCAAAAAATAAAGTATTTTGATATATAACATCATACTATATTAAAATTAAGGTTGTTTATGAAATCATAATACCACTCAATAATTCATGCTGATAAAACTTTATATGGATTGTTAAGACTTACCTATTATTAAATTAGCATATATTTGAATCTCAGTTTATGTACTTACGTTGTTGTGACTTTTGGAAGACAATGAAATCAACCATGTCTTACACAGCGTCAAAATACATCAGATTTCTAGATCTCAGAAGATTTTTTTTTAATCAGTAGACAGGATGCCTGATGATATTGCACATTCTTAAGTGTGTCTGTTTGCAAAATGAATGCTATCCATGAGTCATCTCAGATGCTGTAGTTTTATGCAGATGGGACCACTGTAAAATGGCAGGTGTGAGAATGAACTGCTCGACCAGGAGACAAAGGGAGTCTGGGCAGACACGTGACGCCAGGCGTGGTCTGGGCAGACACGTGAGGCCAGGCGTGGTCTGGGCAGACACGTGAGGCCAGGCTTGGTCTGGGCAGACACGTGAGGCCAGGCATGGTCTGGGCAGACACGTGAGGCCAGGCAGCTGTGAGGTTCCAGTTTTCTGGGTTACATAGAACACTTGGGAGAATCATTTGTAATAGAGTTAATTCCACGCATGACATTTGGCCTGCCTCGGCATATTGCTGTCATTCTTCATGGAGAATAATTTGTAGACACACTTCAATAACAACGATTTGCTAGTTATTAAGTGTACATTATGTAATGTTCATTTAAAGGCTTAAGTTTTTAGGTACTGCCTTTGATTCTCACATAAAATTTTATTTCACGGTACATTAATTTCTATGATGTACTTTTGCACTTAATCATTAACAAATGTTCATTATTTCAATAAACCAAACTAAATATGGTATTAGCTATTTGGCTCTATGATTCAGTAATTCCATCAAACAGCTGGAAGGCAAAGGAGTTACTGTGGCAGACTATTGTCTTAATTATATTTATTGATGACTGGGTGTTTAAATCCTTATTATTTTGAGCAAAAGTGTATTTATGTCTATAAATTGATTAATAGACTGCAATCTTAATCATGAGAAAGAGGAATCCACAGCTGGCTGAGCGCTGGGTTTCCTTGCACATCCTTGGCCCTCAGGCCAGGCCGGTGTGGACCCGGGAGGGCTCTGGCAGGGCAGGCTGCACTCGCCGTCTGCGTCTGTCACCAGGGCTGTGGCACCTGCGGTGCAGAGCGCCACCCCGTGCTCCGGGAACCCTTCAGACCTGCTGCTCTTTGCAGCAGTATTTGAAGGCCTTAAGTGGTCATAACTCCTGTGGGCTTCTGGAGACCCCACGCTGCACGGTGAGTGAACACCCCTCCACAGGACGCTGTTACTTCGGTGCATTAGGCAGCTGGTAAAATACTGGATGGCGGTGGTCGGCTTACTGGTGAGGGCAGAATCCGTGCTCCTTGTGCTCGTGGTGACATTTCTGAACAGTGTTGCACGACGTGACCCCAGGTGGACAACGCGTGCACTCCTCTTTTTTTTGCAGGATTTTAGGAAAGTTCATTTCATTTTGAAGATCCAGACGTTTCCTCTGACACAGTCGTGTAGACGTGTGTACACCCCAGGGCTTGTGCAGACGTGTGTACACCCTGGAGTTCTTGGAGACGTGTGTACACCTCGGGCTCGTGTAGACGTGTGTACACCCCGGAGCTCTTGGAGACGTGTGTACACCCGGGCTCGTGTAGACGTGTGTACACCCCGGGGCTCTTGGAGACATGTGTACACCTCGGGGCTCGTGTTGACGTGTGTGTACACCTCGGGGCTCGTGCAGACGTGTGTACACCCTGGGGCTCGTGTTGACGTGTGTGTACACCACGGGGGCTCGTGTACATGTGTGTATACCCCGGGGCTCGTGGAGACGTGTGTATACCCCGGGGCTCGTGTGTGCCCAGGTCTCCACGCTGCCCAGGTCTCCATGCTGCCTGGTCCCCACGCTGCCCTGGTCCCCACGCTGGCCAGGGCCCCACGCGTCCACCGCAGGTCTGCGGAAGTGCCTTGGCTGCAGGTGGGGGTCGGGTGGTGAAGGAGTGATGCAGGGTGGCGTCGCCCCGTGGTCCCCACTCCCCAGGGTGCAGGGTCCCCGACTTCGTCCCCCGTGTCTGGATGTTTCCACACAGTCCACAGAACCACAATCAATCCACATCATAACAGAACACTCCCCAGGAATGGAGTCACATGGGGAAAGATGTAATTTAGATTTTAATTTAGATAAGAGAGTGACCATTTTCCCCTCGGGCTCCAGGTTGCACGATAGTCATTTCGGGAAGAGAGAGATCCTTCATTAATTTCTGAGGAGATAAACAAGCATCACAGAAATCCAGGCTGCTTTGGTGGAAGGAAAGCCAGCGCCCTGCATCTTTAGTGGTGCACAGATGAGGACCGTGGGTTACACACACACACACACACACACACACACTCACACACACACTCACACACACACACTCACACACACACACTCACACACACACTCACAGACGCTGCGCGATCAGAGTGAAGGCAAATGCGTCGTCACCTTCTGGGAGAAATGTGCAAATGCATCGATAAATAACATAGCATGCCATAAAGGTCAGCTCTCAGAGGACTGAGGTGTGTGGGAAGTCGATGAGGACACGCAAACAGGTAGACGGAAGGCTGCATGTGTCCTGCCTTGCTGCCACCCCCGTCCAGCTCCTTTTCTCTAACTGAGCACAATTTTCTAATTGTCACAGTAAAATCTGAGTAAGATAATGCAGGTAAAATAGATATAATGGAGAAATTCAAGCCAAATTCGAAATTCCCCAGAATACTCTAGCTGAAATTCTTTTAAAAAGATCCTCTTAATTTTAACTTTTTCCTTCTCTATTCTGTCCCCTAGTCCAAGAATTCATATACTGAAAACCTTTTCTTTTCTTTCTTTCTTTCTTTCTTTCTTTCTTTCTTTCTTTCTTTCTTTCTTTCTTTCTGTTTTACAAAACTGTTGGTATATATAATACAAAAAGGTTAATAGTATCTTGTTCTCTGAAAAATGTCTTGAAAGTGATTAAACAAAATAGGATCAAGAATAATTTTTACAAAACAATATTGAAATACAAATGTGTTCCAACAACTAGATCTTAGTGCACTTGTATCTCTATGTTAGATCTAAGGATAAGCTAAGAAAATGATCTCACTGTCATGAGTGTGTAGATCTAATAGATTTGCAGTGCAGGAGAAGATTTAAGTCTTAAACTATCCAATGGAGAACAATTAGGCAATTCTTACAAATATCTATTGCTCTTAAATGTATACATTCACAGAATTCAAAATAGTATACCAAAACATGCACAAGGCCTTAGATCTGACAATTTCATTGTGACATCTATTCCCTTTATGAGCTGACTGAAAAGTTTTGAGTATGAATGTGTCCTAACATACCAGGCCAAATCAATATCCACTCAGACATGACAACAAATGCATGGGTATTACAAATTAGTATTTAACTTTGCTATTGACAAAAAAAGCTGGAAGAGAAAGTTTACAAAACTCAACTGTAAAAGCTCCAAAATATAAGAGTTGAAACTGATAAAAGTGTAAAGTTTCAATGTAATATTAGAAATAAAAATCCCTTTTAGTAATAGCAAAAGTAAGAAAAGGGATCATAAGAAAAGGCATTATATATTTATTTGCTCTTTTATAGTTAAATATTTAGAAAACAAACAAGTATTATGTATTTAACTTTCATAATGCTTAGGTGAGGGTACATTGTTTACAAAAAAACAATTTTTTTAAAGAAAGAAACAGAAATTTCCACATCAAAATGCGTTGGCACTTGAAATTAACATTGAGAATTATTGCTCCCTCACTTTTCTTTCTGTTCACACAATGAAAAGTAAATGCAATCATTGATACTAGTGAAAAGAAGTAAGTGGAATCCTGCAAAAAGAAATAAGGCAATAAATATCTGCAAATAGCAATCCATGGAATTCTTCTCAGGTTCCTATGCATATTTGTTCAGAGATGAAAATGCTTTCCATGGTTACAGGGCTGTTCTTATTTGCTTAAGTTCAAGAGACGTGAACCCTTCATGTTCATACGCTGGCTAACAGTCTGCACAAAGTGATGTACTTCTGTGCTACTTTTTTGATTTTATCCCTCTAAGGTAAGATTTATGATGGTTTTTATCTTTCTCCTGAGTAATGAAACTCAACACCTTTCCTCCACTGTAGGAAAGCCAGTTTTTCGACTAGTACAGAATGTTGAAACACACATTTCCCCCCTACAATATGAATAAACACTGTCTTCACATGACTGGGTTGTAGGTTTAAAAACTCTGATGATTCTTTTTCCTGTAACAATCATGGCATGTAAACCCTTTCACCATCACCAAATCATCACTCTTGATTTGCCTCTATTTGATAAACTCTAAGTTAGAAACTGCCAAAACAGTTTTGCTCGTTCTTGTAGACTGGTTTTGAAGGAGCCTCGTTCCTGCCCAGGCCAACCTTGCACTTGGCTACTCCGAGGGAAGATACCCAAGGGAAGATACCCCAGGGAAGATACCCCAGGGAAGATCCTCAGGGAAGATACCCCAGAGCCACTGAATTGCAGTAACACAGGGAGAAAAGTGCAGAGCACTTCACTAGAGCTTTGGTTCCCACAAACATGAAGGGTCTCGTTGAAAAGCATTCAACACACAAATACACTTTTAGGGTTTTTTTTTTTTTTGCCTGGGCTTGAGCTCAGGGCCTGAGCACTGTCCTTGGACTTTCTCAAGGCTAGCGCTCTACCACTTGAGCCTCAGCACCACTTCTGGCTTTTTTCTATGTATGTGGTACAGAGGAATCAAACCTGGTTTTCGTGCATGCTAGGCAGGCACTCTACCACTAGGCCAAACTCCCAGCCCCTTAGGGGTTTTTTTTTTTAAGTGAATAAAAACCAAAGTAAATCTATTCCTCTCTGCATTTTCATAGTCATTCGTAAAAATAAGTCATCAAATGGAGCAGTCACACGTTGCATCATTTTAAGATAGTGTAATAGCAAAAATGCTTGTTATTAGAGTTTAAAAAAGTAAGTAGCTTCTGTAAGCATGTTAATTTTGTTTCACACTCTGGCATGCCTGCAGTACAGATATTTGCACATACACACACACACACACACTTACATGGATGCATCTCCAGCAGCAATGTCTGAATCCTTTGAAAAAGTCTACTATATATATCGCCTCACTGGAGTGTGAAGTTCTCTCTCTGATGAGATGCGGCGTTCCTGGTATGGCATCAGTGCTACACCAGGTGAAGTGAGAAGGGGCAGGACGTGTGGGGCGACGGCCAGGCCCTCTCACTGTCGCTGTCAGACATCGGGGTTTGTATTCATCCCAACACACTTCACAGCGCACCCTGAGTCTTTTCTACCACGTGGAATGCTCGCAGTGCCTGCCTACCTACAAAATATGAGTTTTCTGTATGCAACAAACCCTGAGGGCCGGCTTATTCTTCCCGTTCCTTCTTGTTTTCTCTCTTTAAAAGAAAGTAGTCTAATTCTCTGAACTGGTTTCATTGATTTCGTTTGAAGAAAAATGAGTTTTCTGGTCTTGGGGCAAAGCAGGAGACTCATTTGTTAAATTAGGCATTTGCCTAATGGGTGTGGGAGGGTCAGCAAGATTCTTGTCATGGATCGTTCCTGGGTGTCAGATAACGTGTTAAACATAATCAAAGGATGACAAACAAGGGCAATTGCAGAGAACAGCACTTCCTTGGGGCTCAAGCCAGACAGCTTGTAAATTGTGGGTGGGTAATCAAGGTCTTCCTTGGGGAATATCATTAAATGAGAGTATCATCCCTGAGGCACAGAAGACAATGAAAATCCCATCTATTGATACTCTTGCTGGTGATTTATTGTTTTTCGAAGTCATCTGTGACAAAAATAACCTACGTCATTACGATAAAGTCCTCTCCATTTTAATGGAGAAAAGCAAAACATCACACTATTGAATATATCTAGACAAAACCCAGATCCACAGAACTTGATGCCGTTAGGAAGCTAGAGGAAGAGAGGATCCATAGTGGATGGCATTGACTGGTGTGTCTGCAGTGGGGGACGCAGCCAGCCAGACTTTGCATTCTTTTAATCATAACAAAATATTTAGTGGCATCTGTAGCACTGACAAATCAGTCACAGAAATGTCCTTGTTCAAAAATATGCTTTAATGAGTCCTGATCCCCAAGCAACTTCTGAAGCGTCTCTAAAGCAGTTAGCTTCAGGAAGGGCGTACATGCAACTTCCCATGCTTAGGTGGTGATTTTTTCACGTGAGATAAATCCCATTATTGGGGCTGGGAGTCTGGCCTAGTGGTAGAGTGTTTGCCTAGCATGCATGAAGACCCGGGTTCAAGTCCTCAGTTCATAGAAAAGGCAGAGGTGGGGCTGTGGCTCAAGTGGTGGGCTCTAGCCTTGAAGAAAGCCCAAGGACAGTGCCCAGGCCCTGAGCTCAGTTCCCAGGACTGGCAAAAAAGAGAGACAAATCCCGTCATGAACACAGTAAGCAGTGACGGCAGAGGTGCTTAGTGATCCTTCTTGTTTTGATAAGTGATCACGCGTGGTGCACGTCAAGGCAGGCGTGGGGCATTTCACTGAGTCACAGAGCTCCACTCACCGTCCACCTCCTAAAGGTCGTCATGTTCCCTCCTCCCTCTGTAGTCTCCTAATCACTGCCCTACCTTCAAGTCTAGACAGCACACACACACACACACACACACACACACACACACACACACACACACTACATTATATAATAAATTACGAAGGGAATAAAGAGGAGGAGAGGGAAGTATGAAGACAACGTTTCCCTGGAATAAAGGAGACATTGGAGCTGCCTAAAAAAAATGACCGTGGTATTCAATGTTCTCCTTTAAAAATAAATACACAAGAAAGGAGGTTGGATACAAGGAAATGGTTAAAAATTCCATCAAAATCATCTCTGACTCTGGTGATAAAATATTCAAATGCCCTGGGAGGCAAGTTCTCCAAACGCCACCGAGCTCACGGTGACTACTCACAGAAAGGAGGATGGTGACGTCACTCCATCCCCGAGACACTTAAACTCAGCGAGGACCTCAAGACGCCGCGCTTACAGCAGGAAGCCAGGCTCTCCCTGCTGCTTGGGGGCTGGGGGGTCTCCCAGAAGAGGAAGGTGTGCTTGGCAGGGAATGCGGGGAGCCAGGCAGAGCAAAGGTCTTTGTGAGCAGAGCCATCTTGTTTGCGTTGCTTTACTTCCACGTCACGGTCCCCACGGATGTCACATGGCAGAAGGTCATACTCATTATCCAGTGCTTATAAACACTACTCCATATTGGTAACCTATCAGTGGCCTCAATAATTCTGTGGTTCCTTTGGCCATGAACTCCAATGCAAGGCTTTCTAGACCAAATTACTCCAACAGAACTTTGTGTGGCCGAAGCATTACTTTTAAAGACCATTAAAGTTTGGAATTACGTCAACCAAGTTACCAAGTCTACTTGGCAACACTGTACAATCGATCAGCTCAAACAGAGGTCTGGTAAGGATTCTCCCTCTAAAATACACTGGTGTTTCACGAGGTGCACATCTAAAGTTTCCAGGTAAGTTAATCCCGTGTTAGTCCAAGGCCACCGTCCCTGTGGCGGCATGGACACATCCGGACAGGCAGGCTGTCTGGATTCACTGCAGGAAAGAGTCTCAGGGTGAAGCCCAGTACATATTTTTGGCTAAGGTTATGTTTCTAAAATCTGAGCTAAATGCACACACATTCGGAGAATTTACAAAATGGTGGGTTCTGTAAGTGCTTGAGGAGGAAAACTCAGCGCCTGCCTTCCTCACCAGCATGAGCCAAAGACCCACAGGCCCTGTTACCACACCAGCTTTCGCCAGCTGGTGCACCACTGCTGCTGGGTACCTCCTCATTGGATTAATTCACACGTACCACGGGATTCTCGTCGAATCAATCCACACTTTCCACGTGCAAGGGAAGCTATCGCTGCTCGGTGCCCCAGTCAGCACTAAGGAAGCGGCCACACGGGCGATGGCGTGTTGAAGTCCTAGGTCAACGGTCGGAGTAGAATCTCAAGGCCATGGGAGCTGTGTCCCTCAAGCGCCTGGACAAAAGTCAGCACGGACTGCAGACCTTTGGGGCCCTGGGGAGCCGAGCCTGTGCACCCAGGGGCTCGGAGAGGACGGTCGGCTCCTGACCCCATCAGGTGATCCCCAAAGAAAGCCGGGGCGCAGCAGCCAGCAGAGGCCGCGTTCGCTAAGGAGTGCACTTTATTCTGCACGCTCTGCACACTCTTCCAAGTCTGATTTCACAGCCGGGACGCTGTGAAACGTCCAAGCCCAAGCAGAATTCAGAGCCCTGCCTCTGGAATGGCGTTCCCCAACAGATGTGTGCAAAGGTTGTGCCTGCTGTTTCCTGTCCCTTGCTGAAGAGCTTCTTATCCTGGGGTGATTTTTCTTTGTGAGGGCCAACTTCTGCTCTGAGACCTTTTAGTAGAGATGGGATGTGCCTGAAATCATTGTCAGGTGAGATGGTCCACGAGGAGGTGGACGGACACGAGAGGGGCAGAGAGAGCGCCGTGGGGACGGGCGCCTGGCCTGCTGGCTCCGCAGCTCACTGCTGAGCGCGTGCTTCGGGGGGGACTGGACTGGTCACGCCACGGGGGCCTGGACACGCTGGCCGGTACACGACGGCAGGGTCGGCATTGGAGACGTGTCAGTGTAATAGCCACAATGAGGTCACCTCTTCACACGGTGGACACAAGGACAAACAGAGACGAGGCCACGAGAGCCAGCAGGCAGGGCAGGGGATCGTGTGTTTGTGAGGCATGAGGCCACGTGGCTGTGAAGAATTCCTTGTGCATCACGCCCGGTGTGGCCATCTCAGAGCTGCCAGAAGGAAGCGGCTCTGGCCAACCCTCGACTTCAGAGTTCCAACTTCTAGAACTGTCAGGAAATGTAGTGTTAGTTCTTTCCTCTCTTTTGATCTGTGTAAAGCAACCTGCTTTTCTGTACTTTATTATACACCGTGTAGGAAATTCACACTGTCAAGAAAAGTGTTCCCGGTATGCGTGAATGGCTAATGGGGTGATACCAGGGAAAGTCTCTGCTAGGCGTTCTGGTGTTAAAATTCAAACTGAGAATCCAGGGCTCGTAATTTGCCATTGCCTGCAACAGAGCTGCTTGACAAGCAAGTCGAGTCTCCACCTTTTCAACCCTTTCAAAGAGGATTATGTTAATTACTAAATGCAATGCTCCTAAATTTTAGCATCTTCTTCTAGTGTTTCTAGCTGGATGCTTTTTATGTTTGATTGATGAATTTAGTTGAAGAGCCTCATATATTGCCTAGTAAGTCAGATATACAGAAGAATATTCGACCCATCAACATGCACCAGCAGAGACCAGGGAAGTAAAACTCTCCTTAAAGACAGCACAATCATATAGTTTAAATGGGGTGTTATGGCTTTGCTTCTTTGTGTTACTCAGAGTTAAAATTATGAATTAGGAAAGCTTGATATTTTTCATTTGATGCCAAATAAACATGTTCACAGGAGGCAAAAATTCAAGAGGATTCTGTTTGAATAGTCATATTAGTATGAAATGTTTTTTCTAGTTCTTCCAACCAGCTGATATTAATGAAATGCACATACTGAAAATACATTCTTGACAGAATACACAGTGAGTCGACGTAATAAAAACACAAGGATATTGTGTTTCAGATCAATCAATACTAAACTGTTTGTTACCTAGCCCCAAAAAACCAGAGGAGAGTCTCAAATTAAGGAGAGGTTATTAGCAATGTGTGGAATTAACTTATGAAGTATAAGAAGCATATTAAAAATTAAAGATGAGCAATTGTCAATAGAGAAGAGGGTCAACTTGAACACATTATTTCAGGGCCCATACACTAGGCGTGAGAATTCAACTGAGGTAACTCCATAGCAAGGCCCTGTGTGCTTACTTTGGAATTATGATCTGATCGACTTGGTATTTTTCAATGCTAATGAGATTGCAACAACATTTACCCTATCCGGCCTTAAACAAAACTGAAGACCCATGAGGATGAAACCCAAATTTTGCAAATATTAAAGGAGTAAAGCATCTGCAAGATATTTTAAATAAGCAGGATAGAACATATCCCAGAAGACAGTGCTTGAAGCTGCAAGAAGATTTGGTATCCATACCGAAATGAAGAGCAAAGAGGGAGGCTGGGACAGAAAACTACACTGCGCTATAATTCTTCTTCTGTGACCCAGATTTCCACAGAAAAAGAAGCCATGTATTTCGTAGATCAGCTGCTATTTTGGACCACTACAGAAAGTTTCTTTTTATAACATGATGTATTTACTTCAAAGAGGTTAATTGCCATATAAAATTGACACGAGATCAGAGATGAAAGGTTAGGCTTCTAAATACCTGCAAAATCTCTTTCATTATGTTAAATCTACTCTGTTCTGAATAGATGCAGTTCCGGGCAGATACATAGAAGAAAATCTCCCTCCAAAACTCGGCAAGCTTTCAACGTATTCGCTGGAAATACTCTTATTTCTGCAAAGGATATTTGAATTTAAAGTAAAAGTTACTCTTCTTTCATTCAGTGTGGTTCTGTCTCTAGTATTTTGAAACTATCACTAGGCCATGCTCCCAGCCCCAAATTAAATTTTTTACTTAAAAAGTTTTCAATTTAAATGTACTGCAGTGAAATGCAAGCAAGAGACAGACTAAATGAGAATACCACATTTTACCGGAATGAAAGCACCCACAGCTCTTTCCTAGCAGTTCTTTTGAGTCTATAGTTTTCCTCTACCAAGCCCTTCAAATTTTAACTCCTAAAATCTGTGAGACAATCGAACACTTGTCAAAACCATCGTTTGCATCCACATTCATTAGTTTCTTCATTGAGTTTTCTGAATTGCATTTCATATTTCACTTGGGAGTTATTACGCTCTTTTATCGACACAAAAAATCTATTTTCCAGTCGTCTAGAGTTAATTCTTCAAAGCATGCTCCAAGTTTTAATGCTTTTATTTGGAAGTCAAAGGGGCAATTGTAGTTCATTTGGATTGCAAAACCGAAAGGAGTTACTCAATATTTTTAGTTAAGAAAGCACCTTTAATATAGAAAGCCTCAGAATTGATATTTAAGGAATGGGGTCAATTAAGGCCAAATGATTCATGACCCTTCTGTAGGAAAATGAGACCTGAGCTTTAACTTGAGAGAAGTGACATGTTTTCAAGATAAAGTAAGTAAAAGCATTTAGAAACATAGAGACTGAATTGTTAACTAATGCTTTTTGACTTGTGTTTCCTTGCTTGCTTTTGCTTGTTTTAACTCTTTTGTTTCTTTCATCTTTCCTTCTTTATTTAATTTTCTTTTCATTTTGATAGGGATCAAAACCCAGGGTCCAATGCCTGCTGGGTAAATGCTCTACCAAGGAGGGATAAATCTTGATTTACAATTTCTAGCTTGAATTTTCCCATTAACTGAGTGATTTCTAAAATGGCCCCGGGGCCCTGAAACAGTGTTCTTATGACATTAACTGTTTGTGGTCAATGCTCACATGAAAGAAAGCATTGCACTGTAGTCATTTTGCATAAACCTTTTAGCTTACTGTATGGTTATTTATGTTCGGGGAATAGATTTGGGGCCTGGGGCACCCACACTAAACTTCATCACTTGGTTTCCATCTGCTCAAGAGGGTAAAATAAATCAGACTTCTCTTTTCTACTTTTATCCTGCATCACAAGCCTGGCCATTTTCATGCTCATCACATTATATCATGTAATTCCTTTCAATTTATAAATCTGAGGCATTAAACATTAAACACACACATATTATACATGGGGGGGGGGTTATGGGGCTTGAACTCTAGGCCTGGGCACTGACCCTGAGCTCTTCAGCTCAAGGCCACCACCCTACCCTGAGCCAAGCCCCACTTCTCATTTTCTAGTGGTTAATTAGAGATAAGAGTCTCAGGTCCTTTTGTGCCCGGGCTGGCTTTGAACCGTGATCCTCAGATCTCAGCCTCCTGAGTAGCTAGGATTACAGGTGCGAGCCACCACGCCTGGCCATTTTTTATATATTTTTAAGACTGTAATTTCTCTCTTGAGCTAAAAAGGGGAACTTGTCCATAAGGATGAATGTCTTTCTTTAACGGAAAAGCCACAGTTTTAAGTAGTCAGAAAACCTGTTCCACGAGATGTGGTAAAATTAGATTGTGAAGGGATCTGAAGATGATATAAGAGACTAAGGCACGCATTCGTTATCACATGAAGCTCTGCTTGCAACGTCTTTCTCCCACGCAGACTAACGTTCCAACTCGTCACTGCATTTGTGTCTCTGAATCTCCCATGGCCTGGCTTCTTTACTTCATCCACGTTGGCTCTCTGCTGTCCCTTCAGGACTGCTGTCATTGCCAGCTCTGCGTCCTCCCGGGAAAAGTCTCCGTTTCGTGACTACACTGCACCCGTGTTTCTCTCTTACCTGATCCCTCTCACTTGCTTAGAGTGCTAATTCACTCACACATGGGGACTCAGGGTGGGGGCGCTCTGCCTTCCCTCTCCTCCACTTCTGTCTGTTGGGGGATCTCCACATCACCATGCCCAACGGACCACAGATGAAGGAATCAGTAAAAAGTGGAAGGGGTCTGTGCGAGGAACGCACAGGTTTCTGCATCGATAATAAAAGGGAAGAAAAGTCTTCAATTGGGTGAGAACCCCTAGCCTCCTTGGTTCCACGCTCCTCCGGGCCCTTTTGATTTTCCAGCAGTGGGGAAGGCCCAGGACCAGCCTCGGGGCTGCTGAAGTGGGCAGCCCACCCGAGTTCCCAGCACGGCAGCGAAATAAATCTGCGCCACTTCAGCCCCAAAACTCGTGCAAGGGTTATAGGAGGAACATGGAATACTGTCTATGAAAATCACTGCCCTGCTCTAGGGCAAGAAAGGCCATTAACATTTTAAGGTTATGAATTGTATAGCTCTTTTATTTGTATTTAATTTTAAGCCCATGTTAAGTCATGCTCCTCCAGAAAATGATTGTGCTTCTCTAACTCCTCTGTGCTTTAAAAAGGATTTCATCTTTAGTAAACTTCATATGGATAAGCAGTCATTTAAGCCATCCTTTCATGTGTTTTCCTGAGAAGGAAAGATGCATATTTGGAAGGAAGTTGGATTTAAAGATGTGGGGAAGGGGATGCGGTTCAGATCTACCCACAGATGTGTGGGTAGGAATGGATTTGTGACCCAACAGAAAGGGACAAGGTGAAAGTTTGATTGTTTCTGCAATAACAGATTATGTCTTTTTGTTTGTTTCTCAGTTTCCTTTTTTGTTTTCATGATTAGAAAGAAATTTTGGTAAAGCAGTTGGGAGTCATTTTTAGGTGAGTGTAAGGTCTTTATTCCTTTTTATGCATATAAGTGGCATACCACTTATTAATTACTCTAATAAGCTGACAGTATAACACTTTTATGAATGTAATGTACTAAACAAATACTTTTGACAAGGGTAATTTATACAATAACTACATGAGGAAATAAGTTTGTTTCTCCGTTATTTGTCTATATGCTATATTGAAGAAATATGTGTAGACAGGGAAAGAAGTTCTTTTGTTCTTACCCTGTTTTGTGTGCTGGCTCTTGTTTTTGTATAAAATTACTACAATTTTTCTACAATTTCTTTCAGCCGGGACAGGTTACTCCTGATTCATTACATAATATTTTGACATTACTCCTACATTACTGATTTAAAAACATGACATGCAATTGTTGTTATTTTTAGAGAAACTTTTTTGGGTTATTGAACATGCAGTTTAATGCCGACTTTAGAATAACAGCCACACAGTAATGATGAAGGCACAATTCTAAACAATACAACACTTATTCATCTGTGAATTATCCTTTCAGCTGATCAGATCGCTATAATTCTTGGCATGAAGGCAGAGAAGATGAGATTCGGGGTGGCTGAGTGTCTCGTGCGAGTTGAAGATCTGCCCTGGAGTGAATTCCTGAGCAGCAGTCTTTTCTGAGCGAGGCCTGCCCTTTTCCGGGCTGTCTGTCCTGACCTTCAGCCACAGCCTGCAGGAAGCCTTCCTTCCCAGTGAGACTTGAGGCGCACTGGGGAAAAGGAGGCTCAGATGCTCCCCTCTCGCCTGGGGGTTCAGCAAGGCAGGGAGGGGCCCCCGACCACCAGCTCCACAGAGCTTGCTAAGAAAGAAGTGAGAAACGACTCCACATAGACCAAGAGGGGGAGCCTGGGCTAAACTCCTCCAGGGAAATCCTGCCCTCCTTCCTCACGCTGAAAGCCACGTCACCGCATTTCCAGTGGTCATTCTCAAACGCAATCCTTCTTCAGACCACGGTCGCCGTATTCCAAAGTAGTGCTTGTGTGGGTTTGTTAATTTAGCATAGAAATTGGATTGCTTCCTCCGCAAAATCAAATGATATAATTGAATAGACTGAAGCATGGAAATGTGTCAGTATACCCTACTATGCATATATTGGGGATTACTGCACATTACTGAGATGTCTATCACATTATCTCTACTCCCTTTCCAATAGTAACTATTTGCATTATAATGGCTGCCTTTGGGACTAATTCATACTAAATGCCAATGGAAGATACATCATATCCATCCACACATACGTAGAGATACAAATACATATCATAACTATCTATGTGTGTATGTGTCTATGCATGTGTATATTCACATTTAAACATAATTATGTTTCTTAGGCTGTACAAAGTATTAGATACTCTTCTACATCATATAAATGTTCTTAAAAGTGTTATTTTGAACAGAAAAAAGTGTTTTGTAGAATACCTGAAACCTGGAAATGATGAAAATAGCTTCCGGTTTCTGAGATCTCTTTGATTTCTTTCTAGTGACCTTTGTCCTGTCTTAATCGGTGTACTGTCGGCTCCTTCTTTCTCCAGGTACAGGTCTGTGTTTTCTAATTGAGTCATAAAGGTGCCCTAACTTTTCTTCTTATATTATGGGTAAAGTTAATAATCTTACTAAGATTGCACAGAGTTTCTTTAAGCAAAAATTTTAAGGGTTAATTTCTGGTATAAATTGAATTCCAATAACTTTTCATAAAGGATTCTACCTACCAAATGTCCACTGTCATGATTAAATTTATTTCACCTCACATTTTACAGATAGATTTTAGTAATCAATTATCAGTGATTTTTAAACCAACACATAGCTGAAACAAATCATGCATTTGATTCCGGAAAGGAACCAAGCAGGATAAAACAAAACAAAGCAGATCTTATTTGTTCACCGAATGTGATTATAGTAAGCATTTCCTGTCTCTACATTAGTGGCATACAAGAAGAAAGGACATGTGGCTTTCACACCTTGGTGATTGCAAGACCATGAAATGATTATTTCTGACAGGCTTTCAAGTGAGGGAAAGACAGCTTGACACATACAGAAAGGTTTAAACTAGCGCTCAGCCAGCTTCCACAAATAAGTGAGAGCATTGTTTGACCCATGTTAAAAAGGCAAACTATGAAAATCCTGAATTACCTGTAATGAGCTAAATCCTATAAAATTAAAGTATGTGAAGTGAGACTTCATTTCAGGGTGGATTTTCCTGTTGTAAAATGTCTGCTGCATTCTCACCACATCTTGTAATTAGTGAACTACAGAACGCCTCCGCCTGTCGCCAGTCCTTGGGTTTACATTTCTGACCATAATGTTCAATGCCATCTCCCACCTGAAGCCACGCAGAGGAAATCAGACATTGGCAACAGAAAATCACCAATGCATATTGCTGCAATTGGCGCGATGGCTTCCAATGAGGAAAGGCGATTCCTAGAAAATGAGATTCTCATGAAATTCATTTCCTTGTCATTCATTTAGTTAGCTATTCTCCCAAGATAGTATTTGCCTCTGCGTGTGTATGCATGTTTGTGTGTGTGTGTGTGTGTGTATGTGTGTGTGTATGAGTTTACTACTCACAGAGCAGATGATTTTTCCAGTCCTGGGCTTGAGCTCAGGGCCTGAGCACTGTCCTTGAACTTTCTCAAGACTAGAGAGCTCTACCACTTGAGCCTCAGCACTTCTGGATTTTTTTCTATGTATGTGGTACAGAGGAATTGAACCCGGGTCTTCTGCATGCTAGGCCAGCACTCTACTGCTACGCCACACGCCTGGCCATGGAGTAGATTTTTATGGGAACAAAGAGAGAACACTCTAGACTCCACATCAGACTCCTTAGCACGATATTCACTTTCCACCAATGTGAAGCCAAGAGAAGTTCAATTTGTAGAGGTCTGATCTTTTATAGAAAATGAAGAGGGCTGGAGGTAGTATGTGCTCATTATATTGGGAATATAAAAATAGATCATAAGAATTACACAGCTCCACAGATTAGGACATACAGAGGTCCAGGAAGCATGAGTGGGGAGGCATCTTTGTTGAATGCAGATTCACCTGCCTTTGGCCACATGTCCTGAGGTGGTAAGCCGTGATCATAGGAATGCACATTTTTATTTTCCCTAGAATCCTCCACACTCGTGTCCACCTGGGAAACCTCTCCTCTGCTTTCCTCCCTGGCTGATGCCTGTTGTTTTCTGATGACAGTGAAACAGAATCTGAGTTTGTGTTTTTTCATCTCCCTTATGGCTAAGAATTTTTACTGTATCTTCATATGCTATTTCAATCTCTGTGGAGAATAGTCTATTCATTTGCTTATATATTAATTGGAGAATGGGTTCCTTGGCTATGTAATTTATTGAACTCTTTAAAGGATGATGATGTTGCAGATGATGATGATAATGATGATGATTGTACTATCTCAAATAAAAATAAAATACTCAGGGGCCAGCAGTTTGACCTCATGGTAGAGTGCTTGCCTAGCATGCACAAAGACCCGGGTTTGATTCCTCTGTACCACATAAATAGAAAAAACCTGGAAGTGGTGCTGAGGCTCAAGTGGCAGAGCTCTAGCCTTGAGAAAGCCCAAGGACAGTGCTCAGGCCTGAGTGCAAGCCCAGGCCTGGGAAAAAAATACGTAGGAATTACGATGTAAAGGACCTCTATGTGAACACTTCAAAAACCTGAAAACAAATTAAAGCAGATTTAAGGACGTGGAAAAACTTTCATGCTCCTGGATTAGGACTAAATCATGAAAATGGCCAAATCCCCCAAACGTATTTACAAACTCAATGCAATACTAATCAAAACCCCAGTGACGTTCTTCAAGGCTGTAGAGATAGCAATCCAAAACTTCATATGGAATAGTAAAAGACCCTGAATAGTGAAAATAGTCATGAGAGGGATATCAATACCAAACTTCAATCTCTATTACAAAGCTATTGCCAGGAAAGTTTGGTACTGGCAAAGTTCTGAGGACCAAGGAAATTGAAGAAGTCACAGAACTGAACCCTTAGACTTATAGCTACTTAATATTTAATAAGGGAGCAGAACACAAGACGGGAGAAAGACAGCACCTTCAACAAATGGTGCTGGCCGAGAGGCTGTGGGCGTAAGGGAAGGTGAAACCGTCGCGTGCTGTCTCACCCCACCACAGGTTCTAAGGTTGGTTCCATGGTGTCCACCTGCTAGCTATGGGCCCTTCTGCTCAGGACACACTAGACAGAAGAGCGGGGGAGCGGGAGGAGTGGATGTGAAACGGATCATGAGGTAGCACGGCCATCCTTCCTGCCCTCTGTTCTAATTGTAGTCATGTCTGAACTGACATTACTTGTGAGAAAGAACTTGGCCTTTTCATGACAGAACTTGCAAGCCTTGAGAATTTTGCACTAGTCTATCAGCTCTGTACATCCCCCCGCCTACTCAAGAGGATACAATTTTTAAATCATTTTTCATTTTTCAAGTGTGATCTCACAAGCACTTGCATGTATGTCATTGATGCCAGATGTTAATAACAGTAGGGTTGTACATGCCAAAATTCTACTTTTTATTATAGCTTGTAATTTCCTATGATTAATGTAAAATATGAAATACTTTCTAATCCTGTATTATGTTTTCATAATCTGATTAAAGTAAAATATAATACCATTAGTACATTAAAATTAACTAATTGCATTGAGATGATGCTGTAGAAATTGAGAATTACATTCAGTAACTTTGAACTTTTCGAGGTCTATGTCATGTGTTAAATCTATGACAATGATTGGATTTTTATAGGAGCAAATTTCAAATTTTCATTTCAAATACTCACCAGAAAGTCATTGGAAAAACAAGTATTTCAATAGTAAACTACAGAATTAATGAGCTTCTTTACACCTCCATTCGCTAAGACAAGACTATGGGTTTTCCTCTACTTTCTTTTTATTTAAATTTAAAACCACTTCATTGCCTAATTCAGGTTTTTGTAAAACGGTGTCTGAAATATTAGAAATGTCCGATCACCCACCTCTAGCATGGAATCTCCTCCTTCCTCCACAGCCATTCGCTCACTAGAATGGAGGGCCTTATTTTTCAGACAACAGGATTAATCTCCAAGTATTAAAAGTTTGAGGATGTTTTAAGTTGCGGGGTCTTATCTAAGGGAATTAGATGGCTGAGAGTGATTTTTACATCAACATGCTTCAAAGCTTCTGTAAGTTTCAGGCAACCATTTTAAAGGTACTTTGCTCAAATAATGGATTTGTTTTATTCTCAGATAAGTCACCTGGTAATCCCTTCCTTTGGGACTGATACTGCTGTACCAAAGGTTAATTAATTAAAAATATTAAAGCTCAGATTAACTGGGACCTGATTCACAAATCATTTACTTGAAAGTATCTAAGTTGTCTAGGAAATTTAGAAATGTACTGTCACACTGGAGAAGAGATCATTTTTTAAAATTTTGGAGGTCAATTATATATGTCATATATATTTATGAATATGCCATATTGTATACATATACATACACATATTTTTGAAAGAGATTTCTATCTGATATGCTACCAGCCAAAGCAAGGTAAAATCCATGCACTTCTATTTCTCTTTGAAAGCTGTTACCAATCCATTTTTCTACATGTAGCTTGTTTATTAGGAAAACATCCTGAAAGGCAAGCATTCCCTTTACAAAATGTAGCATTTCCTGTCAGAAGCATCATTTCTAAAATGTGTAGAGAGATTTTCTGTGCTACCTTGGGGGAACGCTGGGAAGGGAAATGACCAGTGACCCCATTTCTGGGAATAACTGAGAGAGACTTGTACAAGCTGTGGCGGGGTTAGGCAGGTGGCAGGGCGACCGGTCAGGGAGGGGCTGGGGAGAGGAGGGACCCGTCACCGGTGGGCAGCCCGGGAAAGCCCCACCCCCGACAGCAACCTGAGTTTTCCAAGCAGCAAAACGCAAAAATGTCGAATCTGCCTTCTCAGGAGGCCTTGCTCATGGCTGGCTTTGCATCCCCAACAAGAAACAGTCTCCCTTCTGTTAGTCTCCCCGGGTTTCACAGGAATAGGACTGATGGCCGTCTCCTATAGAGCCTGCTTCCATGGGGTGAGGGGTGGTGATGCAGCTGGCGCTGGTTACAGCATGTGCGTGCACACGTGCACACGCACACGCACACACACACACACACACACACACACACACACACACACAAGCCCTAGGTAAGTAAGTAGATACTTCTGAAGTCGACAAAATGATTATTGAGTTATCAATTCAAATGTTTCCCTTACAACTAAGAGAGCAGAAGGCATAAAAATACTTTCCAGCGTGGGACCCTGGCCTACTCAAGGTGCTGTGCAGAATTTAGCTTCTGTGGATGGATGCAGAGGATTCTCTCTGGCTCTCCGCGGCGCTCACTATGCCCTGTGTGGTAGTGAGTGAGGCAGACACCAGCGACAGCCTGCTGAAATCCCCTCCACGCCCAGTGCATCCTAGCAGTCCAGGGTGCACTGGGGGAAGCCGCTGGACGCTCGTGGAAATGCCCGCGTGGTGACGAGAAGAGAGAGAGCAGGGAAATGCTGTCACATGCAGAAGGGGGAGCTGAGTTTCTTCTTAATAACCATTACCTTATCTATCGAATGGAACTCTGAAAATCCAAACTGAAACCTAGCATTCGTCTCTAACGTTTTATAGTCTCTGGAAGCGGGGAGTGCCAGCTCTTCAGAAACCTGGGCATTCAGGGTGGTGAAATCCTTTCAGAAGCCCCCTCCGTCTTCTGTCCGTGCCACTGGTGGTGCAGTTTTCATGAGAACCTGTGGAAATCTTGCCACATGCACTATTTCATCTTACTATCGCTGGTTTTTAACGTGGATTAACATTCATGACCTTTCTCTGCCGTTCCCTTCGGGAAGGGCAATTGTGCTGATTTATACTTGCAGGAACTCAAACCTCCATCTCCTCACCCTGCTTCTGGCCAGCCTGCGGTCAAGAGTGGACATGAAGGCGTGAAGCCTGCAGAGTGCTCTGGAGCGGCTCACCCGGACAGTGCCCAGGGAGGGAAATCATGAATTCAGGGTGGCCTCTTCAATTTCTCTTTCCAAGAGGGCATAAGGTTATATTCTCTCATAAGGCAATTTGCATAATGATTCGAACTAACATTTCCAGGCTAAATCTTTGGGCACCCAGATAATCAGAAAAATGTTCTAAAGGGATTAAGTAGGTGCCTGAATCAGTTATTTGCTGATGACATCAGGAAATTAAAAATTATAATCAGAAAACCAACTTTCTACCCTGTATAGGCCTTCTACTTTGATTCAAGATTTAAAATCCACTTTATACTAAGAGAGAAAATAGCCTTTTAAGCTACAATGTTAAAGTTATGTAAAGTTTTGAGAAGTTGTTTCTCTAAATAGTTCACAGGAATGGCCTATATCTTTAGTGATAGAAGAAGAAATCACAAGTGCACACTTTTGCACTCTATATTTCAAGACTTTTTATTTCACTGATAATTGCTTTAGGCTTTGAAATCTGACTTTCTAAAATCATCCAAGATGTCCTATTCTTTCCAGAAATGCATGATTAGGAGACAGGATTATATCACAAAACATTAAATTTTACTATTTAAAGAAAATACACCTAAATATAGACCACTAACAAAACTTAAAATAAATAAATATCCAAATAATAAGTGTGAAAATGAATATAGCCAGGAGGCTATGTGGGAGAGTGAGCAAGCGTGACCGAATATGCTACTTGCTCTCCTGTGACAATGTCTCACATGAGACATGCGTTTGACAGGTAAAGATCCTGACCCTGGGAAATGACACTGCAATAATTGGAACTTGTTTTCCTAAGTCCCACACTTGACTTTTTCAATACATTATGTAGTATGAACTGATCTGAAAAGAATGCACCTTTTATTTTTGCTAACCTTTCAATGTGATTGACATGGACTCTTAGTGTGCTAATGTTACAGAATGAACTTACAGTCAAATTGATACTCTCTCATTGTGAAAAGAAAACATGTAGAAGCAAAGGATACAAGAACCTGTGAAATCACAAGAACAGCAGAAATAACAGCTGGGACAATCGATGATATTTCTTAATGTACCCTATGTTTTGTCTAGAAGCTCCTTTATTCAGGAGGTAAAATAATGAGACATGACTAAAATAACAGCTGGGATCAAAAGGCGTACCTTTGTGATTTCATAAGTCACAGACTATAAACCTGTGTGTTACATTTCTATTTCTTTGTTTGGTAAGCACAATACAAATTCTACCTGTCAGTGCACAGTGAGCGTAAAGCTTGTATTTAAATCTTGACACCACTAAATCTCATAGAAATATGACAGACTTTTATTCCCATCTCCAAGCTGAGAACTAAGTGACAGATTTAGATAAAATAATGTAATTATTATTCCACTGCCATCTTTCATTTCCAATACAGTGCTACTTTTTAACAAAAGCTAAGAAATAGTGAACTTCTTGTACGTTCGGCGTTGCTGTGAGGCGGTTTTCCTGCAGCACGCCTTCCACACCACGGCTGACTCGGGTCTGAGTTTTGAGAGCCTTTCTGTACTTTCTTCCATGTCCAGAGAAGTCGTGGGATGAAGTTCTGCACTGCACACACGGCCATGTCCCCTTCAAACCAAGCGACAAGTCACTGATCGGAGGAGAACAAGTGAGAGCTCACCCTATGTCCACAATACCAAGCTGCTCATTTATTACCGATTCTGGGTGAGTCTGGCAAGTCCTGTGAAATTCTTCTGATAGGACTTTGAGTTTCCCGGTTTCGTTTCCAAGATCCTAGCAGTCTCCACAGCAGAGATGGCTCAGTGCATTCCCACACAGTGCGTTCCTTGAAGAACAGAAGAAGACAGGTGGGGGCCCAGAGGCCCCATCCCGGGCCTTCCCTGGATGCACTCAGAAGGGGGTGATCCTCAAACCAGAACAACCTCACCTCACACTTCTCCGTCCCATGACGCACGCGTGCCGCAGATTGTGTTTGCATTGCGCTCCTGCCTCTTATTCAGATACAGAAATTCCAGCCACCATTGCAAAAAACTGGATTCAAGTTTCAGATTGATATTCCTGAGTACCCTCCACTGAAAGGACGCCAGGTGGATGGGTGAAGGCGCTCTTCAAAGTAAAACTAAAAACAACAACTACAAAAAGACCAATGTAATTCGAAGAATGCCAGTAGAATGGGAATTATGGGGAGAATCATAACTTTAAATGCCAAGATTTATAAATATGTATTGATTTAGTAAATGACTGTATTAGATTAGATTGCAATTTGCATATATAAAGTGCTCTCCCAGAGAGACATACTTAGGGATCAAGAAATCTATTCTGATGTATAAATGCCTATTGGCAAGTTTTCCATTACAGGAAGAATGCAATTCTCCAGCCATGCCGAGTGTCCGTGGGCTGTGGGTGGGGAGCTTAGTCGCCCTGCCTGGTGAGTCGTTCTGGATTCCCCACGTGGAGTGATGCTGAAACCCTGGGGCCCTGCTCGCTGCCCTGAAAAGCTGAGTCATGCCGAGATTCCTCTACAACTGCAACCTAACTTAAAATTAACTTTACATGTTTTCCGTGCCTACGCTTAGGAAGTTAATTTATTTTTGAACAATAGATATATAAACTAAGGAATTATAGATATCTGTACTCAATCTCATGGATGTAGGTCTTCGATATTATCAAGTGCCAAGGTACTGATTAATTGGTAAGCAGGGGAACCATGAAATGAACATGGCAGGTTACAGTAATCGAAAGTGCTCATTTGGAAATTTTTTGTTAAAAATGGAAATATTAATTCTCAGTAATTCTGAGTAGAAAATCATTTTACTTAATGACCCACATGAGCAGAGTTTGAGAAAGTACTTCAGGAGAGATAATATTAGGTGGTGAAGCTTATCATAGGTTAGCCAGTATATTATGAAATATAAAAAAAAGAAAAATACCTTAAGCTTTAATGTTTGATCGTATAGAATTATAAAATGTGGTTGGGCAGCTTAGAAGAATGTAACATTTGTACGTTTCTGAAAGATGAAAGGTTTTAGCTAGGAAACAATGGGAAAATGTTTGCAAAGCAAATGCAATGGTATTTGAATTGGCAAGGGGCAAAAAACCATTTGAATGTTACCCAATCAAATACTAGCTTTATTATGTAGATAATTGTGGATCATTGTTGATAATTGTCAGATAAACCATTTAACTGCATAATGATAATCTTAGAAATGGTTTCTTTGTTGAAAAAGAAGCCAGAAAAGGAACAAAGAGTTTAGTTACAATAGTCATTGAAATATCAATCTATGTAATTTTACCTTCCTTTTTTTGTTTTGTTTTGCAAAACCAAAAGAAAATGTAATGTTAGTAATGCTTGAGGATAATGAAATTGGTCTCTTTTATTATGGAGAGAAGCCATAACAATATAGGCATCTGAATTAATCCATAAAAACCAATTGGCAAAGCCTCATGAAATTCTATGGTCAAAAATGTCTTAACAAAGAATAATAATAATAATAATAATAAATTCAACTTTCACACATCTTGCACTGCCCTCATTGTAGAAGACTGGAAGCTTCTGTGAAATCAAGAAGAGAAAGAGGATTCTAATCTTTGCCGATTCTGTTTAAAAGGAAAATGCAAATATAAGCCAGCAAATTAAAGGAGGAAAGAAATGAAAGGCATCGAAGTTATAAATGAAAATATTCTTACAGATACACGTTTTATACGTAGAAGTCTTGTGAGGACTGAGAATAAATGCAGCCACGTTTCAGATGACAAACCAACAGTGGAAAACACAACTGCAGAGACAAATTGAAAATGTAAATAAATGCTAAGGATATCCGGTTTCTGTGACTCTGGTGGTTTTAGTGACACTCTATAGTCAATCCAATCTTCATCCATGTCACCATGATACCTTTGCAGACAAAAACAAACTTCATTTTCATGAAATAGCCAAAACAAGCTGCCAGAAAGGACAACTCTGGAGTCTGCACGCTTCATATTTTCAAAATGAACTTTAAGCATACAATCGTCAAAACAGTATGGTACAGGTATGAAGTCAGATCCGGTGTCTCTAGAACAGACTTGAGGCCCACAAATCGAAATCTCACTAAAGGGTCAAAGGAATCAAGAGAAGGGGTCGGGACATGCAAACGAAGCCCGGCTGGTCTCTAAGAATGGAGTAGCCATTCCCTTCACGTCCTCGTAACCCGGACTTGAAGCTGGACACGTTCTAGAATGTTGCTTAATCTCATTTCAGAGTGCGCCAGATACTTCCTGAAAGAAAACCACTGGGCCAGAAGAAGTAAAGAAAAACTGTATATATATCTAACTTTATTTACAAATACAAATTTGGTATAAAATAAATTCGACAGTCTTGAATCTTTTCAGGTTCTACAAAAGTTCTGCTATCTGATTCCGGGTGTGAAGTGGCGGGATTCCTGTCTGGGGCTGGATCTCGGCAGTGTGGGTAAACCTTTCCAAGGGTGGCTGTTCTTCTGCCACTTGTTCAGGAGACACGCGTGCAGAAAGGTCACCCCAAGGAGAGATTTCATATGATAATGAAGTGAACTGATGAGGTGGCGCTGCCCAGGTGGACTGGATTACTGTGATCTATGTCATTAGCAACTTCAGGAGCCGAGAGGAGATGGTTCTGCTCCTGATCCCACAGAGCCAGGAGAAAACTCAATAGACAAATGGGAGCAGATTATCTTTTTCTTAAATCTTCCCCTTTTCAACAAAGCATTCTCTTGGGACTGATAACCACAGAGAGAACACTTTTGGCTGAAGCCCACTTAGCATTTATTCCATGTTTGCATTCAAGCTGCTCAAGGCGATCGGAGATAGAATTAGAATAACCAGTGTGAGTGAAATAGGCTTCGTTTACCATGGCTAAGACGCAGGGTGAGGAGCACCACCTGATCTGGAGCCTCTCCTGCAGATTAGCCTTCCAGCCCCACCGCCCTCAAGCGCCACAAGACTTAGCTTTGTGCGCAGGGATGCATGAAAATGCTGTCTTCAATCTTAGGGCCAAAGAGAAACAAGAACAAAATTGACCAAAAGTAACTGAGGGTAGTCACCTTCATAACAGAACAACGATTGGCAGCCTTCTATTTAGTACTTAAAGAAACTAACCACTTATAAAATGCCATGGCCCCTTCTCTGACACTGTGTACTCCTAAGGAGATAAATACATATTGGGAGAGTCAGGAAGTAGAATGAAGCCATGTAACATTGCCTTTCTAGAAAAAGAACTGCTAGCTTAAAGCGGTTTCTTACCCCAAATGATTAATATATAAGGAATATAGACAAATATAACTTTTCTCATTATGCTCATTAACTGAATTTGAACATGTGTATAAAACAGATTAAAAAATATTATAAAAGTAAAGCCAATACCGGCCTTTTTTTCTAAAAAAACGCCAAAAATACAAAAATGATACAAAAACATGGACATTGACCCTTCAAAGGCACTTAGAATAATGTAATTTACCCCTTTAATTTGCATTCCTTTCTTTTTTTTTTTTTTGCCAGTCCTGGGCTTGAGCTCAGGGCTTGAGCACTGTCCTTGGACTTTCTCAAGGCTAGAGCTCTACCACTTGAGCCTCAGCACCACTTCCGGCTTTTTTCTATATGTGGTACCAAGGAATTGAACCCGGGTCTTCATGCATGCTAGGCAAGCACTTTAACCACTAGGCCAAACTCCCGGCCCTGCATTCTTTCTTGTAACCAAGATGGTCACTCAATATGAAAGTGCAAAGTGCATCCCGTCCCACACTTGGTGAGGCTCCTCTCCCCCTCCCTTGAGCCTTCCTCCTGTCTGCCCTCTCTTCCAGCAGAGCTTCCATCTCAGAGCCACCCTGGGCACACCTCTTTCCCCTTTCCCAGTCCTTGGCTGTCCTGTCAGGAAATTTCAGTTATTATCGTAAAGAACCCACTGCTGTACTTCCATCCGTGCCATACATTTTTGGTTCTGTATAATTTCCACCAACAGTCCAAGTTTATTACGTTCATTTTCAAACGTGTCTTTCAGGCATGTTAGTTCTCAACTGAAAACTTACCAGTACATAAAAAGCCACATTTCTAAAGCAGATAGAAAACTATTTCCAGCATACAATGCAAAATTGTTATTAATATTGCTGTCCCATCCTATCCCCCCAAAGATATTAAAGCTTTTACTCACAGTAATCTTTTCTGGAGATATTGCCTATATATTTTACTAAAGTGGTTCATTTACCCTATCCTTTTAATAATACTTGATAGCATTTTCAAATTCATTGATATGGGGAAGTGTATGAAAATATATCTTTGTGTGTGTGTGTGTATATATATATATATGTATATGTACATATAATGATAAGGCTATCCGTAATTCTTTTTTAACCAAGTCTTCTTATTTTGTTCTTAGTTATGCCAGCTATTTTTATTCATTTGAATTACGCATGAAGGATGATATTTATCAATTTATTTTTATTTTTTTCTTATTTTTGAATTTTTACAATTAATGAATTATAATTTTATGCTCTGTATGTTTTTATTCTGTTGAATGTAAAATAGTACATTATAAGTATAGTTTGGATCTCCACCCATATATTTTAATTCAGATATTATTTTAGTAAAATTTATGTTCATAATATTTAGTTTCAAATGGCCTGCCACTGGCATTTTATTGATTTCATCCTAAGATGTATTAAGATAATATATTGCCTTATGCTAAGTAGTTGAATTCTGTATATATATATAAATTTTTAATATCCAGCTTTATTGAATTGTTATCTAGGGATGTGGGTTGTACTGTCTTGGGTAATTTAGAAATTTATTAAAATTTCCTTGGAAAATTATACTGTAACAAAGGAAGCATATTGTGCAAATAAAACCTGTTTGGTTATGTTATCTACGTTTTTGAAGAATTTCTAAATCCTAAAGGAACTCAATAAGAAGTTGTCCATAGAAGGAAAAGTGGGTTACCATGGTCACTTTTGACATACTTTACGGTGAATCCATTAGAGAGACATCTAGAGATGCGTGACACAGCGATGCTGATATTGTATCATAAGTCACAATGTCACGCTGACCTTACCGTCACGTATTGCTGTGTAATGGCGGCTCACCACAGTTCCTTTCCTAAGTGGAGTCCTTATGAAAGATGGCTCAGGGGTGTGTGTGCGTGTGTGTGTGTGTGTGTGAACGTGTATGTGTGTGTGAGTGTGTGTATATGTATGTGTATATATGTGTATATATGTGTATATGTGTGTATGTCTGTATATATGTGTATATGTGCATATGTGTGAGTGTGTATATGACTGTGTATATTTATGTGTATATGAGTGTATGTATGTATGTGTATATATGTATATGTGCTTCTGTGTGTATGTGTATATGGGTGTATGTACATGTGTGTATACGTATGGATATGTATATATGTGTATCTGTGTGTGTATGTACATGTGTGTGAGAGCCTGTGCGTGTGCACACCGGGGTCCCAAGGCTGGAGCCCGGCCTGTCCCCTTGGCCTTGTCTGGAGGCTGGCCCTCTACCGCCTGGACCGCGGCTCCGCCCTCGTCTTCTGGTTATGCGGGATGAGAGGCACTGGAGCCTCCCTGCCATGCAGGGCCTGCACGGTGATCCTGGGCCCTCACACTTCTCCTCCTCCTCCTCCTCCTCCTCCCCTCTCCTCTACCTCCAGTTTCACCTCTACCTCCTCCACCTCCATCTCCTCCTCCACCTCCACCATCACCTCCATGCACACCGTGTCTGAAGGGTCAGCTGAGCAGTGCTGGGACACAGCAGGAGGGATCCCTGCTACACTGTTGGTGGGAGTGCAAACTCCTTCAACCACTATGGAAAGCAGTGTGGCAGTTCCTCAAAAGGCTAAACATAGAACTCCCCTATGACCCAGCAATTCCGCTACTTGGCATTTACCCAAATGTCCAGAAACAAGGACATACTAAATCCACTAGCACAACAATATTCATTGCAGCATTATTCACCATAGCAAAGATATGGAACCAACCTAGATGTCCCTCAGTTGATGAGTGGATCAACAAGTTGTGGTATTTGTACACAATGGAATTCTATGCTGCTGTCAGAAAGAATGACATCGCCCCATTTGTTAGGAAATGGAAAGACTTAGAAAAAATCATATTAAGTGAAGTAAGCCAGACTCAAAGGAGCTTAGGCTCAATGGTTTCCCTCATTTGTCATAATCTGTAGAAACCTTGGGCTCTCCTAGCAGGGATCTGCAGTAGAACAAAACCTTGATACAAAAGGCCATAGAGTATGACGCTAAATGAAAGGAACAAAAACCATTTAATGAGTGATTGTTGTCCTCAATGTACTATGTTATCTCTCATGTCTTTTGCTGTCCCTTGGGTATCTCATATTGTTACAGTATCTCACTTTGTTACCTGATATGGCGGATATATGCGTATTTGGTTATTTGAAATAGGATAGGGAAGGGGGAAACATGATGAGGATTTGCGGGGGAAGGGAAATGGGGACCAAGACATGAGAAAGGGTATCAATGTTTGTGAAGTAATGCACCTTCTATCTGGTGAAAATAATGTAACCGCCGGGACTCTCAGCACCAGCCCCAGTTCCTGCACGCTTCTCCTTCTCACACCACGGAAACGGGGCTCGCCGACAGAATCACGGTATTCCATTCTTAAGTCCCATGTTTATTATCATGAAGTAGTAGAACAAAATGTTTGCAAGCATCGTGGCGTCTTGGTCAGTATCACCCCTGCAGGAATAATGTTGCTCTTTACACTGGATTTCCATTAGCAGGTGTCAAATGGGCCAAATGATGGGATCTGTGACATGTGACACCTGCATACTCTGCACGGTGATCGCCTTTCTGGCCAATTACACTACCCATGAAACTTCAGATTGTGAGACCCCGAGGTCAAAGTTCCTATGGCGTTTCTGTCAGTTCAAGCGACATGCCCTGGTATCGTTGCTGTGTGCACACGCGCACGCACGCACACACACACACACACACACACACACAAAATGTGCTCTTCTTACACTGAGGAAACCCAGGAATTGTTATGAACGAAATGAACCTCATCTGAGGAAATCTTCATCACAGCAAATCACAGGCAGGGAGCATTTTTCCTCTGCAGCTATTGTGAAGGGAAAGCACTCAGGTCTACATCCCCCATTCAAATAAAGATGCATTTAAACCTCTTTTGTATTCCTTCAATAAATGGTAAGTGTTTTGCAGGGTAGAGTTCTTTTAATTCAAAAACGTGGCATTATTGGATATTGCTGCAATTCTCCTTATGTTTTAGGCAGACATACTAAAACACTCTTGTTCCAAAATAAGTGGTTCTGTAAGAAGCAGTCGACATGGAGCGTGTATAATGTTTCGTCTTTATTTTTACTGTGAACAGCGTCGGCTTTATCAACTCAGAGCCAGTGGCTTTTGGGCAATTATCATGAATACTCATAAATTGTGTTCATTTTCCATTTTTTCCTGCAAATAGTCAATATCAGAAGTGCAGCAAAGAAACATTATCAGCATACCTCTGTGCTCTTCTTTCTCTTGTGTCTGCTTTTTCTGGGCCACGGTGATTTATGTGCTTTGTAGCAGAATTTGAAGACATGATAATGGGAACTGTTTGATGCTTTCTCTCATGGTCAAAGCCCGGTGCTGGGGAGGCGCCCACAAAGATGGCATGCTCAAAACAGCTATTTTCAAGTCACGTGAGAGCGAATCAGAAAACATCTTCTTACAAAAACAGTAAGTAAGTGTTCAGGCTTCTTTGAGGGAAGCAAACTAAAATTCCTAGTAGCAGCAAAAGGACTTGATGGGAACCTGTGGCCCTGTCCGTGCTCCCTGCTTCCTTTTACCCAGTGGATCTTTCCTTCTGACCATCCAGGTGTGGGCAAGGCTGGGAGTGAGGGGGCGGGTGCCTCTTCCCCAGGGCCAGGACCCTCGCCCCTCCCTCACGTGGCGTGAACTGCCACGTGTACTCGGGTATTCAGCAGGCAGCAGAGCGGAAGCCTGGAACTAGAACACGCCTGTGATAGTCCTAACTGGGGATCTTCATTGCTAAACACACAGAAGCACACGGAGTGAAATCGGCAGGAACTCCAGACACGGACCAAGATGTCCTCATCAGGTCCCGTGTGGACTTCGGCTTTTGTTTGTCTGTTTCTCGAGGTTTTCTGAGCCTTGCGTCTTGTACACAGACTGTTTTTGCTCTGTGAAGGGAAAGAGAACACAGCAGCAGCAGGACAGAGATGGATCTAAGGCAACAGTGACACTCACGTGACACTACATCTGAAGGGAACAACACAACTGGGGAGGGGCCACGTGGGAGGGAAGGAGGGGTGAGGCAACAGAATTCAAAACAAACGTACTCCTTATCTTACTCATGTAAATGTTGCCCCCTGCTCATCTCCTTTTCAACAAAGATAAAGATTTAAAGGTGTGCACAAGCACTTACAAATCGCGACAAATTCTGTTATAAAGGAAGGCCCATCTCAGGGGTCGCCCTGCCAGCCTGGGCGAGACGGGAAGACTTGCACAAGTACATGTCTACACATTCATTTTTTTTGGCATATGTGCAGCTACCGGAGCTTGAATTCAGGGCCTTGGGCTCACACTCCATTTTGTTTAAATGCTAGTTATTTTTGAGCCACAAAACCATAGGAAACTAATGAGCTTACTAATGAGTACTGTGATCTTCTTTTTGCAGGCTAAAATAGGAAAACACAAACAGCAAAAAAAGAAAAAACCTTTAGTCTCAAAACCTAATGCAAGCCAAGGTTATTCTTCAAGGTTAAAGAATTGCTGGGTTCTAACCATTGGCTTATTCCTTTAACCTTGTCTTCTCTGGAGGCTGAGTCTCAAGTACTGGGATTTGAAGACTATCAGGGTAGGAAAGTCCATAAGATTCTTATCTCCAGTCAATCAATGAAGTCCACAGTAGAGCTGTGGCACAGTGCTAGAGCACCAGCCTGCAGCAAAGAAGCTGAGGGATAGTGCCCAAGCCCTGAGTTCAAACCCCAGTACAGACCACACACACACACACACACACACACACACACACACACACACACACACACACACACACACACACACACATTCAACAGGGCTAAAAACTAAAGCCAAGTATACAATTGACTGTATTCATTTTTTTGGAGAGGATTTTGATTTTATTTATTGGGAAGGAAATTCAAAAGAACTGCACATTTTTATAGAATGTTAATTAGGGTATTAGCAAAAATTAGAAACTTTTGAACATTATGGGCATAGTTAATACATTAGGGCACCTAATAAAATAAGGAATATATATTCTCCACAATATAAAAACAATTGATCATTAAGTTTAGTAAATATTGTAGTCTTGACCCATCACAGAAGTTTCAGAACTTGTCAACAAAATCTTCATTATCAGTACAAATACTCTTTGCAAATTATTCAGAGTTAATTGCTATTTTTCTGACTATTTTCAGACTAACAGGTCACTGCTCCCCGATTCTAGATGGCTACTTTAAAGAAATAACACCTTGAGAATAACAACACATTTATTCTTAACTCATAAATCCGTGTTCTTCAGAAACATATGATAAATAAATTCTGCTGCTGTTTTCTTGAGTGTTGAATTCCTCTTAAAGATAGGTGTGATTACAAGACTCTATTTTCATGTGTTCTTCTTTCTTTTGGTCAGGTTTCTGGTGACATTGCTCCTGGAAATTTTTTTCCTTCCACCTGGTTCCTTAATTTTTTTTTTGGCTGAGAGAAAGTCTCAAGACGAAAATATCAGTTTTCTTAATTCATTCTGTCTTATTTTGTTGTGATCTTTTGAAAGTGCTTATAAATCATCAATAGCTGTCAAAATTCGAAGTGGTGTATTCTACAACTGAATGCTTTCAAGGCCACGTCACTGCAGAGTGACTCTCCTGGGTCCACACTCCCTGTCACCACAGCGTGCCTTCTCCCTCGGAGATGCCCCTTCTCATGTACTCTGTAACCCGAAGTCGACATGCATAACTCATGTGGAGGTGAGTCACTATTACTGATTACTTTGTAGTGAATTTTTATATGGCCGTCATTGTTTCATTTGCTGACATGTTCCTGAATGGGTACGAGGTTAGTTTTCTATGTACATATGATTTAAAGCACCAGAAATTCCCATGGTTAAAACCAATTCTGACTGTAACATGAATTTTGATTACCTCATGAAAAAAAAGCACATATGCATCAAAAAGGCAAATAGAAAATAACTATGGCTATTGAGGGAAAAATACGATATACCCGAGAAACGTTAAATTTTGAGTTTTGAAGAGATTGGTGCCAACCCAGGTGTGTGTACGTGATAAATCTATGTGTCCACCAGCGGTGGCCGGTCTGCACACGCGAGGGTGGCACGTCCACAGGTGTGTGCATGCCCGTACATGCACACACACACCACACACACATGCGCACAGCACATATCCACATGCACGCCCGATGCGGCTGTGTGGGGATGAGGGGTTTGACCCTGGAGGTAGAGAAGGCTGAACAAGGCAGTGATGAAAACCCCTTCCTCCCTCTACTGCGGGCATTTCCAATGCTTGTGAACCTCCCCATATCTGGACGTATTTGCCATTTACCCACCGACGAATGGAGCGTCCAGGGCGCCTCCTGGCCTCCCCACCATTCCTGCAGTGATGCCAACGGCTCTGGACGCACGCAGCCTTCTCTAACTACCGAGCCAAGCAGGGGCCGAGGGAAAGCCTGTCCAGCGCCGTCCCCCGCCGACCCGGCCTGTCGTCCACAATCATCCTGAGCCCTGGCCCGGGATGGCCGCCTCGCGGTCAGCGCGACCAGGCCAGGTCCACCCTGGTGCTCTTCCCTGTTCTTCCCGGCACGCGTGCGGTTTACAGATGAGAATTCTCGCATTATTGGGATCTCATTAATGTGAAGAATTTAAAGGTGTTTTTTTTTTAAGAAAACATGTGTCTTAGTAATCACGAGCAGCACAAGGGAGTTTTATTATGATTTTTTTATTCAAAGAATCCAGATCAAACTCATCCCAGCTTCCGTTCTCCCTCATTCTTGAGCCCGCTTATTAAGAGGAATTTCAGCGACACCGTGTTTCTATTTTTATACATGCTTGTAAGACTCTTCTAGCAGAGCACCCTCCCTCACCCTCTCCGGAGCCCCGTCCACGTCCCGTCAGCAGGCTCACACCAGAACCTACTTTAATTTAATCTCAGGCCTTTTATCGTGCAGTCTCCACACGTACAGACGCCTCCCGTGCATATCTGACATTTTAATCAGACCAACTCTCCACCTCTCTCCCTTCTCCCTTCCCTCACCTGACCAGTGAACGGAGAAATCTGATGTTGTCCAAGACTTTCTAGACTGAGTTCATCACATTTCTGACTCTCAGAGCTAAGCATTCCTAAAATAGTTATTTTGAAAACCCACATTGCTGTGGCCTTTTCCACCACAAGATTTACTTCCTTCTCCCTTGAATTTTCTTGAGAATCGCCTGCCTGGCCATCATCCCTTCTCCACTCAGAGGCCGCATCAAGGATTATAACTTCCCACGTGCAAGTGAACAGAACCACATGCTGCTCTTTAGTACCACTGAAGTTCTTTCAAGATCTGTGGCTTTTATTTGTCTAACTTCTACTTGAAGGTTACTCAAATAAGAGTTCCTGGCTCAGAAGCTCTCCGGAGGGACTCAGGGTCTGAGGCCAGTCTCTGTGGACAGCCCCTGCCCTCCTGGGGCCCCTGGCCTGTCCACGGTCTGCAGCCACGCAGCCTGAGCCACCTAGATACGGGCTCCCGAGCTGAGGAAAGTTGCTTGGGGTTGGTTTGCCACGTGGCTGTGTGTTTGTTTGTGTGTTTCTTTCTTTTTGTTTTACTCCATCTGGACGTTCTCTCACTAAGCACTGAGCTCATGTAGTTGTGCATTAGAAAAGGCTCCTGGAAAGTGCGCACAGTGGCTCATCAGAAAATTACAAGCACAGTTGTGATGAGATGTAGTAAACCTACACACAAAGGTTAGACAGACACATACGCAAAGGAGATGAAATCAGTGTGAATCAGTCTACTGATCAGGTAAATGCAATCCAAAGCTTGGAAGGTAGAGAATCAACCTCGGGTACAACAGAAAAGTTGGAGAAGGAAGCAGACCACAGACAGACAATGGAATACCACTAAGCCTCACAGATAAAGCACAACCTGCAAATGTGACGGGATGAAAGACCTTGCTTCCTCAGAGAGGGGGAAGGGAGATGCTGGGGCTACTACCCATGGATGTACAATTCCGTTACTTCTGCGGTGTGATCAGGTTGACCCTGGGTTTCTCACAGGCACCCACACACCTTTGCTCTCAGGTGGCCTTGCTTCCTCTCATCCCTGAGAGAAGAATGTCCTCTATAAAATCCTGTATCCACCAAGCATGAGGCCTGCTCCACACAGACCCACAGGGAAAGCAAGATTTATCTGCAATACCATTCTCTCACAACTTTTGATGTGACCATAATATAACCATGCATCAAAACCATAATAATGTTATTATAATTTAAGGTTTCTTCCAAGAATGAGAAAAATTCCCCAGTGTAATCCATGTCAGTAGCAAAGTAAAAGATTTACCACACACTTCTGTCACTGGGCTGAGAAAATTGATTTTATAACATTTGGCAGATATTTCTAATAGACACAGGCTAGAAAGGGCTTACATAAATATGATAAAATCTATTTACTGGAAAACAACACTAAATATTACTCTAAATAGCAAAACACTGGAAGCAATCCATATGAACTTGCTATAAATTCCTAATGCAACTATTAATATCTGCATGTGCATTGGAAATGACTGACAGAAGATGCCTGTGGAATATTTTAGGGATGGATAATACACCAAATATCTTATAAGGAAGAGGTGTTATCCTCAGTCTCTTCTCTGGAAATCAAGTAAAGCAATAAGAACAAGTTGTGTTCCTTGTCACATGAAGGCAGATAGAGTCTGAAGATATTAAATACAAATGGCTACTGAAGTCGATTAAACCTGGAGGAGGTTACACGCGAACGAGTGTGAAGACTTACTCTGCCCAGAGCTGAAGGGCCCCAGCTAACAGGAGGGACTAAAATACAGATTCCCCAAAAGTAAAAGAGGAACCCAGAGAGGCTCCCATTTTTAATGAGAACATAGGAGCCAGCCCAGAATGTTCTCAGAGAGACAGAAAGAGCACCAGGCAGTGGACAGCAAGGAATTCAGCTCCGAGGAGTCCTCTGTGAACAAAGCACACTCTCAGATCCAGGGTGTGCCCTGTGAAATTCAAGGACTTGGGCCTGTGTGGCCTCGGATGAAACAGAAAAGCACAGCATGGAAGCTGAAGCTCCCTGTTCTCTGCTCCACTCTGTGCACAGAACATGGAAGATGGAGTTTCAAGGAGCACAGAGGCCAGGCTTATTTTCAGGAAGCAATTTTTCTCTTGATCTTCAGATTGAACCTTTCTATTAAAATAAGAAACTTCTGAAAATTAGTTCAGCAGGAAAGAACATGTTCAGTAATGAGTCGTAGTGTAATTCATATTAGAACACTCTTGGAATCTTACTTGTAGATCAATTAGCAAAAATAGAAGACAGGCACAGCATTCAAGCTGCCAAACATTCATTGTGTGGAGAAGAGGAGGGCGTGCACGAAGCCATTCCCTGAGAACTGCAGGCATCCACGGCCACCCTGGGTGACTGTCACTCAGCTCCAGGAAATAAAATCAGGCCACTGGATGTAGGAAATTTGGCCAAAATATTCGTGATTATAGATGACTGGAATACACAGCTGATTTTGATGACAAGAAAGAGAGGGATCGTGTTTGGGACAAGCCTGCAATGCTGAAAATGCAAGAGTTTATACATGGCTGTATAAAATATAATACTTCATTACCTTGTCCATTACATTTTTATATACTCTGGTATTTTCCAGTTCCCAGTAAATATATATGTACAGAAATTCATTAAAATGCCTGATATCTTTAAAGGCCTAATAGCAATTACAACTTGTTGACTTATCTTCTCTTTATGTTTTGTTTCTTCAAAAGAACAAGCCATATTTCTACCTTATTTTCATGGAATAGTTCTGCCTGTGTGGGCTTTGGCTACTTATTTGGGCTTGGTTTTGGTTTTGAAAGACACCAGGAAATACAGAGATACCTACCTGTTTCCTGCTAAGAATTGCCGGTATTCTGCCCATTGACGGGAGTCAGGCTGAGCTCTTGGCCGGGTCGGGGTGAGGTGTGGTCTCCAGGCTGTCCGGCCGCCTCCTCTACAGGGTCAGGACTCCTGAGTCCTTCGTGAAGCCACCAAGGTCCTTCTGCAAGGCTCTGTGCAGGACTGGGCGAAGGTCGCAGGAGGCAGCCGGAATCCCCACCAGCTGGCTTGCCTTGCACTTCACATCCACCTTGTTCTTGATGGACACACGCTATGGCCTGGCCCAGCTAATGGCCGGGAGGGCTCAGCCATTCTCATGGCGTCTCCCTGTGACACCTTGTGCAGCGCTCAGCCCCCCGCCTGCCCGTCTTCCTAACCTCTGACTGGAGTTCTGCCTCCCGGCTCTTGAATTGTGTATTTTAGAGGCAGGTTCCTTCAGATGTGACTCCTGCAAACAATTTTGCCCAGTCTGTGGCTCTTCTTCTTACTCTTGACATCCATATTTTCACCAGAAATCTCTGTTAGCTATTCACAAGACCAGCGTCATCACTATATACATTGAAAGAGGGACAAGGAGGGGAGAGACCTAAGTTACATTTTGGTGAGTGGAAGGGTGGACTGTCTGGAATCACAGACACCACCGCGAGGGCAGGAGCTCACATCCACACGCAGATTGGAGACATTTTCAACTCACAAACACAGCCCAGAGAGATGAACTGTCATGTTAATTCACTTACTGCACTTGATTCCGTGGCCTGTGACATAACTTAGTACTGCACTGCGTGTAGCTGGCATCCCCCAAGGGACACCGGAGTTTCCATCCACGCACTCAGAACTTAGATCCTTGTTCCTTTAGGCCACACACAGAACGTGGCCTATATGGCCCAGACTAAGGCTCTTGGCAAAAGTAACGACCGGCTGGCTGCTTCCCATCCGGAGGCCTGCTGGCCTTGAGGAGTGGAACGAGGATGGCATGGGAGGCCAGCTCAGGGACGCACTGCAGAGTGAAAAACCGTGCTCCTGGCCTCTCCCTGAGATCGTCAGGGAAGATGTCTTCAGGTGTCTTTTCTACTATGTTGTTAAAATTCATTTATAAATAGTCAACACAGATTCACAAAGTAGCCGCGCAGAGTATCACACGAACCTAAGAATAAAGAACCTTTTCCATGCATGGGCAACACGAACGCTTAGGCAGATGAACCTCATCATAACTTAATTTCCTAGTGAGAATCTTTTTCAATGCAACTATTGTCTTGTTATACTCAATGAACTCATGTTCCTTGCATGCAAGCATCTGACCTGTGAAGGAAAACACTTATTTTCAAACACAGACATCTAAGCTATGTCAACTAGAAATTTGGTTTAGAAATAGAAATTTGGCTTCATGGCCTTTTATATCTTTCTGTCACATTATATTATTAACTTGGAAATCTCACTGTAAACTTCATGACATGGGCATTAATTAGCAGTGTTGATCAGGAAATTTTCCCCTTAATACCAGACACAGTATTTAATTGTTTAATTAATGTTCAAATACTTTAAACTTTGGCACACTATTGAGACAATTGTATGACATTAATTTGTACTTAATGTGGATTAGCACAGTAGGCTGAAAACTTTCTTTTATTCCTGCGGATGAAAAGAAAATATTGATATAGAATTACGAGATACACTGGCAAGTTCTTGTAACTATTCTAAAATAGAAACTTTTATCAACAAGGAAATATACACTTAGATTTAAGAAACAGTGCACAACTTAAAGCTACCAAGAGATTCTGTATTATTATGCAAGGTAAACTATGCAAAGAAAATTTCTTCCAAATTGGGTCATCTTAAACCAGAACTAAGGAGACCTGCAGGAGAACTCGGGTAACTGAGTCAGAACGCCATCTCTTCAAGGTCAAACAAGGCCAGCCCTGAAGTCTCCCCGTGTGGCCTGCATAGAGAGAAATGCCCTGCTCATTTATTCCGGTTGGGAACAGCTGCATGAACTTGGGTCGTGTGTGAGACTAGAAATACCATCAGGACGCCTGCGTTGCTTCTGGTGGTTACCTTTCCCCTGCTCCTCTCTTTCTACGTCATTTCTCCCATCCCTGGTGAAGAGGGTTCCTTCAGTACGGCACTCCTCGCTATTTAGCAATGTGTGAATGTGCACACGCTCTGATGTAGGCTGGTGGACAGGTTCCTGCTTTGAAAACCACCAAACTAAACCAAGGAAGAAGTGGACAGAGTCCACGCTGCTGCTCGAGAACTGTGGGAGGAGATTTTCCTGCAGGCCACGTGGCTGAAGCCTTCGCTTCTGTGTCAGGCTAGGGTGTGGCTTTTCCCTACCAGAGCTCCACGGGGCCCCTGGACAGCAGAGGCATGGTGTGGCTTTGGGGCTGGGCCCTTCTGCTGGCCCCCTGTGGCTCCCTCTTCTGACTGCGACCCCCCACTGGCCAGCGTCCATTGTGAAGTCTCCACAGAGGGCCAGCTGCTGGCCCAGCAGCTCAGCTTCCCTTTGCTTCCCTCCTCTGGCCACATCTGCTCACTGCAGGGCCATCTCCTGGCTCAGCCTTCTTGGGCAGTCACTTGTCTTTGACCCTGACTCCGCTTGCTCAGTGGATGGCTCATTCAGTCGTAAAGGCACCCGATGAGTGTGACATGGTGACTCTCTCTGCAGACGACGAGGATGAGTGGTCGTGCACAATGGCACACTGCCCCCGCCGCGTCAGTCTAGGGGAAAGTGGGGGAGAAAGCAGAGATTGCACAAGACAGGACCCCAGTCACTCCACCACCCTGCGTTTCCTGGGTCCCCAACATCAACCGGCCCAGGGTGTCTCTGGGATCTCCCTCTGTTTCATGGCTGTGTCAACAGAGCACGGAATTTGCTCATTTGTTGACTCTTTCCTGTGCTTCTGTGTCAAGCGGGAGCAGGAGTAGTGCTAAAACTTTCTGTTACCAAGGGTCCAGATCAATCTGGGACGTTTTCTTACGTCATAAACATGGCTCTCGCCCTTCTATTGTATTAAAGAAGAACTGAAAAAAATGAGGCAGAAGATCACATACTCCGGGCATGAGAATGATCAGAAGACAATATTCTCAGGGCAAGAGTATGGTGTTCGAGTCCTTTTCATTTTCAGGGCTTCTTCTCTGCCTCAGGGGTGGAATGCCACACCTCACAGATGAGGACTGTGAATTGTTGGTGTGTTTCTGGGTTTTACTCAGAAAGCTGTGACCATTTCCCAGGGGCCCTGGTGTCTCCTCTACCTTTCCAGTTACGTGGGTTTTGATCTTACATTGAGGCCTTTGATCCATCTTGAGTTGATGGTATTTGAGGATCTAGTGTCAGTTTTCTGCATGTGAACACATTTTAAAAACGATTATTTTCCTTCCTGGTCAATTTGATTCAGGAAGTGATATTGTTAATATGATTCAGGAAGTGATATTGTTGATATGGGTTCTCTCTCTTCAATGAAGATGACCACATAAACACATGAGGGTGAGCAGACAGAAGCTGTGATTTTTTCTGCAGCAAGTAAAATCAGTTGTTATCAAAATTTAGCCAAACATGGACAGTGAAAGGGGAAATGCTGTATATTTTATAGTGACAAGAAAGTGTTTGGGTTGGGAATAATTAATTGTCTTTAAAACAGCAGGGGTTCACTTAGATAAATAACAAGCATTTACACATGCTTACAAAAGAAAAGTGAGATAAACCTACCAGCAGCTACTAATTGGAGAACAAAGGCTGTAATAACACTTGTGCGCCATCTTTATTTTCAGATCTATCACTAAAATGTGTTCTTCTCTATAAATAGCAATAAAGCTGCTGTTGATTAAATGCTAACTGTTGTGAAGGCGGTTGTAAAGTTAGTTTGCAATAGCAATGAACCTTACTTTGAAATATGAAGTACGTAAAATCTGAAAATACTGGGCTCTGAAAGAGTATTTATACACAAAGAAAATGCAGAAAATGCTGCACTTGTGTAAATCTTGCTGCAAGTGGAAACATTTCTATGTCCTTGTGTTAAACTGGCATATAAAATACTAATATACTCAGATTTAGTTTTACTACCGCTTAGCCAAAACTTTTCAGTATAATTTTAACATATTACAAAATACATAAAGACATAAGGAGAATGTTAGTTGAGAATGAATTCAGGAAATATATACATATTCTGGCTTATTCTCGTTGAGAAATGTACGCACACATTCAGAAATGATCCAGAACCGTTCGTGTTTATCCACAGGCACTACAACCAAAAGAAAATATTGGGATTTAACTTGACTCCAGTTTTTAGTAAAATGATCTTCCTATCACAGATAATAACTCCAGTGCATATCACCGTCTTGAATTGTTGTAAGAATAGACTGATAAAGCTTAACTCTTCTTATTTATTTGTGGAGAGTTATATTGCTCTTGTGTCTCAATTTACAATAAAAATTAGGCCTCCCTAATTTTATGTAGCTAGGAGGAATTGCTTACTGGGAAGAGGAAAACCCAAACAAATCTTTCACTAGACATTTTGTCTCACTTTAATTCTAGACACTCTTCTAGACAGAGGTATAAGATTTAAAGACAATTAACAGCAAATGAAGACTAAAAAGTAACCTTCTCTTAAATTGCTGAATGTATTGTGGAAACATATTTCTGAAGATAAAATATCAAAATATCAGTTTGCAGAAAGCAGTGGAAGAGTGACCCTGTGTACTTTGCTTTTCCGTTAAACATCGATGAGTGGTAAATGACGTTTCTGCCTGGCCCTCTCCCAGGGAGGGCTCTCCAGCTGGGGTGGCAGCCACTCTCCTTATGGCCTTGGCCTGGCAAGCGTGCAGCCAGCTTGTCCACTTCCATGCTTGCAGCAGAGTGTCGCAGCGGCTCCTCCATGGCTTCCCCGGTCCTTACCCACACACTCCAGGCAGTTTTCTGGAATGTCCATTCAGGGGCTGCCCTTGGGTGCTGGGGGATCAGAGGGCCGGTGCTCTGGGAATCACTGAGGCCATCACACTCTAGACTTACGTATCTGTCTGTTTATTTCAGATAAGAGAACACTTGACGAAAGATGAACACTATTGAATATATTTAAAACAAAAACTATGACAAATAAAGTTTAAATGTTTGTAAGAATTACCATTGGTTGGATAATTATAACTTTTAGATTTCCTTTGCATTAAACCCTTCAGTTATTCACCTGATCTTTTTGTATAAAATAGTGCCTCAAACAGAGACCTCATTTATTACAATAATATAACAATCCCATACCTCAAAGAAGTAGAAAATAATTTTAAGGTAAGAGATTCAATAAGGTTTCAGAAACAATTGTGATCTAATACTTGCTAAATACATACTTCCAAGTGACCCTAATTCTGAACGGTTTCCATTTGATTTCATGAAAATACTAGTACGTTTTTCTCACACGTCTGCGTAAACTGAGGCATAGTTGTGAGGAAAAATGCATGTACACGTTCTGTAAGGTAGGAGAGCAGAGCACAGATCTCAGCTAATTGTCCTGCCTGCACTGGCGCACGCGGCAGGGATGGCTCCCGTGGGCACAAATGTATTTCATCACGCCGTGGTCCTGAAACCCGCTGGTACTCAAGCAACTTCTCCTATTAGGCCAGTGAGTTCCAGAAATCCACTGTTCTGGCCATGGTGGGTAGCTCTTCTTATCAACGTAAAGAGTTTTCACACTTGAGTCTTCAGAAGTGCCCTTATCTATGAACAGAGAAAATAGACCTGGATTCTTATCTGTCCTTTTAAGGCCAAGACTGTGATAAGATTACTTTTCACTGGAGAGCCTCACTGATTTCTGTCCTCTCATATTTTCTCTGTAAAATAAGTTAAACCTCGACGGCTTTTATTCTCCAGTGATATAGTTAATTCTTTTCCTTCCCTGTGGCTAGTTGTATGAAGAGGGAAGGACTGGTATCCTAAACGAAATGCTAGTAAGAATTTCTTTCAGAAGATCTTTTAATTATTATGGGCATTTTGATTCTTACAGGGACATTTTGATTTGTGAGACAACTAAAACTTCTTGACTCATTACAGAAATATTACCAATGAAATAAAAGGATGAGAAATAATGATTTCACAGTCCTTTTCCTTTATTGCCCATAATCTCACATTGGTGTAAGTTGCAGTTCCACAGAAGGTGAATGCATTGCTGCTCAGGAGCATCTACAAGCAGCATTTCCAACTTACAATGTGGAAGAGCTTTGGTGTAATTCTGTTTCTGGGACACCAGCCTTTTCTTTATCCCCAAATTGAGGAAAAACTTCCACTTTTCCCAATCAGATGCATTGTCATTTTAGTGTTAAGATAATATCCCTTGGGGAAAACACATACAACATTTTCATGGTGTACGTACTCAGAATAGTTCAAAGTAATTAAACAGTCATTATAAAACATGGTCCTCAGAGATGTCTGTTTCACAGACACAGATTTTTCCTAGTGGGAAATATTTGCAATGAAATGAGGTTAATGAATTCCTAAATGTCAGGAGTATGCTAGAAATAATAGTTCATGGGCTTTCTGAGTGCTTATTTGTTCTCAAACCTACATATGATTTCCTTCCTCTTCTGTAGAATTCACTGTGTTAGCTGATCATTTCATGGACCAGAGTCAATGACAGTAAAATACTCTGCAGCAGTGTTGGAATGGACACCTCCGTGACTGTGGCAGGTCTGGAAAGAAAGTCGGGGGTCAACAGACACAGCCTCTGTGACTTTGAGAAAAACCACAAGAAAATGGAAGAAAAAAAAAAACCAACAACATGGAGGCCACGGAAATGAGTGCTAGGCCCCTGGCTTCCTTCCCAGTCCCTCTGGGGAAGTAAACAGCTCATGGTCCGCCTGCGTCCTCAGAGAGCCAGATCTGATTTTATTTCCCACGTCTATTTTCTGAATAGTTTTAGAATACGTTTTTTTTTAACTCTAGGTATTATAAATATCAACGTTGCCTCGAGAAACGCTTGCCGATGTGATCCTCTACCAGAGAGTCTCCGTGCCTCTCCTGACCCCGGCCACGACCCCCGTGTCTGTTGGCATAGCCTCAGAAGATCCCAGACTGTGCTCCCGCTTGTCTTTTCCAGCACAACCTCTGCATTCAAACGGCACACCTACTCTAAGTCCCTTGTCGGCAAAATTTCCTACTTGCAAAGGGATTGTGGAGACAATTGCTGTCCTCTGGCTTTCCTTTCCTTTCCTGATGTTTTAGAGCATTTTGAAAATGATCATGAAATCAGCTGTGGCGTGAGCTGCCGTGTGACCACCAGATTTCTCATTTCACCTTTCCAAATGCATCTATTAACCTCTTCCTCAACACTGTTGCATTTTGGCATAGCTATTATGGGGAAATGATTGTGTGATGGTTTATGGTAATGGAACTCCAGTCCCAGAAAGTTAGAAAAAATTATAATTTGCTAAAGTATAAAAAAGAAAGACTTTTACCTGCTGGTGTAGCCATTGGCTCACTATAAAAGTGAGAACTGTTTGATGGTAGGGCATGCTCTCATATCATAATTTCATCAAGGGACAGCTGGGAAATAGTGAACCAATGTAATATATATGTTCTTTAAATGCACACATGCACAGAAATACATACGTATAGAAGTATACATATGAGTATATGTGTGTAGAAGTAAGTATATAGAGAGAAGTATATATGTATATGTACATATATATATATTTCACATGTGTATTACACAGAAATATGCTTCTAGAGCTCAGAAACACCTAAAACCATTTTGGTAAACAACAGGAACAGCAGGTGTGTCAGGAAATTACAGTAGGGCTGAAATATTCCTACTGATACAGCCAGCAAACCACCAGGCACTGAGCCGTGCTCATCTGGAGCACACGAGCAGAGACGCACCTGTGGGGATGCCACGTTTGTATAAACGTACCTTACAAACCTAATCTCCAAAGTAACAACCATCCCATTAAAAGATGGGCCAAAGACTTAGAGTCTTCTCTGAAGAAGAAACAAAAATGGCCTATAGACACATGAAGAAATGCTCCACATCTCTAGCCATAAAAGAAATGCAAATCAAAACAACTCTAAGATTCCACCTCACTCCAGTTACAATGGCCAGGATCAGGAAAACAAATAATAACAGATGCTGGAAGGGATGTGGCCAGGACGGATCACTACTGCACTGTTGTGGGAGTGCAAACTCGCTCAACCACTATGGAAAGCAGTGTGGCAGTGCCTCAAAAGGCTAAACATAGAACTCCCCTATGACCCAGCAATTCCACTACTTGGCATTTAGCCAACCATCCAGAATGTAGGGCATACTAAATCCACTAGCACAGCGATGTTCACTGCAGCACTATTTACTATAGCAAAGATATGGAACCAACCTAGATGTCCCTCAGTTGATGAGTGGATCAACAAGTTGTGGTATTTGTACACAATGGAATTCTATGCTGCTGTCAGAAAGAATGACATCGCCCCATTTGTTAGGAAATGGAAAGACTTAGAAAAAATTATATTAAGTGAAGTAAGCCAGACTCAAAGGAACATAGGCTCAATGGTTTCCCTCATTTGTCATAATCAGTAGAAACCTTGGGCTCTCCTAGCAGAGATTTGCAATAGAGCAAAACCTTGATACAAAAGGCCATATAGTAGGACGCTAAATGGAAGGATCTCTAGGATATAGAAACATAAGCCATATAATAAATGATTGTTGTTCTTAATGTACTATGTTATCCTTCATCTCTTTTGCTGTCCTTTGGTTATCTCATATTGTTACAGTATCTCACTTTGTTACCTGATATATTGGATTTATTTGCATTTGGTTATTTGAAATTGGATAGGGAAGGGGGAAAACAAGATGAAGGGTGGGGGTGAGGGGGGAGGGAAATGGGGACCAAGACATGTGAAAGGGTATCAATGTATGGGAATTAATGCACCATCTATCTGGCAAATATCATGTAACCCTTCTATTAATTACAATAAAAAATATATGAAAAAACGTACCTTATGTTTAAATGGTGCACAGCGTTAACAATGGTCCCCTGTGACTGTGTGCATACATTTTGGATTGCATTTTACCCTTCCTTTACATTGTATCCCTCTCAGAGTATGCCATAATATGTCACAACAGTCCTGTCTCTTTCTTATAAACTGAATTTCCTGTTTACAGCAAGAAACTGTGTTTGTGTAAATGGGCATATAGACTAAGGAGAGTGAGAATGGAACGAAGCTCAGAATGGCGATATGTATGACACAGGTTGACTCGGAACGTTAACTTCATAGAAAATGTCTTTCCCCCACCCTGTGGCACTACACTGACGTGCGCGTTCATATTACTTGCATTTTTAATTTTTAAAGAACCGCTGGACAAACCTGTCAATACTGATCCATCTTATCTTTGAAGTGTGATTATGCAAGTTGGCTTTAGATAGGATTCCAGCAGCATCTCCATAAATACAGAGGAGGGGGTTTGTTATGGGAGTCAGTTGAATGCATGTGGCAGCGGGGAGGCCCAGCTCGCTGTCTGTGAGTACGGCTGGGAAATGGAGACTCCACCAGCTCCGGGATCCGTGCTGTAATGTGGCTGCGGTGCCAACGTCTGAGAGCCTGGAGGTGGAAGGACCAAGGGTGGGAAAAGCCTGGAAATCCAGGGAGATGAAGGGCACGGAGGGAGGAGAGGAGGCAGGGCTGGGGGAGAGGAGGAGTGTATTCTTCCAGGGGCTCTCTCTTTGTCTCCACCCATGACATAATGGCCCACGGCAGAGAAGACGCCCTGCTCTGGACAATACCACCCAGCTGCGTAACACCAGCCGGGGACACGACAGGCCTGGCCACTGCCCAGGGACGCCGCCCTCCCAGACTCCGGCCCGTCTGGCCCTGGCCGGTTGTGAAGGCGTTCATTTGGCCAAGCCAGTGGATGCAGACGCCCCACCCTGCCAGACTCATCACCCTTCTCATCTCATCTCCGTTCAGACCACATCCCCTGCTTTAACTTTGCATTTCCATCTCCCTGGCCAGCGTCCGCCCTCCCTCTGCCCCTGGCTTCTCACTCGGGGTTGGGCCTGTTTTACATTCCCATCATCCATTAATGTTGTAGAGGATGCTAATTGTTCAAAGGCAGTTCACCTTTGATAAGCAAAACTCCTAATTCATGAGACTTCCACGTGTGTAATGAGCCACCTCTAGCTGGATGTCGAATTAAAAGCATAAAATCATCACTCACGGGCTTACTAATTAGGAGGAACTCATCTTCCTAGCTTGTTCTTCACTACCAAGCCTCCTTACTCAATCGAGTGCAGCCCCCGAAGACGTGCTGCAGCGGGGGCGCAGAAAATGACGAGACCTCGGGTGGATCAAATTGCAGAGGAAAAGGTGAGAAAGGAAAGCATGAAAGAAGGAAGCTCCACCGCATTGCCCAGGTTGGTCATTATTAGATGACACCATTTTGAAGCCCAGTGCCAGCATTTGAAGGAAGGTGGTCAAGGGAGATCAAGTAAGAGTTGTGATGTCTGTGCTGGTATTGGGAGAGACGGCTGTTCCCTGGGGCTGTCAGGACCCCCAGAGCTCACCCTGTGGGGGGTGGCACCCTGACCTGTGGTGACACCGGCGACTCAGGGCCACTTCCTGGCTAAGTCAGCGTCTCTTACATAAGGCATCTTTGCACATCATAGTGCAATTTTACCTTCAATAAAAAGTTACCACTTTTACATTTTGAATTTCTTTATTTCATTTATTGAGTCTCCCAATTCCTCCTACTGTTTTATTTAACAACTTAATAAACTGGGTGTGTTTTTTTTCCCTGTGGACAGGCTCCAGGGAATAATTTCTTGGTTCCATTTCCTGAGGAACTGTTTTGTGATCCAGTAAGAATGATTGCTAACCTGCATTCACTCTGCAGGGACGGAACATACGGCTTGGTTTAATATGGAATTTAATTATTGCTCACATTAATATATCATGACTACTGAAAGAATAAATCACTAAAAGAATAATCCCAAGGACTACTGCCCTCTTCTAAAGTGTTCTGAAAGTGGATGGTGCCCATTAACATTAAGTGCTGCTTCCAGTGTTTCTCTCTTCATGTTGATCCCCATTTTCTCTACTCCAGCTTTCCCACGCCTTTCTTCTACCTGGAAAATACGCTTTTGAGAATTCAAGCTTCAGTTGGATACAGCATTTAGTGCTGTTCTCCTTCTATTGAATTTAATCTTGAGGTCACAGGAACCGAGTAGCTTTGCTGCTTCTAATCTACTAACTGCACATTTTCTCTAAGATTGGATACCACCGGTCCTATTAGGATTTCTGACACTGAAGGTCAATAATTCTTTATTTCATCCATAATTTTATAGTTTATTGTCCTACACCTCTCAGAAGTTTCACAGATTTTTGTGGAGAAAATGAAATCTCCTATCACTGAAACTAGATTGCCATTTTCTTCTCTTCCTTAGAATATCATGGGACTTTTATTCTTATCAATTTCAAGTTTTGCACCTGGGTAACTTGTCCTTTATCTTTCATTTCTAACTTTTGTGTAAAATGATACAGATACTACGTAAGTTCATTTCTGTGCCATTATTTTTGTTGACAAATTTAAATTGACTTGAGTGTTAATAAATGCATGTATTTATAGACATTTTTCAGTATGCTTTTCTTATAACTTTTTGATTATTTACATGTATCGTAGTGCCATTCTTACAGAATTTTTGAGTCATTTTATGAAAATACAAGTTAACTTCAGTAAAATTAACAAATAATGATTATTTACATTTTGAGAAGCAAATAGAAATTTAATTTAATTGAGAAAACACCCTCAGAGTAAAAGTGAAGAGGAAAAAAAACAAACCCATGCTGTCTCCACTCTAGCCGGGTGCAGTGGCTCACACCTGTAATCCTAGCTACTCTGGAGCTGAGATCCAAGGATCAAAGTGCAGACAGAAAAGTCCATAAGACTCATCTCCAATTAACACCCGAAAAATGGAAGTGGCATTGTGGCTCAAAGTCGCAGAGCCCAAGCCTTGAGCAAAAGAGCTCAGGGACAGCCCTGAGTTCACACCCTGTTCACAACCCTATCAACCACAACTGCAGCAGCAGGAACAACAAAACTTACATTATAAATCAGACTGAGCGAGGGATTTTGGTGATTTTATGTAAATTACTGGGTTTAGGAGTAATTGGTCATGTGTGCAAGATGGATAGGTAGGTAGGTAGATGGATGGATAGATAGATAAATAGGTAGATAAATATAGTACATACACACACTTACATACATGGAAAGATGGAGATGGATGGCGAGAGAGAGAGAGAGAGAGAGATAATATTACAAACTCTCTTCACATCTGGCTTTGAGTCTCTATAAGAAATTATGTTATTTCTCTTTTCTTTTGTTGCCCTTTGGTTAATCTCATATTGTTACTGTATCTGACTTTGGTACCTGGCATATTGTATATACATTTATTTGTTTATTTGAAATAGGAAATGGAAGGGGGGAAATAAGATGAATGTGAGGGGGTGGGGTGAGGGAAATGGGGACAAAAACATGAGAAATGGTATAAAGGTGTGAGAACCTGGCAAATATAACTATAACCCCTCTGTACATTACCTCAACAATAAAAAATAAATAAAATTTTAAAAAAAGAAATTAGGGGGAAAGCCCATGAAGTGTTTCTATATTTCTACATCATGTCATATTTTATATAACTCCCACTCTGATCCACACATACAATGCGTGTGAGCATCAGGGAAACGCTGCCATGCTGCTGGTGGGCAGTCTGTGGGGACGGAGGTGGGGTTAAGGTAAGAGGGATGGGTGGAGGGGTAGTGGAGGGGTAGACGGGTGAACGGGTAGAGGGGTGGAGGGGTGGATGGGTGGAGGGATGGACGGGTGGTGGAGGGGTGGAGGGGTGGTGGAGAGGTAGACGGGTGGACAGGTGGAGGGGTGGATGGGTGGAGGGATGGACGGGTGGTGGAGGGGTGGAGGGGTGGTGGAGAGTAGACGGGTGGATGGGTGGAGGGGTAGAGGGGTGGAGGGATGGACGGGTGGTGGAGGGGTGGAGGGGTGGTGGAGAGGTAGACGGGTGGATGGGTGGAGGGGTGGAGGGGTGGAGGGATGGACGGGTGGTGGAGGGGTGGACGGGTGTTCGGGTGGAGGGAGATGCCCACCTCGTCTTACCCCAGTTTTCCAGGACAGGCACTGGGGCAGGGCCTGGACCCCCAGTCCCGGCCAGTCCTTTCCTCCTCCTCTGCTTTGTCAGACCAATGCCGAGTTTACTGAAGACACGGAAAGGTGTAACAAGAGGAATGAAAACTTCATGAGGCTTCAAAAGAACTTACAAGATGCCTTATGAATAATGGAAATGTAATTTCCTTTTGAAATTAAATGCTGTGATTACTAGAGTACTTTCATGGATGACCAGAAAAATCACATGGAGATAAATTAAACCCAGAAACAACACAAACTGCACAGGCTGAGGAGAGGCCAGGTGCTCTGAGCGCTCTGTTCTTCCGGGAGCTGCCACTGTCTCCAGAGCACGGGGCTCCGCTTCTATCCAAGCAAAGAGTCGTAACAAAGGTAATCTTCACCCTCATCACTGCTGTCAGGATTTCAGACATGCATTCTTTGTTGATAATAGTAAATTTGCTTCCAGAGAAAGAGAATGGCTGTAATAAAGTAGCTCCTCTTCAACGCGGCCTGACATGACAAGATTAAATGCACAGAGAAGGGAGATCCTTACTTCTGATCTGGCATGACTGGAGAGTCTCTTCAATACTGCAGTGACTTTGACTGTTTACCCTATTCACACTGTCAGTTGTGAAACACATTCCTCTTTGTACCACTACAAATATTGATAAACACCTACTTTCTGATTCATGAGAAACAAGAATTCATATAATAAGTGGACAAGTTGTGTCTATACAAAGAGAAAAATAATAAACAAACCACCCAAAACCCATGACTCTTCAGATACGGTTGGGACTTCCCAAGCCATACCACATTAGAATTCAAATGTAATTATGGCTTGTATTTCTCTCTGTACCTATTTTTAAAATGAAATCACCTATTGCCACAGGTGAATGTGTTAGGCATTAAGAGGATATAGGTGTCACTTATTTTAAAAATGCATTTTGCTGGTGTAAAACTAATCAGAACCCATTTGGGGGGAGGTACTCTCTCCATACTGCACTTGGTTAAAATTTCTAGTAACTCAGCTGAGTTTGGTTGCATATTCGCACTGCTTTCTTCAAAGCTGAGTTATTCAGAGGCCAATCAAGCATCAAGCAATGCACTTCAAATCATAATGCAGGGTGATCCCTGCTCAGTGCTCACAGAGAACCTTCAAGCCTCTGGGCTGGCTCTCCAGCACCAGGAAAATAAAGGTCACCTTGAACTTACAAAGTTCTCTCAACAAAACTCCGTTTCCTACACCTCCATTGATTGCACATGACACTTTCTGAAGTCAGGGAAAGAAGCCCGTGCCTTTCTCAGGAAAACGACCAGCAGGAAGCTGCAGCATGGCGACCACACCATGGTAGGTTTACCCTAAATTAAATACAGGCCATGCAAGAGTGTGGTGCTGCCCTGAAGCCCTGCAAGCAGCTGGGACGGCCTGGGGGAGAGCCCGTTCCGCTGTCCGTGACACGGTTACTGGAAGTCAGCTGAGCTTTGTGGGGTCTGTGCGCTGGTGCTGGTGATGTGGCGTGGTCGGTGTGGCTGAAGCACCTTTCTTCTGTGTTTATTGAGAAAACTGTGTCATAAAGAATTTTTTTTCCTTTTTCTTTCATTCCAAGCTCTTCTGCCTTGACTGACAGCATTCCAGTACGTGACAGGTCACCTTCATTTGACGTGCCTGTGTGCAGCCATCCCTGCCTCCCTCCCCAGCAGCCCTCGCTGGTCCTGGTGGATGTCCTGTGGACGTGCGGATGATGTCGGCCACGGGGAGTTTGCCCAGCGTGGTTAGTAAGAACGTATCGAGGATTTATTTTGTGCAGGTGGTCTGATAGTGCTATCCGAATGGAGCTGGCCTTACAGAAAATCTTTTGCAGCATGCCTTCCCCGGTTTGTGCAAGGGTTTGGGTAGAATTAGCTGCGTTCTTTCATTTCTGTATGAAATTCTTGGTTGTTTGTATGAATCAGTGGAATAATCAGGTCTTAAGTTGTTCGTGGGTGGTGGTCTTTTTGTACCCCTTAGGCCTGGTTACACGATGTTTACCAGCTCCCGATTTCATTTTTGGTTTCCTATTCCATCTTTCTAGGTTGTGTACGCCCAGCTATTCGCCTGCATATGCTAGGCTACTGCAGTGTTTAAGGTGTCATCCCATGACACCATGCCATCTTGTTCCCCTGAATAGTTCCCTGTGAAACGTGGGAAGAAATGGGACACGCTCTCATTCACACCACTTCTCTGTGACGCCTACGGCGTCATTTACGTGGACATGTGCCCAGGCTAACCTAGAAGTAATCGAGCTGATTCTACTGTATCCTCCCTGGGTTGATGTCAATGTCTCAGACGAAGCCATAGACGTTTGACAGCAAATGAGGTTTTCTTTAATCCTCCAGCAAGCCGGGCACCGCTCCTACTTCTGGCGGCTGGACATTTTCCACCAGCACAGCTATTTCTCACATTAAGCTTTACCATCAACAACTCATAGTTTCTCAAATTCTGTATCATCATCTGCATGGCTCATTAAGCAGGAATTATGTTTTACTTTCTTACCATGATGCTTTACACCATGTAAATAAATTGTTTTCACAGAAAACTGAATGTACATGTTTTGCAATTTTGTTGAAATGTAAGAGTAAGTTCAGTTTGGACATCCCCCCATTTAAACAAACATATTTTTTGAATTAATCAAACATGATCTGAGTTCAATAAAATCACTGGGATGAAGTATGAACATAGAGGTTTTCCTTATATCATACGTATCTACCAAACAAACCAAAATACCACATTACTTTAACAGCTTTTATTCAAAGGTTATTCAGAGCATTGTACAAATCAAATAGAATAGTAATGACAGCTTAATATCCTAATTATGTTTCTAGTCTCAAAGTGTACTATTTCAAAAGGTAGTTAAGACTGTGAGAAATGGAAAGCATTTTTAAGTCTTACTGGAGCAATACAAAATGGTTAACAGAGCAAGAATATAGTTTTCCATGTATTGACAAAATTTATTAAATATACCAACAGTTCCGTTCTCTGAAGCTAACGCTGTGTTATACTCAAAAATTTCAAACATGCTTTCTGATCTTGCTATGTACAGTCTTTGTTCTTCAAACTAAGTATGAAAGCCTCAAGTATTTTGTGCTGCACTATATGCGTGAGTTCCTCTTGTTTGTAGTTTATCTTTCTGTTACAAATTTCATGGAAAAAGAACAATGAGTATTGGCATATATATGTGAAATTATGTGTATTATGGGATTCCCATTTTCCCCAAGCAGGGAAAAATTCTGATTTTTTAATAGTGAGAGAATGGAAGTAAAATCCAATATACAATACTGCATAACATATAATATACTATACTATAAAATAATATATAATTAATATATATAACCACGAGAAGCATATTAATTGGTGAAAGAAAATGAATTAGGGAACTATGAAATGCATTTCATAAAGATGATGAAGTATTATTTTACAAATTAATACAATGAGAAATGGCAAAAAATCTCGAAATTGTCAAGAGCTTATTGAAGATACAGAAGTTATAAATCTTATTCGATGAGTAAACGCAAGCATGATTATGAACCAAGAAATGCATACGTGTGTTACATGTGAAAATCATTCACCTTTCAGAAGGTAAGACGAAATGTTATGATTCATCTTGATGATGGAGAAGAACCATTATTTTAAATCGTCTTAGTATCAGTGCTATCAGATTATACAACCTTCCACAGAAGAAAAATGAACATAATTCATAACTGATCATTTAACCATGAGATAAGGGGTTTGCGAATATACACAAACCCCTGCTTTTCACTGTAAAGAAATGAGGCAGCAACCATTTCTTCATTCTCTTCATATGACCTAGTTATTTTTAAATGTTTGGTAAGCCCAGTACGTTTATAAATGCATCTTGAGTATCACAATACAAACTAGATACAAACTTTCAGTTATAACTACATGCAGCACTGAGATACTGAGTATCTGATTTGAAAGCCTAAAACAGCCAGTATATTTTAATGAAATGCAGGGATAAACGGGCTGGCAGAAGTTACAGTGCGGGACAGAAGTACTCCGTGCCAGCCCCCGGGCGTGGTGCTTTAATAAATTATCTCATGAATGTCTCATAATGAACTCTTGAAGGACCTGTCGAAGTTCAGTTCACACATGAGGTAACGATACCGAGGGCTGAAACCACTTTCACAAAATGGCACTCCTTTTGCTGTGAGAGAAGCTCACCACACTTTTTATCTGCGCTTTTCTTAAAGACAACAGATGTCCTGGTCCTTTCATGTCGCTGCAATGAATTGCAAATCCAAGCTTGAAGCAAAGCGAGTTGGGCATTGCCTGTGACTTGAAGACAGCAGGCTGTCATCTGATCAACTTTTTCTGGCATTTGAGTAGTCTCGATAGAAGAACAGAATATTCTCAGGTTTGACCTCGTAAGCAATAGGCCATGATGCAGAATGAGTCGGTGCTGTACAGGCCACAACCATCCAGTTCATTTGGGTATAAACGTGATAAACGATCACAGAATTGGGGTTAAGGACGGGAGAGCATCCCATTCTCTTGGAAGAATATGCACAAGTCCTCTGCTTCCATGCGTCCCCACGGTTCTGTCTTGTGACATGCAGCAGACACAGAGCTATTTTACAGTGTGTATCTCAGGGGCCATAAGTAGACCAGACTCCCTGGAGTAAAGACGAGTAGCTCACTGCAACATGGAGACCTTCGTTGGCAGCATGAAAGTCTGCTTGGAAAATTGGCTGGTTGAAATACAATTGTCTTCTGTGGGTCCTCATGCCGAGACCCCGTTTAAAGAACTGCGAAGAGACGTATGTACAAAGAGCTGGCTTAATCCTTTGAAGTAACAGCAGTGAAATGCCCTCTTTACAGCACTAACAAGCTACGTGAAGAACAGACTAGGCTCTGACAGATTGTTTTCCAAGCCTCGTTTGTGGTGTGAAACATGCGTGATCTCGGCATGCTAATTTTCCTCTCAGAACATGTATCTCATACACCTTATTGACTCTCTGTTCAAATGAAATTAAGAGCAGGGAAGCTTGACTCTTAGTAGACAGATATAACTAAGTTGTCTTTATTTGCTCCACAGCCACAACTTGTGAGTATTCAAATTTATAGTGTCAATTTTAAAGAAAATAGATGGCTTTACATTTAAATGACTAAAATAATTGTTTCTTGCTCATAAATTAGATATAAACTGATAGATAATTAACAGTTTTGGGGTCAACATAAGCAATGAGGTTCTTTATATATCTATCTCTATTTGCTAGACCTATTGTATATTTTTATGGGATAAAAAGCAATGCTCAAATAAATGTATCATTGGAAAAAGATCAATACCCATATTTCTTGCATTTGGATGTGCTTCTATGAGATTTCAACTTTAATAAAGCTTATCAAATACTGAGAGTTGACTGTTGTTCCATTATTGCACATCCTTCCATGTGCAATCCTAACAATATACACATAATCTTGAGATAACTGCATGCGTGGGGAGGGGGCCTGTGGACAGCACCACGTCCTTCACGCCTGGAAGCTCTTGCCAGCCTCACTAGCTGTCTTGGTCAGTCTGTACAGCTCATTGTTCAAGCGTTTATTTCATGTCTGACCCAACGCCAGAGCAAAACAGAAAATAGCCGGTGAAAACAAATGTGCTGAGTGACAAACTTCAATATTCACCTGCAATAACTAATATTCTTTCCATAGCCTAGCACATAGACTCAGCCTCACTACCACATGGCCTCCCGGCTGCACTGGGGGATGTGTTTTATCTGGAGCCCAGAATTATTTGCAGAAAATTACCTATTGCAGTTTCAGTTTTAGAAGGTAGCCTGCGATTGAATTTTACAGACAGTGTGTGCGATATATCGACTCTCTTCTTTTAATTCCACAAGTCCAATTCATTCAAAATAATAGGTTTCACTGATGGAACTCATTTTCTTATTTCATACATGTGAAATGAAATAACACTTGAAGCCAGGTTCTGGTGTACATAAATCAATATTTTCAGCCCTGAATGTCGTTTTCCCTACAGGTTTGGCTACTTTTGATTTAAGAATTATCACGGTTCAAAGTACGGGTTTATTCCTTGGAGAAGCAGCTTATTAGTGGCAAAATAATAACCCAGCTATGAGTCAGTGCCTAAGAGCCCCTGAGGGGCTGTGTGCAGCCGGGCTGTGCACCCCCACACCCCGAGCAGGCCTTCCATCCTAGGGCCTGGCTCCAGTCATTACCAGCCCTGAGCGTGACGCTGACTTAAGATCTTAAATGAGCAAAATCATTTACAATAGGCTCGAGTGTTAATGCCATGGTAATGCTATGCAAGGTTCCCAGTTAATCTCCCGATTCCAGGGATGTGAAATGAGGGGTATGCTTTCCTTGAATGCTAATTGTGTGGCTTTTCAATGGTTTTAATTCTTCTCTGCATCCCCACAATGAGGCCCTTACAAAAATCAAGGTAGCCCTGATTTACCATGGAGTAGGCAGCTAGTTTTTTTCTCCTCTTTGTGACCGCACCCCCCGCCCCGTGGCAGCTTTTGAAATATCGAAGGCTGGGATGAGCCCATGTGGAGATGATTTGGTGGTAAAGCACGGGATCGTTACTGGAAACCATTTCTGCCTGGATTTGTGTGGCCCGTGTGCCTGCCTGCCTGCCTGGATCTCCACAGGGGCACAGCCCCTCTTTGTGAGTTCCACTTCGGGGAGAAGCAGGAAATTGGGCAGCAAAGTAGGACATTGCTAATTTCAACTACAGCCCTATTGAGTGAACAAATCTCTTGATTCTGCCCAGGATTGAGGGGGGGCTGGTAGACAGAACGCTCGGCATTCACAAAGGGCAAGGCTCGGCCCAAACGGATAAAATGCACTTGATAAACTGCCTTAGAGAGCTGAAACAAACCTGCTGGGGGTTATTGCATGTAAAATACACGCATGAATCCTTTAACTATTAAATAGTGCTTGCTAAGACATGCATGTCATTCAGAAGAAGTGCTCACTATCTCTGTGATAAACTATTTAAACCTTACATGCAAATACCCACAACACATTCTAGAGGAAGATTCCCACCCGTGTCACCAAAACTGTCCACCTTATTGGAAGGGGACTGGCTATTTTTTAATTTTTATTTTTCATGGTTATTATGAAGATGTACAAGGGAGGTAGAGTTACATAAGTGAGTTAAAGAGTCCACTTCTTTTTAGGCAATGTCACCCCCTTTTCTTTTTCGCAGTACACTCAGATTGGTCAGCGGGAGGCTGGATCCCCTCCACACTCAGATAGATTGATCATAGGAGACCGGATCCCTTCCACACTCAGATAGATTGATCAGGGGGAGGCCAGATCCCTCCATATTCAGATAGATTGGTCAGGGGGAGGCCGGATCCCCTCCACACTCAGATAGATTGATCGGGGGAGGCCGGATCCCCTCCACACTCAGATAGATTGATCATAGGAGACCGGATCCCCTCCACACTCAGATAGATTGATCATAGGAGACCGGATCCCTCCACACTCAGATAGATTGATCGGGGGAGGCCGGATCCCCTCCACACTCAGATAGATTGATCATAGGAGGCCGGATCCCTCCACACTCAGATAGATTGGTTAGGGGGAGGCCAGATCCCCTCCACACTCAGATAGATTGATCATAGGAGACCGGATCCCGCCACACTCAGATAGATTGATCAGGGGGAGGCCGGATCCCTCCACACTCAGATAGATTGATCGGGGGAGGCAGGATCCCCTCCACACTCAGATAGATTGGTCAGGGGGAGGCCAGATCCCTCCACACTCAGATAGATTGATCATAGGAGACCGGATCCCACCACACTCAGATAGATTGATCAGGGGGAGGCCGGATCCCTCCACACTCAGATAGATTGGTCAGGGGAGGCCGGATCCCTCCACACTCAGATAGATTGATCGGGGGAGGTCGGATCCCCCCACACTCAGATAGATTGGTCAGGGAGGCTGGATCCTTTCCCAGGCGTGTGCAGTCCAGGGATGTGAAGAGTCACTGTCCTTCCCAGGTGGCACAGCCGTAGTAGACGCCACCTCTGCCACTTCAGTGACCAGGCCCAAGTGTCCGCGGGTGTCCTCAGCACGAGAGGGCCAGCTGCCCTGCCCTGACCGCTTCCCCGGGGTCCATCCGCTGGGAGTGAGCAGGAGCACTGCTCCGTGCCCTCTCTGAGGACGTGCAGGCCGTCGTGTCCCCTGCTGGCCCGTCCGTGTGGGAATGCTGCCGCTCCTGCACAGGAGGCAGGGCATGAAACCCTCTTACTTCAATCCAATGCTGGGCACAGGGGGTGTGAACGCCTGTGCCACTTCTCCTGAGACGCGTGGTCAGTGCCTGGAGCGTACGAGGGCACAGCTGCACAGGGCTCTGCACGCAGCGCTGGTGTGGAAAGCGGCAGCACCCGGCTGCCCCAGCTGGAGTGAGGGCTGGCGTGGTGGACAAGGCTCCTGAGAGGCCACAGAGGCAGAGCCAGCGCTGGGCCAGGGACCCCCTCTCTGGAGATGGCCTGCCTTGGTAAGGCGCCAGCCGGGGATTCCACCAAGAGGACGGGAGGTTCAGGCGGGGCAGGGGGGTTACTTAGTTTTCTCTGGTGGCTTCTTTGGGTAGTGTTGGGGATGTTGGAGACCTACACCCGCCAGGCAGGTACTGCAAGAGTGACTGTTTAATGCCCAGGCTGGCTTTGAGCCTCGATCCTCAGATTTCAGCCTCCTGACCAGCTAGGAAGACAGGCGTGAGGCCCTGCGCCCAACGTTCTTTAGTTTTAAATTTTGAGTTACTCCATGCCACACCAACAGCCCATCTTTTCAAAGGAAGAGATAAGCAGCATGCAAGCACAGGCATCATGGAGAGTTCCAAACTTCAAAATTGCCAGATAATGCAGTCATACGTGATGCAGCCCCGCAATCCAACGCAATTATAATTTTATGGAACGATAAAGTCTGCCCCATGGTCTGGACAATTTGTATCTCAAGGGGAGCCTGGGATTCACAGCAGCCAGAGGATCTTCAGCAAGCCTGCCAAAACACAAGCAAGTCTATCTTTGAAAACAGAGCAATGATCGCCAGAGATGAAATGAAACTAACATTAATAAATGAAAGGCATTTACTATCTCATATATGATTTTCAGAGTAAAGGTAAAGTAGAAATATTACTATACCTAGAGATACGTCACTGGGACATGCGTACTGTCGGAAAAATTATAAATAGTAAATATTTTATAATATGGAAAGAGAAATAATCGACAAATTCAAATTATTTTCTGTTATTTCCTGATTTAATCTCAGCAAAATTGTCTCTGGATTTCCTCTCGCTTTTTAATTTAGATACAATCTGAAGGTACATTCCCAAGCTATAATTTTCCATGTGAATAGCTAAAGTTTAAAGTGATCATCTTCTATTTCATTTGTGACTATGTCATTCCTTCCCTGTGATTCTGTAAATGGTCATTTTTTTTCATAAATACTAACTCGTGGAAACACTTTGTCAGTCTTTCCTTTTAACATTGAACAAGTCAGTGTTGTGTGCCTTCTACATGAAAATGTACTCTTCGTTTGCCATGAAACTGACGTCATTTAGGGCGACATCCAGGGCTTTTGTAGGTGAGATTTTTGCACCCAGCTTCCCCAGACTGCGCTTTGGTCCCCGGCTTCCTGAGTTGACTCCCTGCTTGTTCTCTGGAGAAGGGACAAGCGCAGGGCCTTGGGGGGGGGGGCGCCCTGGCTTTTAAAGGAATGTCCCCAGCACTTCAGTCCTGACAACTCCTTTCCCTGGTTATTAATGATTTTATTGGTGTTTAGAATTTTGTTGTTTGGTTTTTATTAAATGTAATTCAATTTCTCTATTTTTCTATTTTCTTACTGTTTGGATGATATATCCAAGAAATTATGTGAAATCCAATACCATAAATATTATTTCTGCTTCCTGTTCTCTCAGGAGTCTCATACTTTAGGTCTTCCATTTACATTTTACCCCATTTGATTTTCTTTATGATTATATATTGGATGAAGCTTTATCTTTTTGACCACTGGTGGCTGCTTTTCCAATCTAATTTTTAGACACCGTGTTCTCTTTGGTAGGTTATCTTGACAGTCTTAATGATCATTAACCACATAAGCAAGGCTTTTTTGGTTTCCTGTTTGCTCCTTGCTCCACTAGTGGATATGTAGAGTTAGATGGCCCCAAGATTTTCATTACTGCAAAGCTTAAGATTAATGAGTCAATCTCCTATTGAGGTTTATAATTATTTTTCTTCTTTATTCTTGGAATTTTCCTCTTGCTCTGTTTCCCTTTATGATGTGCACAATCCAACATTTTTCCCTTCAAAGTAACACTGCAATTCATCTTCTTTTATTCCAAATTTTAGCTGAGTCTTCTGTTATTTTCATAATGTTTGTCAATTTTTTAACCTTCAAAAAGCCTCCTTTATTGATTTTTCATTCATCATTTACATTTCCTTTCTTTTCATTCTAATGTGTACTAATCATTTCCTCTTACTTAAGTTCACTTTTCCAGTCCTGGTTAGCTGCCCTTTGTGGTTAATTAGTTGATTATTGTGCTTATGAGCAGATTGTTGAATACTTACCAGTGCCTGTCCACAGAGGTGCAGTGAGGTAAAAGGAGCACAGACAACTCTATCCACTCAGGAAGAGTAGGGAGCATCATGTGAATATCAACAAGGCACAGGACGGAGAGACGGAGCTCACAGGCATTCCTTGCCCTGGAATACAATAACTAAAATGAAAATTTGCTGGAGGGAAGCAGCAGCAGAGCTGTACCAGCAGACGAATCCATATACTTGAAACAGGTCATTTGAAATTATCAAGGAAGTGAAGCAAATGGAAAAGAATATAGAAAATTGAAAAGAGCTTAAGGGATTTCTGAAAAGCCATCAAGGCAACCATTACATGCGCTCTGAGATTTCCATGAGAAGTCAGACAGAAAAGGTCAGAGATGTATTTAGGAAACAAAACCCAACATGTTCCAAGACTGAAGGAAGAAATTGGCCTACAAATTCACAAATTCAATTAATCTCCTGCAGGAAAAATCCAAAGAGAGCCACAACACCAGACAGTGCAGCAAGACGGTCAGACAGCACAGGAAATCTCTCGATGTCTCCCAATCAGTTTTTATGAAGTGATCTTTCAGGCACAGGGAGTTGTCAGTGGGTCGTCGGTGGGTTTGTCAGGAAACTGTAGGGGAAGGCAGGCAGTGGGAGGAGAAGGGTGAGAGGAGCCAGGGGGAGGATGAAAATTAACACAGCAGCCCAAAGAGCATGAAAACAGAGGCGTGAAGCTCACTGAAAGTAAGGAGGAGGGTAACAGAAGCAGACTATGCTGAATGCATGGAAATGCCACTATCAAACCCCAGATGACTGAGGGGAGGTGGGGGGGGAGAATGCCGTCGAGAATTCATTATACATATCATGAAGCTAGGCACTGACAGGAGGCAGTGCATCTATAAACTGCTTGGTTAACTGGCAATTTAAAGATAATTTTTAATGTAAAAACTAAAGGAAAAAAGGAACTTGGACACAATTAATATATGCTAATAAATACAGCTGAATTTTTAAATAAATGTAATAGCTAATATTGTCCAAGTGCCTAGAAGAAACAACTGAAATTCTGCCAGTCAAGGAATTTGTCTTTGCCAAAATTATCATTCTTAATTGAAGGCCAATCAACTCTTTCCAGAGAAAGTGAATCTTTGGGAGCTCACTACGAAGACTGAATGAAAAGACGCCAAACACCAGCAATCCACTACTGTAACATAAATCCCTGCTGAAAGTAAGTATGCAGATAAATATGCAATTCCCTAGACTGAATTGCTGATATTCTAAAACATCTAAACCTGATTTGAAATTAAAAGTTACAAGCACAAAATAGCTCTACATCTATGTTAAAATGCATCCATGTACAAGATCTAGTATGTGATATAAACATCAACTTGAAGAAGAGAAGAGATGCAATAGAGAAGAAATCGTGTGTGTGTGTGTGTGTGTGTGTGTGTGTGTGAATCGTGTTACACTGGTTATCAAAGATAAATTACATTATGATGTCCTATAACTGTAAGTAAGGTGAAAATAGATCTCAAAGATAGAGAAAGAATTAGGAAAAATATCAAAGCAGCCACACACACACACACACACACACACACACACACACACACACCTAGTGAACACAAAAGAGAAAACTGCTATATCCATTTACACTCCCCGTTGCATAACTGAGTTGATTGAGAAGAGCAAGGTGTTCCTAGTTCTTATATTTAAGAGTATTAGCCACGTCTAATGCTAATCATTTATCCACATCCAGTCACGACCTTCCGACCGCCCCTGTGAGGTCCCTGGAATCACCAGGCCGGCCTCTGGCCTGCCACGGCCTGAGCTCATTAGCTCCCTGACCTGGAGCCCGGGCTTCACTTACTGTCACGCAGGTGGGGCCTGCATGTGCCACCGCTGGGCCCCCTCTTGGCCTTGGTTCATCCTTCAAACTCTGGGTGTCCGTCCCTGCCCCCTTCTCTCAAGCCAAAGCCTTGAAACTGCCAAGAAAATGACCTTAGCTTCTCCTCGCCGGTGGCACTGCTCTTCCCGAGGCAGGGCTCTGTGTTTGGAAACCCATCATTTCAAATGTCACCTGTCCTCCTCATGTTTCCGGCAGGTGGCCAGGGCTGCAGTCCTTCCCTTTCATTCAGGACTCCCACAGGGCGACGCCGCCTGCCTGGGATCAAGTGAACGCCCATTTCCACCAGCTACACTAGTGAGCAATTTGGATCTCCCATTCATTTCTCCCTATCACACCACGTTTGACACCCTTGCTTTCCTTCTTGCTTCTTCCTTCTAGGTTAACAGTTTCTTCTTTTTTCCCTCCCAACAGTGGTTTCCCCTTGAACTTTTCTCCAAGAGTTTCCAAACTGACTAACTCATGAGAAGCCCGAGCTGACTTTTCGGTTCTGCCTGGTACAATTTAGTCAGAGAAGCAGAGATCTCCAAGAAAACAGGCATTCCACCAGCTTAGATCAATAGTATTTTTATTAAATGGAATGGAAGCAACGTCTGAATACTTTTTTTAAAAAAATCAAAGTTCCTCGTGGCCGATTTGGTACACTTCAGGATTAGCGTCATGTTTTTTGAGTGTTCATGTCAGGAACTAGAAAGTGTACGTGGTTTCATTCCGTATCTCCACAGTAAAGGCAAGGAAGCACCTGTGATCCGTGAGCTATTTACAGCTCTTTTCCCTTGATCCGCTCTGATAGTCTTGCTGGAGAGCTGGTTACCAGAAAGTTTGTGTATTACTCCTGTCTGTCTGACAACTTTTTCACACCAGTGTTCAACTGACAACCTCTAGGCATCATTCACAGTGCTCCCCAAAGCCCTTCCTCACCCCGTTACATCTTTCTCCTTCAGTCCTCGGGCTCCCTGCTCCACATTTCGAGGACTTTGTCATGCCTTATGAAGTTCTAAATTTATCACTGAGTTATCGTTTGAAATAATCTCTTTAAAATAACTTATTCATAAATTCCAAAATGATAATGTGCCCTTTGTAAAACGTATCTGATTCTTTAAAAAGCAGGGCAAAGTTAGCTCTTCATCTTCTAAACTACAAATACATTAAGAAACTTGATTAACTTCCATTAATTGAGTAATTCCTTTGATAATGAAAGAAGTTCAGTCCTATAGAAGTTTGTATTCAGTGGTGTATGTGAGTGTATTTATGTTTGTATAATTGCACATAAAGTGAGAATTCTGAATTACAGAATCGTTGCTCCAGCAGATGAATGAGGAAATCAATGGAAGATGTTTCCTAGGAAAACATTTCACTATTCTCACTAGTGGAGTGTCCTGGTCTGTGCAAGACACACTCCTATTGGAGTTATGTTCAGTTATTCTTTCAAACTGCCATGAACTGTGAAAATCCATATCAGCTAATTTTTCCAATTAAGAAGACCAAATTTAATCAAATTAAGGGATCAAAATTCCTTGGGACATAATTATAGAACCCATAATCATTGAATAACTGTGGAAAACTTTGTGACATCTTAATAGAAGCACTTCGCTGATTTTCATGAGTATTATACAAATATCAAACACAGACAAAGTGGTTTTCTTTGTCCAGCGATTTCCTTTTGCTTTGTAATTATGCTAGATATCCTTTTGACATGCATAGCTGATGCTACTTCTGTTGACAAGGACCCTCGAGAGGCCTTCAGAGTCCAGCCGTCATGCTATTGCAACTGCATATTTCTTGACATCACACTCATGATGAAATTGATCCAGAAATGAGCAAAAGCATTGCTCCCAGATACATCTGTGCACTGTCAGTGTGTTTATTCTGCTATCCTTATGATAGTCAGGTGTCTGACATTTAGCGTAAATGCTAACAGCTGTTTAATAAAGTAGAATATATCATGAATGGTCAAAATGCCACTGTACAACAGAGGGGCTGAAAAATACTTTAAAAGCTTCAACCTTATTATTAAGGAATGTATTAGAAGAGTAAGCATTCATGATATCCATATATGTTTATGGAAAGGAACACCTGTCGTCCGATTGTGAACAGTTTTAAAGCGGTCCTGGGAAGGAGTAGACTCATGAGGAGAGGGGGAGGGGAGGAATACAGCCTGCAGTCCCATGCATGTCCTGCAGAATTAAGGAGAGATGGGCGGGAAGAGATGCCTGAGGATGTTGAAAGGGGTGGCATTGGTCAAGATGCATTGCATTCAAAGACTGCTTCGTTAAATTGAAACGCCTTTGTAAAACTGTTGACAGAACAATAAAACGTGTAAAACCACAAGGTGTTCAAGCTTACATGAAGACAGATGTTTGGAATTATAATTTGTTGCAGAGAATTCAAAATTCAAACATCAGATTTTCACCATGGCATAAGATTTATGCTTTCCTGATTTTAATTTTATTTCAATCCATAACAAAGATACACTTAAAATGAAACTATGGGGCCCAAATTCTAACTTGAGTCTACATTCAACATTCTAGCATTCTCCCGCTATTTGGTTACTAAGTGGAATAAACTGATTTCATTTGGTAATTTGCTTTTACTGAGGTATATGTTACTGTTCTTTGCTTTATTATTTTAAGTAATTTCATTTTGAGGAATTTCGGTTTGATAATGGCAATAAAGATTGAAATTGCTGGTAACATTATCAAATTAATTACTTTTGACTTCCTATCTTAACAATATGTAACACTATTTAGAAAACTCACTAGTTTAAGAATCATAATAAATTTATTTCCCAAAGAAATAGTTACTTCCCATATAATTCTTCAACTACACAAAAATTTATAAAAGCAAATTAATACAAGATTAATAAATAGTATATATTCGCTGTTGTATATTCCTTAGTAGAATCAATATTTTAAGTGTGCTGTTCAGTGCTTCAACTCTGGAGACAAATTATTGGTGAATTTTTAAGAGAAAACTTAATTTTACTATTATTGTTTTTTACTGTCAGTAACTCATAGTACACAAAGCAACCAATTCTTGGGGCACTGTTTGTTCTGAGTCTTTCATGTGGTGAAGGCGCTGCACTACATGAACCCTCACATTACTTAGCGTTTGCCTTACCTATGTCCAGCCCAGATGGTGATCAATGCAGAGGGAACTCCCTGAAAAACATTAATCAGTGAGAGTTGCTGAGTAGGCCCAGAGCAGGGGCTGAACATGCTGAAACTGAGATGGACATACTGATTATATAGACAGGATTTGTATCAGTTATCTAGGTCTTGAAATACTGATTCTGTCATTTGGAGGCCAGAGTAAACCATGGCATTTCTAACTTATATCAGAACAGTGCTCTTCTAAATGAATTTTTCTGTCTATTGTTTTTGCAAATATGCAATGGTGTCTGAAAACAAGTCCCCAAATGCATTTTATGTATATGCAAAGCAGCCCGGAGAAACTGAGCATTTGTAAATCAACAAACATATATGTTAATGATTTTTATCATTGTTTTGCCAAAACATGCGAGTAAAATAGAGGAGAAGGAGATGTGTACGAGGTGTCTTATTATTTATAATAGTCATTCTATTGTTATATTATTAATCTCCTACAAAAAAGCAAATCTATATTCACTTTCATTTCATATATTCCTTTTAAATGAACCATATGTAATTCGGCAAACAATACAATGTTAACAGTTTTCAAATGCTTTCCCAAGTGCAATCTATTTTTTTGAGGACTATAGATAGCTTTTTTCTCAAACTGCCTTTATAGTCTGGTTATTAAAGACCAGCTCTATACTTTCTTTGTTTTGTTTAATTTGTCAGAAATGCTAAGACAAAAACCACAGTGCTGACATTGTAAATGACTTTTCAAGGAATGAAAACTTCATATCCTTCTCAGATAGAGTTCGCAGTTCACACTGCAAAACATTTTCAAGGAAATGACCAAGTTAACCTTGGCTGTCAAGGTCTCTTTGCTTGTTTGTTTTTCTCTTCTCTTTTACCTTCACATTATCCTTGTCCTGCCAACAATGAGTTTCAGAGCAAACAGTTGTGTACATATCCTCAATTTAATGCATTTAGAAGCCATTACTAATAGTGCTCTCTCCTTGTTCTGAAAATGTTGAAATAACCTTAAAAAACATGGGGTTGTGGAGATCACTGACTTTTCTGTGTCTCAATTTATCTGATTATAAGGTGAGAATGATGTGTTCCATCTACTTCAGACTTTTAGGCGTAATGAGTGCATACAGTTTCCGTGGAGTCCACAAGCAAGCAGGCTTCTAAGTTGACTTAATGACAGGTCTGCTGGATTCCAGTGGGAAACGTGTGAATCAGTATTTCTAAATATCAAGAAAGTCAAGACACTCACTTTTATCAGCTCTTAGCACTAACCTTCAAGAAGATGAAAGCCTCCTCTCTTTGCTGGAAGAACCCTTGGAAAGTGTTTAGCTCAAAACTTTCAAAGGCATATGACCAGATAGTGGAAGAAAGTCCACAGCATTCACAGAAAAAATGTATGTGAATGCATATAGAACTTTAATATAGATCTATAGAAATAATGCCAGAAAACCGAGTGAATAACATCTTTAAATTGCCCAGTTCTTTTGATGGAAATGGAATAGACATTGGCAAGAGCTGGCACCCCGGCAGGGTTGATGGCACAGTGGGCATAAGTGCCTCGCTTTGGCATGCCTCTTTAGGAAGGACGGACCTTCAGAGGGGAGAGGGCGGGACAAATGCACTGCACTGTGGGTAATGGAGCCTGCGGGTGGGACAGACCTGGTGAGCTACAGGAACACGAGAAAGGGCTGACAACGGGCTTTCACAGTGGTCACATGTTAGAGATGATATAGAAAACCGGAAATGGGAATAAATCAATGTGTAATTTGTAGTGTGTGTGTGTTACCATCTGTGAGCATTTAGGGAAGAAGCAGGGAAGGTTTCCTTGATTATAACATGCTGTGGGCTTTCATTTTTTCTGAATTTACTGAAAACCAAAGAAAAGCTACATACTTTTTAGGAAGTGAGTATATTTTCTAAAAAAAACATTTGCATGAGCATTTATATGTCAAACAGTCAAGAATATAACTTATTCAGAACATTTATATTTTTCACAAATAAACAACAAAATAGAAAGCAGAAAACAAAGCCAGGTGCCTGTGACCTGTACTCCTGGCTTCTCAGGGGGCTGAGCACCACCGTTCAAAGTCGGGGGGCTGAAAAGACTGAGAGGCTCATCTCCAAAACACGAGCCAGGAAAAGCAAGACCTGGTGCTGTGGCTCAAGTAGTAGAGCACCAGCCTTGAGCAAAAGAGGTTCAGAGACATCGTTCAGGCCCAAAGTTCAAGCCCCAGGATGGGTCAAAAAACAAAAACGTAGGAAACAAAGGATGAAATTCCAATAGCACAGATGTCGGGATTGTGGGTATTTGAAATATATATATCCAACTTTTCAAAAGTATTCTATATCTATCTATCATTGTAGAAATAATATAAACATGAAATTCTGCCTAAATAACATGTTCTTGCTCCCTATGTCTTTATAAATTAAATATCCACAGGAAATATACATGGTAGTAACACAGAAAACATCACCCAACTTCAGATACTATAATTTCAGAAATGGCATCTTCTCTTCCTTTACCCTGAAGAAAGGGTAAACATATTGTATTAAGTTAGGACATTATCAAACTAATTGGATGAAGACTCATTCAAAGACAGCATTGATTTTTCCTTGTTCCACTACTGTACTTGCTCATGCTAAATGATAATTCCAGTGAAATACATTGCTCCCTCTACAAGGACTGTCCATACATAAACTTATGAAATCATTAAGAGGTCCGTGAGATAGAGTTTTGTATGCAAGCTTTTAAAATAATGCTGCCATTCCATTTTATTTAATGTCACTGAGGTGTAGAATCTTTTACCAACATTTAGGCTGATTCCCAAAACAAGACTTCTTTTGGTTTTAGCTTCAGGTAGTTGAATAATGAAGTTTCAATTCAATCTATTAGCATGTGAGTACAATGTCATCCCTTTCAAAATAATAATTCTTACAGAATTCCATGCTTTTACACAAAGACACACAATTTCAATCAATACCATTTTTATCCCAGATGACTAAATTAAAGAGCAAATTGGGTTTCTCTGAGCTGGAAAGCCTCCTGGTTCTATCTACAATCACTGAAACTGCTGTTCACATTCAGATGTGCAGCAAATTTCACTTAAACATAGACTTGAATGTTTATTCTTAAATAATGACGAATGAAAAGACCTCACATTTTGAAATTATCTTTCAGATAATTTTATTATGTGCTAGTAATTAAGATAATCTATAGTTAAGTGTGTAGAATATGTTAGCAAATAAGAAGCAGAACGGAGGATTGTTTAATAAAAAATAAACTGCATTTCTCAACCATTTGACTAGAAATGTTCATGATTTTGAGCTGTATGCTCTTCCTTAACTTGCCCTGGGGCCCCAGACTATTAAAAGTTGTTGTTTTCAACTCAAGGTTTGTGCTGAACCTTCTCTCCCCATCTCATCAGACAGTTTGTTGTTTTGTGAAAGAATCTTCTTGTCGTGACCCAGGGTTTAAAGCAGAGTGAGATAAGAAGCCATAGGTGCTTGAAAAGAAGGGTGCCATAGCCACTAGCCAAAACAAGAAAGGCTGCTAGAGTCAAGCAAGAGTAATCTAGCAAGATGAAGATGTGAATATCTTGGACATAAGAGCTTTTTAATATATATATATGATATATATAAACCTCAGGCTGTTTGTACTAGTCTAGGGGGTTCTACTGAACAGAGTATCTCCTGAGCTCTGTACTCACTGACATGTGTCTTATGTCTTGAGCCCAACAAGTTCAAACAGAACATGCAAAATTACCACAAGTCAATAGACAGAGGTCGCTTTGGAGACTGGGGAGTGCAGTCCCCCGACAGGTCAGCGTTCCCTCCTTGCTGCTTTTCCTCATGGTTGTAGACCGCCTTCAGTACGTGCCATCGGCTTTTGTTCAAACACAGAGGGAGTGGTACCATCTCTACTGGAAAGACCGGCTGGTCGCATCCGTGACCCCGTCCTGCAGAGATGCTCCTTTAACAAAGCATTTCTAACCACAGAATTCCTTCCCTTTGGGCTGTTGACAGGAGCATGGAGGATTAATTAGCAGGCCTATGCATTATTTGATATGTGCTGGAACGTTTTTCTTCGTGTATATTCCTCGGTACAGTCTGTACATCTATTCCCATATTCAAACATCTCCAGAAACGTTTGTGTCTGTTGAGCTGTGGCCCTGATTGCCTCTGGAAGGACCTCTCCATTTTCTGCGGCTAAAGTGAATGCAAAAACTTGCAAGTCACGTGCATCTCGATCGGGATTTCCTACCATTTGATGATTTTGTATCTATTGCCTTCAACTGCCAGCGCCTGCCCTTGCCACCATTCTTAACCAGCTGGCATAACTTAAGGAGGTCTCTGATGCCATGAGAGCTGAAATACAGAACACTTTAGACGACCCTCCGCATCAAGTATTACTTCCTAGAAACAAGTGAGCAAGATTTGTGGGAAAACAAGCTTGCAAACTACTTCATTTTTAGTTATACAACATGGGAGACTGTAGCAAATGAGTAATAAAAAGCAAAACAACCGAGACTCCCAGAGTGCTAAATTAAGAATTTATATTCAGAGTGATGTCTCTGTAATCGCATTCAATTTCCTATTATTGCACGTCTTAAAGGATTATGAGCACAGACGACAGAGAAATGTTTGTTTATAAGTCAGCAAGGGTGAGAAATATAACACAAAATTCATTTGATAGTCATGTTAATTGATCTAATATTCTCAAAACAAAGAAAATAATATTTAAAGAGCAACATTTTCAGAACAGGAAACTGGCTAGAAGAGCTAATATGATTTATTTTTGTTTTACAACAGATGGAACATTTAGTATTTCTAAATGGTTAGTAACTGCAGAAGACTCTCATAAACAAACATTACAAATGTTCTGAGAAATAAGGGATGTAGTCAGAGTTAAAATTAACGAAAAGAGATTAAAATGTAATATTTTTCAATGCTTCACACAACAAAACTGATCATGGAAATAAATCAGCCATTGCATACATGGAAACCAATCTCTTCCCTAAAAAAATAATTGCGCTTCACAAATAACTTGCCTTGAAATATGTTTAACATTACTTCAGAATAACAGGCAGGAGAAAGCCTACAGAGACATATATGGCAGAGATAATTATGGAGGTCATTTTCACTGATGGTTCCATGTGTGCTTGTTATTTTACCAATAAGTAAAATCAACCACAACCGACATGGCTCAAGATCCTCGTGTCTCCAAAAGTGAAAGATTAGAGAGGGAATTAGCTCTTTGAGAACTTTCAAGTCTAGGTCTTTGTTTCTGTCTCAGCTTACACCACGTCTATTTTATCAGCATGTGTTAGGATGAGCGGGGAAGCTCGCTGTGAGGTTTGCTGAGCGCATTTATGATCCGCTCGGATCTGACTCGGCCCTGCCCTCCGTCTCGTGCTCGTTCTGCCTCCTTCGTCCTGGATCTGTGTCATATTTCCTAATAAATTACTCCACCCACGTTTATTCCTGGGACCCTCTCCTTTGCTAGCCGTAGTCCCCCTGGCCCGGCCCCACAACAGACCTGATTCCCCCTCCTGTCCTTCTTTTCTTTTCATTCTTTACTGCTTGAACCTGCCCACAGAGTCCACAGCATGAGATTCCACACATACAGTTTCATGGATTCGACCCACCTTGGTCACTGCTCTTCCCTCACTTTCTGTGAGCCTCTCTGTGTTATTTCAGATGACACAGGGCCTTCCATGTTGTCAGCGTCCTCAGTTCTCGTTTCCTTTCTCTCTCCACTCCTACCCAGTGACATAGTTACAGTTCCATTACACGCACATGCAGACACACACACATCTACACGTGCAAGTTTATATCGTACATACGTACATGCTTGTGTATATACTTATAGAATACACACACAGAGACACATTCTATGTTAACTCATAGCTTCATTGCTCACTCTCAGTCACAAAATAAGACAAAGGAAACATGATTTCCATCCACCACGTTTTTCCACTGGTATTCAACAGACGTGATGAATACAGGGACTTGTATTTTAACATTGTCTCATTAATTCTTTCCTGTGGTTGTAATAAATGCATATGATATGGTCTTTAGACTCACACGCCTGTAAAATTCAAAATCCAGGCTATTTATGCGGGATTTGTATGTAAGGTTAAATTTTTTGCTGAAGTTGTGGGAAAGGAGATTGAGTTATAGGGTTGTTTTTTTTTTCAGAAAAATGTGGAATCCAAAATACATAATGTGAAACAAATAGGCCAGGCTAGACACGTTCAGGCTGCTTGCTATGTAAATGCCCTGCTAAACATGCACGTGTGAGTCTGAGTAAGTTAGGGGAGAGATTCCTATCAACTTAATGAACTCTGCCTCTGCTGACATGCTTAGAAATGGTACTTGAAATCACAAGATCTCGCTTGCATGTAGGACAGGAATTCTACTAGAAACAGGAATTCAAAGAACATCACTATAAACAGATTTTCATGATACCCATTTCTATGCAGAGTCTAAACATTTCTTTGCATAGTATTTTATGTTGACAGGGCTCAAATTAAATTATTTGGAAAACATTGTATTGCCTGCTGTTTTCATTATTAATCATAATTTCAATGTGTGCCCTTTATTTTTCATATCCCATAGACATTTACAAGGCTTCAATATTTACAAGAACAGTCAAGTCCATTGGATAAAATATTGGTACCTTTATTATGTCATTTTTCCTTTACGCTTACTCACCTTTGAGATATTGTAAACAGAAAAATGGATTTATAGATTATCCTGATAATTGTAAGCTTTGTTTAAAGTTGGATGTTATTAAAATACAAGTACCTTACTTGAATGTTATTTTTTTTTCAAGAACAGATAAAACCAAAGAAACAGAGACTGGTTTTTTAAATACTGGATCATCACTCTAAAGGAATCTATTTGTGTGAACTCACCAGATCTCTGGTCTCGTCTGTGTAGCAGGGAAATGATGGGTATAAATTATATAGCCTTTTATATGGGCTGGTCTCCACCACTGACAACCTAGTTTATTTGAGAAAGGATATAATGATTGTTCTCTTGGTCTCCAGACAAGAACGAAAAGAATCTGCCTTGCAAGTAGCAATGCCGTATCATGAAGAAGTTAAACAATAAAAATAACAGCGTATATACAGTATTTTAAACAATTGTTATTCCTTTTATTTCATTTAGCAGAAGCAACTTATTTTTTTTTCTTAATGAAAATTCTTCATTAAAAAAAAAACACCAAAAGCCATATAATGAGTGATTGTTGTCCTTAACGTACTATGTTATCTCTCATCTCTTTTGCTGTCCCTTGGTTATACGTACTGTTACAGTATCTCACTTTGTTATCTGATATATTGGATTTATTTGTATTTGGTTATTTGAAATTGGATAGGGAAGGGGAAAAGCAAGATGAGGGGTGTAGGGGGGAGGAAAATGGGGACCAAGACATGAGAAAGGGTATCAATGTATGTGAAGTAATGTACCTTCTATCTGGCAAATATAATGTAACCCTTCTATTAATTATAATAAAAATATATGAAAAAACCCAACAACACAATACTACATCATGGAATGAAGGCTCCATGACCCCACTAACTTAAACTTAGAAAATATTATTGGGCCAGTGATTAACAATAGAACATTTCAATGAACCAGCAGAGAAAGTATCTGCAGGAGACAGGGTAGACATATATTGAGATTACTCTTTTGTTCTGTTTGTTTTGTTTTTTATTTTTACAGAAACTACATGAAAGGTATTACAGTTACACACTTTCTAAGGCAAATTTACTCAATACAGCATAATCTCTTGTCCTTAATACACACAAAACTAAAACTTAGGCTCTAGGACCATAATTAAAGAAATTAAAATGCACCTGTTTGCAATTTCCTGCAGAGAAGAAAAAGTACACGAAGCCTTGTCACTGACTGATGTGAACACTACAACAAGGATAATACAAATGATGAAAACTGTATGGCAGAGAAAAAGCCCTCATACTAAAGAACTGAGAGTCTTATTTAAATGAGAGAAATAAAAAATACACTGCCTTACATTTTAAAGCAAGTTATGAAGGTATATCCATTCTGAGGGACACATAGAATGTAACTCACAAAGCTGTACCATACAAGTGAGGCAGAAAGAAATATGGTTAAACAGAGATGAAAGTTAAAAATACAAAATTGAAAATTCAGGAGGAAAATTCAAAATGAGGCAGGCAAATCGTGACAGGTATCCCGGCGGCAGAGCTGGTGAAACACACTGAGCCCCTTCCAAAAACTCCAGTCAGGCATGAAAAGAACTTCAAGAGCTGTGACACGTGTCTGCACTTCCGCGGACGACACGAATGCATCAAGGGCTTGAAAATTACACGGGCAATGCAGTACTGAATAGCATGATCTAATTATTCTCATATGTATCATCGCATCAGAATAACTTGATGCACATATGTCTGTGTGCAGGTGTACATGCCCATAATTATAGATACACTTCATCAGTCCAAAAGAAAACGTGTGTAGGATAACTAGATGTCAGGATTATTTGTCGAGAGAGGGTTTCAAGTTCAGAAGTGACGTCCAATCTGAGTGCTGTTCTTCTCTGTGTAATTAACACAGAGACGTTTCCTGTAGGGTCCATGTGAGTCCACTTAAACCAACAGACCTGGTACAAATAAATGTATGAACAGGTAAATATATAAACACACTCTAGTGATCTAGTCAAAGGACATAGCTAAGGCATAGAACAAACTTTTATTCGGCAAACCAACTCCATTGATTAAACGGCTGGTTGTAATTTATCCTCTGTTTGTGGGTGCCATGGGTTACTCACATGTCTGTGGGCTCGGACAGACTTTATCGCTCGTTTAAAACACGAGCTACACAGTGCAATGTATTTCTTGTGTCCTTCGGGGCCTTCTTTAGAAGTGGACTGGGCTGGAAACCCAGTGTCTACCCGGATTCCAGAGAGGAGGTCAGGGCAATTAGAGCAGAAATCCAGAAGAATGAGCAAGCTTAATGAAGTTTGATAGTTTGGTTTTCTTTTCTAGAGGCTGAAGGGAACTTGACTGGTTTTCGCCATGAGAGGAGACTTGTCCTGTCTGAGAAACCTTTAGCATTTCTGAAGTTTTAGGACAAGCAAAGATGCTGAAGACCCTGGGGGCCGAGGATCAATACCCTCATTCCAGTCTCATAAAACAGAAAGAAAATTGACAATTAATTTTGGAAAAAAACCTATTTCGGCAATACAATTTTATACATGCTCAGATGCAAGTAAATTTTTCATTGGTCTTCTGTCACTCCAAGCCCTTTTAAATCTAGACATAATCTCATGGCTGTGAGAAATCATAAAGCGTGGGGCACGCTGTTGTGGTACGTATTTTACTCTAGAGATCTGCATTCTTAGCAAAAGCAATTTTGCTTTATTTCACCCAATTCTGACTGTCCACATGTATTTTTTTAACTGCACCTGGCACTTAATGCTGTAATTTCATATCTGATCAATGGAGCTTTTATTTATACCAAGGGCTTCCATGATGAGAAAATAAAAGTTACAATTTACTACTTCTCTTGTCTTAGGAGGGAGCATTCCACAAGAATGGCTTTCATATCAATTCAATTTAACAGTTTATTGAATCAAGTAAATAAATAAATAAATAAGTGACACCATCTTGACTAAAAACTGAAAATGTTGTAATCAGCTCTTCTCATTTCATCAGAATTGATCCTGATAAACTTTGACTTTTGTTGTTGAGTTAATTAAATTAATTCTAGTCCTTGTCTTAGTCATCTTTACAATGTCATATAAAACTAGCCATTCACCCATTCATGAATGTTATTTCACCTGAGTGTTATATTTCTGCTTGTCTTATATTTCTCTATCATTTAATCTTATTTTCTTTGCAATAACCAACATGTAGCTTTTTGTGTAAAATAATATACAGTAATGTCCTTTGCTAAAATTTCCCACTTTTCCAACTTTATTTTATCTCCCTCATTACATTAAATTCCAGAATTTTACTCTAATATTTATAACCCTGTAGATTCTTTTATGATGTTCTGTATTGTGGATGAACTAAACATTTTGAAAGAGAAATAGTTTTCATAAGTCATCTCTAACTATACAACTTTAGACCTGTAATGTATAGACATGCGTGCTGAAGTCTTCAACAAGAAAATGGAATTGCTCTCTAATATGACAACTTACGATAAACGTCTCTCCATTCTGCGTTTCAGGGCCCATGATTTTTCTCCATTATTCAGCTCTCACCACATTGACGTTATCGTCCACATTCTAGAAGTTACTCTAATAAGCTATTGCCTGTGTTCATACTGTCTTTGTGTTTTCTACTAAAAGCGAAGCCCAGCAATGGGTTCCCATCATAACACAAGTACCCACTTTGAAACTTCACAATAGGAAATTCTTCATTATTTTTGCTCCATGAATGAAACAATCCAATCCAAGCGCTGCTTTGGAATTTTGCTGGTGATTAAAACCATCAGTTGATCTCTGAATCTAATTCGATGTGTACATGTCCCTGTATAATTTTATGTGGACTTATGAATCTTGTTCGTTAATCTTCCTCTCGATTGGAGATGGCTGCGTTTGTACCAAGAACAGGGAGCCTTCCTGCAGGAGTTTGAGCGGGCAGAGGCCCAGGGCCTCCTGGCCTGATGGGAGATGCGGGGACCCCCCACCCCCAGTGGTGTCCTCAGGAAGCAGTGCTGGGGGGCCTCGGGCTGGATTCCCATGGCAGCTGTGACCTGTGGTTCACACGTGGCTCCCTGGCCCTGCTCCTGACTGGAACCAGAGCTTCCAGTGTGCACCAAGTGTGTCCAGATACATGTCCACGCCAGCGGGCTGCAGGCAGACGTCCCCAGGGTCCAGGGAAGGACACCGGCCCAGCGGCCTCTCCGTGTGCCCACTGGCCTCTCCTGCGCTTCTGCTTAGTCTCTGCCCTGCTAGTTGAACAGAGCGATGCACTCATACCACTGTGCTGGTGCACATGTCTGTGGGATTGGCCCATAATCACCCACACGTCACCACGAAAAATAGCAGTGTGGGAAAGCATATGCTAA